>NC_135787.1:16029500-16378000 GCF_051106095.1 Pogona vitticeps | reverse complement strand
TCTATCAAGATGGTCCCATCTGTTCACTATGAAGCCAAAGAAGCTTTCTTCTTGACTTCACTAACTTAAGGACTTCACACCCAGTTGAATTCCACAAGACACTTCAACTACCCATTTAAGTAAACATGCTAGCTTTCCCCATCACTCCCCTTTCCCTCCCTCCTCCATAATTTACAGGGACAGTTTTGAGTTGATTGACAACAAGAATAAACTTTTTTTAAAAAATGGTAGGTAGCAGCTGATGAAAACTTGAGTCAGTTAGAAACAAGCCCGGTGGTCCTTGAAACCAACCAGACAGTTCTGTCTGCAATAAATATGTGCCAATACCATTTACCCATCTTGCTGGCCCAAAGTCTGGAGCTCAGATGTGTGAAGGTTGTGGTGAAGAAAAACGTTTTTCCTGCTGTACATATGTAAAGAGATCGGTCCTCTTGGAGGCTGCCCCAGCCTTCCTATGAATGTAGAATGTTGCCGAGGGATAGAAGTTTGATCTTTCAGAGCCCCAGAAAAAACAGGCCCATTTTCAGCTTTGGCTGATGGTTTCAACACACCTTGTGTTTCTCCTGCTAAGCCATTCTGGTTGACTTCGGACGCGAGGCTTTCATAAGTGTCTCTTGTGTGCTTGATAACTTCCACTATTTCTTTCTCTTTCAGGAGGTTGCTGAGGTACACATTTGACAGCTGGCAGCTTTTGCTTTCATAGGAGGTTGCCTGGTTGCCCGGCGGATGTCTAAAATGGTCCTCGGTGGGTGTAAGGGCTGACTTTCTGTCCTTTATGTTGAGAGTTTGGCTCACCATTTTGTTTAGCAATGTAGCCTGAGGGCAAAGAAAACAGAAAAGGGAGGAGATGAAATTCTACATACGGAACATACCGACAGTAAAGCAGCTTGAAGCATGCAAAGTGTTTCTAGTAATGTCGTCTTCTTGCAGCCACGCTCGACATTTTCACTGATGCTTGATTAAAACAGTGACAAATTATCCGACGTTGAAAGAAATCCTTAGGCAAAGACTCTTCTCAAAGGGGGAGGGGGAAGGAATAATTTCAAGTACAAGATTCCATGAAATAACTGGAAATTTTTTTCCAGAAATTGGAAAATTAACCAAAAGATTTTACTAACCACCTGGATCTTTACAGATTTAGAATGCATTCATGACAGTAATACATTTTGTATGTAGAATTGTAGAATAGACAATTATTCCCACGTTCAAGGATTCACTGAAAGTAACTTGCCACTACAGAAGCATATTAAAAATCCACATTAATCTCCTAGAATTATAAGTATACTTACCTTTCCTGGCTCAAAGTAATGCATGCCTCCTCTAACTCAGAAACAGGCCAGCTGGTACTGTCCTGATGTTTTTGGTTCTCAACTCCCACCATCCTTTATTATTGGCCATGCTGGTTGGGCCTCCTGAGAGTTGTCGTCCAAAACATCTGGAGGGTAACAGGCACCACTACATTAAATGAAGACTGTCATGGCCATCTGTTGGTAGAAGTAACTCAGCTCATGTTCCTTTTTCTACTACCATGCCCCTAGGAGACTGATAGATATGTGAAGAAATCATGCCGTTGTCTTGCTTCTTGACCAAGACAGGCCATCTTGACAAGGTAAAATACCTGGATGAAGGTTCTTTGGCCTCCACAAGAGTTCTCCCTTCCAGGGTGAAAGTGAGAAACCAAGTGGGATTCCCCCTCCCCCAATGTTCTTTGCTCAGTACAAAATCAACCAGTATCATTTGTCTCTGTGAAGCCAAGTAACACAAACAGTAAACACATGAACATGAGGATGGCTGCTCATTAGCAAATGGCCAATGCTCCTACTTGAATAGTCCATGCAAGAAGGCAACAGCGAAATTTTTGCAATGTGCCAAAATTCCTTTGGCATATGTGCCAAAATTCCTTTGGCATATGTGCCAAAATTCCTTTGGCACATATACAACTCTGATAATAAAACAAAATTTACTGTCTTGCAGGTAAAGAGGAAACAGCGTGCTTTTTTGTTTGGTAGGAAGTAATGAGACAAATGATGATTTACATCTCAGAAGCCTTTTCTTGTCTCACTGGAGCATCATATCTCCTGACACCCATGTTGCCCTAGTTTGTTCCATCTTTCCCTTTCACATGTTTGAGTTGCTCGTACTAGAAAGCCTTACCATTCCCTGGCAATTCCCTGCAAGTATATATTCCCAAGAGAAGGCACATTGCAAAGCCTTCTTTCAGAAGCTGGAAATTAAACAAAAAATGTATCAAGCAGTGAAAATTCCCCTTCTGTTTTAAAGACACATCATGATAAGCAGCAGCAGTTTCTCATATAGGCAACTCCAAACTCTATTCATGTTAATCTCGTAAAATATGCATGCATGAAAGGCTGAAAGGAAAAGAGACGCGACAGAGATAGAAATATCGTTCATTCCCCAGACACAGGCCATGCAAATGTTCAAAGAATTCTTTAAAAGGTATGCAATTAGCACATTGTTCTGTTTCCTTCTTTATTCAGTAGCTAGAGCCTGTGTCCTGAGCACACTCCTGTACTGCAGCGAGTCCTGGACACTTTGTGCCCGGCAGGAGAGGAAGCTGAACACCTTCCATATGCGTTGCCTACGACGGATTTTTGGTATCACCTGGCAGGACAGAGTTCCAAATAGAGTAGTCCTAGAACGAGCTGGAATTTTCAGCATGCATACATTACTGAAACAGCGATGTCTACGCTGGCTTGGGCACGTTGTGAGAATGGCTGATGGTCGGATTCCAAAGGATCTCCTATATGGAGAATTAGTGCAGGGAAATCGCCCCAGAGGGAGACCACAGCTGCGATACAAGGACATCTGCAAGCGGGATCTGAAGGCCTTAGGAATAGACCTCAACAGATGGGAAACTCTGACATCTGATCGTTCAGCCTGGAGGCAGGCAGTACATCACGGCCTCTCCCAATTTGAAGAGACCCTTGTCCAGCAGGCTGAGGCAAAGAGGAAGTCACAAAGGAAGCAAAACCAGGGAGCTGGACAGGGGACAGATTGGATTTGTCTCCAGTGTGGAAGGGATTGTCACTCTCGAATTGGCCTCCTCAGCCACACTAGACGCTGTTCCAAGTCCTCCATACAGAGCACGATACCATAGTCTTTCGAGACTGAAGGATGCCTACACAGAGACATGTTAGAGTCCTGAAGTTACAGTTTATGTGCAAGAACCAGCTATAACAGCTGTCTGTTGTCTTTTAGATTGTTTGAAAAAGTTTTTCTTACAGCTAGGAAAAGTTCCATTTTTGGATCACAAGTTCAAGTGACCATATTGCATTAATACATACACAGCACCCAAAGTGACTCGTCCAAGCTCAGATGTTCATGAAAGCCATTATTCATTCCTTTATGTCAGTTAACTTATGGATATATGTAACCAAAAAAATCTGGAAATACAGAGAATATACATCATTTGCAGCAGTGTGCAAAATCCACAAAAGATCCTTCACAGTTTTTATTTTTCTTTTGTTTTTTGTCTGATTCACTTGCATAGACTAACTCGGCTACCTCTTCTAAAACTAGAATTATTATTTGGGCCCTAGCACTGAATGGGAAAACTATTCCTCACAATAAAGACAGAGAAAGAAGAGAGTAAGGCAACGTGTTATGGCTTACTAAATAAAAACTAGGAAGGACACCAGAGAAATAGTGAAGCACAATTTGTCAGTCTAAGTGCAGTAAGGAAAGAGACCTGTCAATTTCATGTTTTCCCTCATTGAAATTTTTAAAGTTTGAAGTTTTTCCATTTAAAAATATATATCAAAATTTCAAATTTTTCCTTAAAAATGAATTGAAACCAAATTAGTTCCCATTTTCATAAGCCCTCTATGACACACAAAGTACAACACTGTCCGAATTCCAGCTCAACAAACATAGTTGAATACAGAGAGCCATCTAAGAGGCAAGCATTCAAAGCACTGGGTCTGATACAGGAATCTGCCAAAATTTTGTTTTTTTCCACAGTCAAATTTCCCTAAATTTTCTCAGCCCCAGGTAGGAAGAAATTTGCTTCCTTCCTACTCTGTTTTAGGTTCTTGGGGGAAGGCTTGTTTCAATGCTGAAACAAACTTCTGATCATTTCTCACTTTCAAACTGCCTTCACCCCCCCCATCTAAAAGAGGTACAGGTGCCAAAAACATGACAGAATTACTTCTGTACCCCTTAAAGCAATGGTTCCCAATCTTGGGTCCCCAGATGTTCTTGGACTACAACTCCCAGAAATCCTGGCCAGCACAGCTAGTGATGAAGGCTTCTGGGAGTTTTAGTCCAAGAACATTTGGGGACCCAAGGTTGGGAACCACTGCCCTAGAGGGTGAAAGGGGCCTTTAAAAGTCAAGTTCTGGGACGCTAGTGTTGTGTTCTGCTGTCTCGGGTCTGTGTGTGACACCTGGATCTCTGAGGTTGCCTTTGTCTAATGCTTAGGGAAAAGGAATAAAGATACCATTATAAGGGACTTGAAAACCACACAGAAGTATTGAATATAGTTGAAAAATAAAATGCCAAATGAAACATGAAAGTCTCCCCCAAGAATCTGATGGATCTGAGGAAAATGACCTGAAACAAGGCAAAGGAAAGGATAAATAGAAAGAAAGAGGGGGGGGGAAGAGGCTAGGAAGACACGTTTTCCAAGTATATACAGGGTTGTGTATCTTGAAAGATGCCCTGAAATATGTTATTCATTCAATCAATCGATCAATCAGTATGGCCCAGACTATATTAATATATAAAAATACTTGCCACATGAGTGCTGCAATAGCAGCTCCACAATCTAAACAATCCTCAAAGTAAACAACCCTACTGTTCACTGTACAGAATAGTTACCCGGCATTTCCAAAGGCGAGGCCAGAGAAATCCATAACCCAACCATGGGGGCTGTATGCCCACATGCTTGCTACTTCCATTTTTATCTGCTTTGAAACCTCAACTAAGATTGTCCTAATTTTGATGCAGACGGGCACACTGGATGACTTGTGACATGTTCATGTCCTTTTCTTTTAAATACTCAGGTATAGAGATCTGGAATCAAACCCAGAGAAGCCAAAAAGGCTTCTTTGATCTGCAGAGAATGTAGCTCAAAGATCCTCAAAGCTGCAAGCTCTGTCAGTTTCCCTCTTCTATTGTTTCTTAGCTTTATCAGCAGCTATTTATTTTGGAAGCACGGAGCAAGTCAGCCACACTTCTTTACTGCTGGATATGTGCCCCTACAGCAGCACACAGTCTGACGGATGGCAAACCTATTTGCTGAAATGTCTTACAGCCTTCAAATGGAATGGCCACAAAATGCCATCTCAAGCAGAACTCTTAAGTCCAGTTTGGAAAAACTTGTTTGCCTGGAACATACCAAACTTTTGATGGATTTTGCTGAGTATTTCACTTTCAATCAATTGTTGGGTATGACTCATTGCACCATTGTTTTAAATTGTATGTTGCCCCGAGGGCCCTAGTGGTCAGAAGGCAACCTAGATAGATCTTAAATAAATATCTAACCGCTCTAAACTCTGTTGGTGTTGCAGAAATGGAAGCAGTGCATTCACCCATTTTAGGCGGCACTGTTTCTCAAAATTCGAACAAGATTGTAAGCACCTACAAGAGAATTACAGGCTCTGATTTACAGCTCTATTCACTATATGTTTCGGCATGATTTCAGATTAGATATCTAGAATTTGCATGTGGTATTTACATGTGGATTGCTGTATGTATCAGCTGAGGCATGGTGATTAATTTGAATCCCTGTGGTTAATCAGTGGGGATAAAACAATGTGATGGTTGCATATGCACTTACGGACAAAATCCCCTTGCCGCCAGTAATTATCATTTGAATTCTGAGTTGCATATGAACTCATGTTACTTGTGTGCAATTTGAGACTGGATGAAGAATTGCATTGGAACTCTAATTAATCTGCTGCTCTGTTGACATTGTTTCCCACACACACACACACTGACAGAAGTAACAGAAGATTGTAGAATTGATTTTCATTCTTCTCAATTATTTCAAGAAAGGTAAAGGTAAAGGTTCCACTTGACATTTTTAGTCCAGTCGTGTCCGACTCTAGGGGGCGGTGCTCATCCCGTTTTCAAGCCGTAGAGCCAGCGCTTGTCCGAAGACAGTTTCCGTTGCCACGTGGCCAGCGTGACTAGGGAATGCTGTTTTACCTTCCCACCGAGATGGTACCTATTTATCTACTCACATTTGCATGCTTTCAAACTGCTAGGTTGGCGAGGAGCTGGGACAAAGCGACGGGAGCTCACTCCGTCGCGTGGACTTGATCTTACAACAGCTGGTCTTCTGACCCTGCAGCACAGGCTTCTGTGGTTTAGCCCACAGCACCACCATGTCAGTTCCCCTTGACATTTAGTCCAGTCGTGTCTGACTCTAGGGCGCGGTGCTCATCCCTGTCTCCAAGCCGTAGAGTTTGTCCATAGACAGTTTCCGTGGTCACGTGGCCAGCGCGACTAGACATGTAACACCGTTACCTTCCCACCGAGGTGGTACCTATTTATCTACTCCCATTTACATGCTTTCGAACTGCTAGGTTGGCAGGAGCTGGGATAAGCGACGAGAGCTCACTCCGTCATGTGGATTCGATCTTATGACGGCTTGTCTTCTGACCTTGCAGCACAGAGGCTTCTGCGGTTTAACCCACAGCACCACCATGTCCCAATTCAAGAAAAGTAGGTTCTTATAATTACTGGAAACAAGCAGAGAATGGCTCAGTTCCTTTAGCTATTTTGAACATGAGTTGATATTGTCTGGAAACCTATTTGCTGGATAAGACCATGTGGTTGTACAAAATTCCTCTATAGAATCACATTATATATTTCTTTCTTCTGCAGTATTCTTCTAGAGAAGCATACTGTATTTTCCCTTTCTCACTGTTTCTTTCCTATGAATCTCAGTTCTAAAGTAAAGTAAAAATATAACTCAAATATATGTGTGTCCAGCTCAGGGAGGCTACCAGAGTTCTCAACAGTTAGAGCCAGGGGTCTTTCCCTACCCATGTCGATTTGCACCCAGTGGGTTCATACCCACTTTGGTTACCCAACAGCATTCTGGGATGGGAGGCATTGGATGGCAGGTGGGTCATCCGATGCAGGGATCTGTTCCTTACACTCTGCCAGTACTGTTCTGCAGCAGGCAATCCAAGCAGTGGCCCCTTCATATCCATGATCAATTTCTTTTTTCCAGTAAAACGTTAAATGTTAATAATGTTTTATTGGGGGGGGGGTGTTGGACAAAAAAGTGTCCAGGTTTAGTCTGCAAGCACTATATACAACATTGTGTTGGTAGCCAAATTTATATTTCAACATAACACAGTTTGCTTTTTCTTTTTGAAATGGAAGGAAAGAAGAGAACCATTCACATCCTATCTATATTCATATGACATTAAACAGCTTTTGTGGGCCTGACAGTTTCTATAACTGCAGATCTAATTTACCAATACCAGTTAAAAATCAGGTCCTTGGTATAGCCCATCTGTCACCATGTCAACTGCTTAATTTCTGTAGCAACTTGGTTTTGTGCCCACCAGCTCTCAGGGCTGAGAATGATCCAATACAGAATGCAATTTAGCTGGAGTAGGTAATTGTTCTTCATTTTAGTTTGCTACAAACTACTCTCCTCTATTGATTTTAGGATGCACCCTAAACCATCACTGTACTTTTTTACAACATCCTGAATCTGCTTCTATTGATCAGCCGAGGTTGTCTTTTGGCAATTCCTTCCACGGGGGGAAAAGAAGCCTAGCACATCTGATTAACACATGGCAGAATAACAGTATGTGAACTGGCAACAGACCAGGAGCTGGTAAATTTGCTACCTGTAAACTCATCAGGCACACAGTGGATCAGAGCAACACACCTGAAGAGCCTTTACTGTACTGCATTGACGGTTTTCTACTCCGTCCTCAGTGACTTGAAACCAACAGAAATTATGAAGCTATCTCATGAACTCCACTCTCATTTTCTGGAACATATGGAATGACCAGATGGAAAAGAGAAAGGGTGGCCACATTTATTTATTTATTTATTTATTTATTTATTTATTTATTTATTTATTTATTTATTTATTTATTTATTTATTTTGATTTGATTTGATTTGATTTGATTTGATTTCTATCCCACCCGAGGGTCTACTCTGGGCACATCCCCTTTTTAGGGAGGTCAGTCCTCCTTTTGAAGTTCTCCAAAGGCTATCTAGTTTAAGTTTGGTTTTAAAAAGAGATAACCCTGAAAAAAGGAGATTAAGGAACCTGACATTGCCCATCTGCAGTTACTCCCTGGCCAGCTGATGCATCAGGCACACAGGTCACCCTGTCACAATCTTCCCCACTTGAGTGAAATGCACCTTATACTTACATTTGAAACTGACTTGTGTTGAGAGCTTGAAATTGACAGGCATAGTGAAGCAATATTCCCTTTATTAGTTAATTGGACATTTTACCCCTGAAGGTATGGCCCTCACTGGATAATAAGCCTTCCTTCCTTCCTTCCTTCCTTCCTTCCTTCCTTCCTTGTTGCAATTGTCACAACGGTTGCATCCGCTGTGGCACAAAATATAAAGAATGTATTTCTCTTGATCAGTGAAATGTTTAATATATTTCAGAAGAGAGTGTGACTCTTTGCAACATGTTCATTAAAGCAGGCCTTTCATTAAACACAAGTACTGAATTGTCTAGGGGATTCTGGGAGCTGTAGTCCAACTCATTTCAGAGCATCAGTTCAGAAAGGCTAATAAAGAAATTAATTGCTAAAATGAAACGCATTGAGATGCTGCCTTTATTGCTACTTTCTCTTCCACTCTTTCTTTTCATTTTTGCCAAAGGATATAGTGACTGCATGCACTCCTTTTATGAAAAAGTTAATTGGAATTAATTCAGAATCTGAGTGAAATGACACCCAACCATTTGCAATTCTTTCAATAATATTTTGTAAGGGTCACCTTTGAACATTGAAATCAGGCTTTGTTTAAAAATGCATGCTCTAAACTTTTGCAATAAGGATAACTTCTTTTCCTGTCTCTCTTCCACTTTTATATATTATCTTCCCATGGGAATATCACTTCTCTGTGATTCCAAAGTCCTGTGCTGCCTCATGAATTGGCTATGATTTTTGAGAGGATCTGAGATTGTTTGATTTTTTATTTTTCAGATGGAATTCAAAAATCTGAAGGAGCACACCTGTATTCCCCACCCTCACTTCCAATTTAGGTAACAGAAAGATTCCATCTTTGTTGGCCATCTGATTCTTAGCAGAGAAGGTGTGCATAGAAGGAAAGATATAGTAAGACAATTCGAAATCAAGTTAAATAAAAATGTGCACAAAAAAAAAGTCTCAGAACTCAACGAGCCACTGTGGTGCATGCTTATTAATGACATTATCCTTGCACAGTGACATATCCCATAGTATGAGAAGCATTTTGCATCTATCATTGTCAACCAGATCTTCATTGCCATATTTTCCAAACAACTGTATATCTTGAGCTGAACACAATTCATATTGTACACACTCCTTTCTTTAGGATAGTAGGCAGCAGTAATCATTAGCATACCATGTCTCAGAAGAGGAAACAAAAAGAGCTGGCTGTTGATTTAAAAGAGAGGGCAACACTGCTATGTTTTCTTATCTGCTTTGGAGCAGAAGGAAAAAACTGAAGCAATTTAATCTTAGAGCAAAACCAACACCAATTTCCCCCCTGGTGCAACATCCTGAAAAAGTAAGTAAGTAAGTAAGTAAGTAAGTAAGTAAGTAAGTAAGTAAGTAAGTAAGTAAGGAAGGAAGGAAGGAAGGAAGGAAGGAAGGAAGGAAGGAAGGAAGGAAGGAAGCAAGGAAGCAAGGAAGGAAGGAAGCTTTCCCTCAACCACCCAGAATCATTTCTGTCAGTAAGTAATGTTCACAACTAATTTGATGCTGTGAACAGTTTTTTTAAGAAAAATATCAGAAAGGAGGGGTTTACCTTGGAAATAATGGCAAGGCACACAAAGACATTTCGGTGCCAGGTCAAAACCTTCCTGTTCCAGAAGGCTTTTAATTGAAATAACATCAACTGTGGGTCCTGGTGGCAATTTTAATTGTATTTTAATCATTTTATCTTTTATTGTATTTTAATTGAATTGTAATTGTTGTAAGCCGCCCACAGACCTTTGGGTAGAGTGGGTGGCATATAAGTTAAATAAAATAAATAAATAAATAAATAAAGACAAAAGGCAAAAGTCTTCCCCAAGTACAGTGGTGCCTCGAATTACGGCCATCTCGACATACGACCATTTCAAATTGCAACCAGCTCCGGCTGTAAAAATTTGCTTCGACTTGCGGCCAGAGCTTCAAGTTGTGATCAAAAGAGGGAGGGAAAAAAGGCGGGGAATTCAAATTAGAGGGCTAACTGTTGGTCGTTGAAGAGCTTTGTTGTAGCTCTTTTGCCCCAACGGTTAGAGAGTGTGCATCGGAGGAGGCTTTGGACTGCCTGGTGCTGCTTTCTGCTCATGAGTAAGTACTGTACATTAATTTTGTTTTGCTGCATGGGTTTGGGTTTGGGGGTTATGTTTCTGTGCTGTGTGTGTGTGGGGGGGTGGGTTTTGTGTGTTTTTTCCAGCCCCATCGCGTTCCGATGGAGCTGACTGTGGTGTATGTGTGTGTGTTTTACTTTGTTTTCCAGCCGCATTGTGTTGCAATGGGACTGGCTCTGTGTGTGTGTGTGTGTGTGTGTGTGTGTGTGTGTGTGCTTTTTGCTTTGTTTTTCAGCCCCATCGCGTTCCGATGGGGTTGGCTGTGGGGTTTTTTTGTGATTCTTTTTCCTGCTGGAATGGATTAATCCCATTCCAATGCATTCCTATGGGAAATGGTGCTTCAATTTATGACCATTTCGAGTTACGTCCATCTTCTGGAACGGATTATGGTCGTAAGTCGAGGCACCACTGTAAATGATTTTTTTCCTTGAGGAAAAGAAGGAAACTGGCAGGAAGCATGGAACAATGAATGGGGAGGGGAAGTGGAACTGACACAAGCTATGATGGATATTCCTTGGTTTCTTTTAGTTGCACAGTAGAAATGATCCAGTTGGAAAAGCTCCTCAAGGATTTTGATGGGGCTTAAGGATTGCAACTCAGTGAGGTAGAGTGGATCATTTTACAGGGCTTAGATTGTCAATGGCTCAGAATTGACAAATCAGGGCATGGGGTTGTGCTGCTAGATAACTTTGTTTCTTTCGCATCCTTAAGCAACTTGGCTAAATTGCAGTTCTTGGATTAATAGGATTATCCTTCAGATAACTGTAACATGTTCCACTCATATGCAACAACATGCCTATTAAGGAATGATATGCAGGGAAAATTCACTATTACAGTGAGGAACTTACTAGATACTTACAGTAGGTGCATTAAAATATACATGTTAAGGGACCCCATGTATGAATAAAATTGTCTTTCTGTGATACCAAAACAAATATAAAAACCACAGAATGATGTAAAAACTGAAAAAAATGATGCCATGATTGAATATGTGTGAAATGGTCAGGGAGATTTGTTTGTGGATCCCCAGTGCAGTGACAGTAGAAAAAAATTATGAAGGAAAAATATAGAGGAACAATGATAGATTATTTGATGAAAGAGCCAACAATATAGCTTGCTTTACTTTGTTCTAACTTAAATCAAATTTAAAGTTATCAAAATAATAAATTTAAAGAAATATAGTGCCTACAAAATATAGTTTCATAATTTACTGTACTTTTTAAAGATGCATACTACTTTTCCCCAGTTACCTATTCTGAATTTCATTCTCTTTTGAAAAAAAGCCTGATGTTTAAATCCAGTTAGGTGTAATACTTAATGGGTATTATAAGCTAAAATGAAATGAATCTTCTGTCCAAGATTTGAGGACATTGACTTATTAATAAGACTTTCTAACAAATGGCTACTACTTCCTGATTTAAGCAGCTATCTGACTTGAGTGCCTGAAATACATTTTTCTAAATCTTGTATTGAAGCTTCAAAACATAATTCTTCCATTTTTGGAGTGTTAAATGGAGGTTATTTTTCAATGAAGGCACGTATTTTTGAAAGAGAGAAGTGTGTGCCCAAGAGGCAAACCATAAATTATTTTGAATGAAGCCATTCCATTTTTTAAGCAAATAGATGGCAATGTAATGGAAATCCTACTGAGGAAATGGGGAGCCATCATCTTAACTTGCCATGGCTAATTGCACATAATTGTTAAGGTGTCAGGGAGGGTCCTGGTTGAACAATCATGTTCATTACTAGGCATGTGACTGAAATACACTCTGGCACCTCATCAATTAGCTGCTATTAGTCACCAAAAGTTACACAAACCAAAAGGATTTTGGTTAGTAGCTGTGAATGTCTGAAAGATCACATGCAATTATGTCATTATTTTACTGCTGCTATGAGTTGTCATATTCGATAGCTACAGTCCAGACAGAAGTCATATAACTTTATAAAATATATTGTTGCAAACTGTATCTGCAGTAATGCAAAACATTTGAGGGTAGTTTGGTCTTGATTCGGCAATTTAGAGTCCTTAACTTTACAAAAGACTCATCTTAAACTGTTGATACTCACTGATTCAACAGCCTGCATTTCTGAACTCTTTTTTTTAAAGGGCAGGCTGGCTATGAGGTGTGCCACGATGAGCAACTGCACTTCCAAATATACCACTAAGCTAAGGGTTGTAGTATAGCTTTAAGTACAAATCTTATTCCCCACTTCCAGGGGAGTAAACATCTTTGAATCCCTGGGACTTCTATCTGTCTAGGCAGGCTAAGGATGGTTCCATCAATCTAGCAGAAAATGATGAGAACTAGATCCTTGTTATACCTTCTTGCTTTGTGTTCATGTACCTCGTAAAAACTTGCAAAAGCTCATAAAGCTTTTGCCTGAGGGTGATTTCCGGACCAAACCATTTTCATTCTTTCTTCAGGGATGGCTCCTTCTCAGGCATATTGTTGTAAAAATAAGAGCCGAGACAATTAAAACATTAGTAGAGAGTGTTATTTCCCTTTTCTTGTCATCACCATGCAGTTTGCCCGTTCTCTAAGTCTTTTCTCTGAGTGGTAGGAGTTCTAATTTTGAGCTAAGTGATTGTTCTCCTGATTAATCTCATAGCCATTGAACTAGTATTTCCAAGCATATCTGTGTCCTAAGTTTCCATTCATTTTTCTCTCACCAGTGTGTATAGCACAATGCTTGTGAGTCTGGAGAAGCTTCCTTGGGCTAGCGCGGAAGGGAAGAGAGGGGTAATAGTGTAAAATCAACAACAGCAATGACAATCCTGATTCTGTGCAGAGATGACAATTTTATTGAAATCAGCTTCCTCCCTGGCCCATTTTGCAACAGTTGGTAGTTTTATTTGTTTAAAAGTTGAAATAATGGGCTTCATTTATGAATGGAAAATAATTTTGTTTGATGCAATAGTCTGTGAAATGCGAATTTTGGTTTCTCCTAATATGCATTTTGGGAACACCTTGCCTTGACTGTTCACACATTTGCTAACTTCACAGAATGCTTTGGAGAAATACAGTGCACACAAAAAAACAATGTGAATATTTTAAAATGTGAACAGCTAACATGTGTACAATTAGGGGACAAATTAGACCTGAACTTGTAGTCATTGGAGGGAAATGCATAACTTAGTAAGAATATGCAAATGGATGTACAATATATATTGGGAAAATAGATAATTCAATGGAAACGATGGAGAAAATGAGCCAAAAATCCTGCTCTCAAAGCAAGTGTACAATCCCGCTCACAAAACACAACCATTTGAAATTGACCAATGTGAGAGCTTGAAATTGACAGGAGCAGCAAAGAAATGAGCACAAGCAACACAGAGTTGTCAAGTGTAATATTTCACAGGAAATACTGTAGGTTGAGGTAAGGAGAGAGTGGTCAGTATTTCTTCCCACTCCTGCTCTGGGAACTCAACATGTCAAAAACAAACAAACAAACCCACAAACAGCTTCCAAGTACTGGTTACATTCCTACTTTACCAAGGCTTGAGTAGCAACACTCAGCTGAGGAGACATTAACTTTGACTAAGCAGATCATTCTGAATCTGCAGAGGAACTCTATATTTTAATGAAGATTGGGAAGCTAGGCTTATACCACAGTGCAGATATTATATGCATATAGATAAATGAATGGTAGTAATGGCAGATGTAAGACTGCACGTTCTAGCTTAGCTACCCCCTGGACTTCACTTCCATATGTTCATGTTTTGACCTTCACAAAGGTCAACAAATGTAAGGACTCCAGTTTTGTTCTTGGGAAGCTGATACATCATTACATGACTGCGTTTGATCAGTCTTACTATGGCTTATTGTTAAGAGTAAAATTGTGTCATCTATATCAGTGGTCCCCAATCGTTTCCCAACTGTGGACCGGTTGGGGTCCATCCAGGGGGGGCACCCCTCTGCATTTGCATGTGGGTGGGGCGCACTGGTGGGTGGGTGGTGGTGTGCTCATGTGTGTGGGTGGGGTGCACGTTCGCGGGGGCCATGGACCAGGGGTTGGGGACCCCTGATCTATACCATCTTCCAGTGGCATTAAATCACTTCCTTGAAACGTACAGGGAATCATCACTTGCAATAATCTCTCCTTGCTTAAGAAGAAAGGGACATTAACAGGAATTCTAGGGTCCATCCCAAGTGGAAGACTGATTGAAGCCCTCCATGTTAGAAGATCTTCTTGACAGCAAGGCTGTGAAAATCCGTCAGTCTTAATTTCATAGTGTTTCTCCATTTCCCACTAGCCTTATATCATATCATTTTATCATACTGCATTGCATTAAGATTTTCCCCCTCTGCTTGGAAATGTGTGCCTGTTCTTCTCTATATTATTTTAAAATATTCAATTTTTTATGCTGAGAAAAATAAGTTTGTGCTCAGTTCTCAAACACGTGCCTTTTTTTGGAATGTATGCATAGTTTTTAAAGCATATTTGCCAAAATTCATCCCAAATCTTCCAAAGGTAGAAGATGCATTCCATCTTGCTGATTGCATCAGGAAGGTCTGATGTACCGTAGAATTTTTTTTCTCTTTTTTATTGTTTTAATAGCTTGGGTTAGGGTATGGGATACAGAAGGTAAGAGGGGGTATAAGGAAAAAAAGGTGGGGAGGAGAAACAAAAATATACTAACATCCAGACTATTCATATTGCAATATCAAAATTCAAACTCCGCTTTTCTACTATTTTCTGCCTTCCAGATTTTCAGTAGAATTCTTTCTTGCAAAGAGATCCTTGGAAAAACAATTTCAGCTAAAAGTGTGTGCATGTGTGCTGTGACTACCAGAAACTGTTTTTATGAATTGCTGGATAGCTCAGTGGTTTAGCTATCAGAGATGGGGCATTGTGTTCCCCATTGTTCCTCCTTGGCAGCAGCTGGACTTGATGGTCCATAGGGTCCCTTTCAGCTCTGCAGTTCTAAGATGATGATAATTATTACTGATGGAGTGAAATTGACTAAATCCCAGGTTTTGAAAATTAGTTCAAAGAACATTTTGAACTCCTAGTAGAAACACCAGGTCATAACCAGACCATCTGTGAAAACAGGGCTGGGAGTGTATTTGTATGTGTGATACAGTAGACTATGATATATGTAAGTAAGGAGAGTTATTGTGCCTGTAAATACAGTATTTGTTCTCACACTCTTTAACATTCAGTATGATGTCCACTGGGCCTTTGACTAGATACATGCCCATCTTAGGGCAAGCAAATTGCTACGTGCCCCACCCATGGATACACTACATTCTCATTCTTTTCCAATATTTGTATATTTCTGGATCTCCAGGGGTCTAATCTATTCTTTTGAGTAAGAGGGAAAAAGACTTTGATACAGGGGTTTCACAGTGGCATCAGAATGAGCACAAGGAAAAGAGAAGCTGGATACCTCTTTAATAAAACATTGACAGTGACACCATCGTATCAATAAGACAAAAGAAACTAAAGAAATGGGTTTGAAACAGACCCAAGTGTCCTACAGTGAACTATTCATTCCTAGTAATGTATGATCCCTGCCACCCCTTCAGAGGTACAGGGTGGCTGGAATATATCCTCTACCATGGGTTCCACTGACTTAGCAGACTGGTTACAGGGTGCAGCAACTTTTATTTCACTGACAAGTGGTCCAGAACACCCTTCTGTCTTGGTTCTTCCCCATTGGTCTTCCCAGACCCTGGTTCCTGTCACCAGACCAGAGTCACCTGTCATCTAAAGCTGGGGCTGAATTGGAATCGCTCATCCTAGCAACCAGGCTTTTCTTCGTGATGGCCAGTACACTTGTAAGTCAGTTGACCCTCCTGCCACAGCTGCTCCTCACACTCTCAGGCCTGATGCACAAGCCATTGATGTTGGCTGTGATGCCCTCAGCACCTCTTCTGTGTCATGGTTGGGTGCCCCAGTTGAGGGGTCCTAGGACATCCTTTCTGTTGTACAACCAGTTCTGACATGATGGACTGGGATACGTGGCTCACAAGGTCCTGACCCTGCATGAAGGTGATCCACACCACAGTCCTGGAGGGTGAAAGCCTCCTCCTCTTCTCCCAGGGTGCAGAAGATAGACAGCTCTTCCTCAAGAGCCTCTATCCAGCTCCCCTCTTCCTCTTCCTTTATTCCTTTCCCTTTCCAACCAGTTGCTCTTGCATCCTCCTCTTTGCTGGCTGCACCTGTGCTTTTCTCCCATGGCCATTACTCCTCTGTCTCTCCCTGCCTGCCATGCACCACCACTTGGTGTTCTTGCCTTCAGGCTGCCCTGCAACCAAGGACTCTTGATAGTCCACTGGATGGCTTGTGGGTGACGCAAATGGCTCACTCCGGACAGTGGAAGCATCTCTCTTAACTACTTTTTTTTAAAGGAGAGAAATTTGAAAATGAACAGCACAGGCAATGTGCTACACTGATGGAAATATCTCACTTTGTACCTTAACAAATACAGAGACCAGTCGTTACAGCCCAGTGAAGTGTTATTAAGAGACGTCAGCAACTGGTGTGTGCAGGAAAGGTGTTGGGCTTTGTTGAGTGTGTGTATGAAGCTGCCAGTCACTTCCTTTGGTGCTAAGTGCTTTCCTTGTAAGGTACTGACAATTTTGATTCCCTTTCCCCCTTTTTAATTGCATGACATCTTTATTTTAAAATGTTAGGTCCCACAAAAGCTAGATTTAACATGAGTAATCTGTGGAGAGTGTCACTCCATCCCCAGAGTGTTCAGGGGCATTCACTGTGCTTTATAGTCATCTTGGAAATGCCCTGACATTCCTCATTCAGTCTGTATTTACACATTTGCCTGAAGACATGACACTTCACTAGCCTTACGCAGCTATGTTTCAATGTTACCAGTATATCTGAGGCCGACTTTGCTACTGCAGCTACAAATCATACAGAATCAACCAAGGCTCAAGATGACATTAAAGTACATGCTTCAGTTCTCACGTATGTGCTCCAAATGGACTAAATCAATTTGCTCAATATATTTAGTTCTACTAAAAATGTATTTATAGCTATGTATGCAGGCCCCAAAAGGAGTTTGGGACAGGCAAATGAAAATCTGTTTAGGAATACAGTTCCTTATTCACAGTGGATCTGTCCCCAAGGTGCCTTTTTGGATACGTTTGAAGACTTAAAAATTGCTGAAGATTAGAGATGCTTGAAGAATTTGACTGTTACCCATTTTGAGGTCATCAACCTGATCCATACGTTCTGGCCTAATATGTAGATAGGAACTTAATTATTGCTATTGTTCACAATTTGCAAGTTTTCCAATGGTGTTCTTAGTCCAAAAGCATATCAAATGTGTTTCAAAATGCACGGTGCAGGGTTGAAGGTGCATGATATTTTTAGAGAATATGTTTTACATTGAAATGAGGATTGAGATACACATTTTCATGCATTAAAGAAGTCCCAGATTAATGTGAAACTGGGTCAAAGCAAATGTATGGCCAAACACATGGTACAGGATACAGATCAGTAGATGAAGTCAAAACTATCTTAAGAAGACAGCTATTAAATTAATGAATTGATTCCATTTCTAAAGCAGCTCAACTTATTCAGGATGGTACATAGGGCTCTTTTTTGGGGGTGGTGGAAAGAAAGATATTCAGTGTTAAGTTTGCATAACCCACATTTATAGTGCCTGCACCTTTGCCTGTGTGCTTTAACATAATAGATATATTTTGGATTCTGGGAGAAGTGTTACCTTCTTCCCTCTTGACACTAGTGGAGAGATAGATCTAGCCTAGTGGTGACCTAAGAAAACTCATTTTATTTCAAAGGACCCCAAAGCTAGAATGCCTTGTGACTATTTTTCTGAGAGCTAGGTGCAATTATCAGTGCATGAGAGTGCATTGTTGTTATTGTGCAGCAGAGCAAATCAAAATTCTACATGGTGATTCTAAAAATGAAGGCAGCACAAACAAAAAATTCTGACTTTGAAACTGGACTTGGAACAGCACCAATTTTGGTTCAGGTGTGGTAGACAATCTGTTCTTGCTCTGTACCAAATGTAGGTATGCTTTGGCAAAGGGTTTTAGAGTTATGGCTGTTTTAAAAATAAAACTTCCCTTTGTGCAAAAATAAGTGACTTTAAACATCCCCAGTTTTAAAACAATCATATACATGGAGAAGACCATTCTTATGCTTATGTTGAAAGAGAATGGTTGGTCCCACCTTTTTTCAATTTGGAAGGAATCAAGGCTGTAAGGGATGAAATACTGACTCTGAAAAAACAAAAAGAAGTGGCTGGTACTAACCATTCTTTTTCACAATAAGCAAGATTGGTCTTTTCAGTTTATTTGATCTATTTTAAATCTGCAAACAAAAAAGATTGTGAGTGTCTGCATGGTGGGGAACGGTTTTAATTTTTAAAAATCGTAACTCTAAAATGTTTTCCCTAGACATCCCCAAATTTGGCACAGAGCAAGAGCAAACTATCTGTTGCATCTGTGTCAAGTTGGGTGCTGATTAGAAGTCCAATTTCAAATGTACAGCTTTTTTTTGTTTGGGTTGCCCCCAATAAATAAATAAATAAAATACATTTTTATAACTGCTTTGTGGATTCTTGATTTGCTCTGCTGCACAATGTCTATTACTGCACTCCCAAGCAGTGATAATGTATGGGAATTGCAAGGAAGTAGATTTTGGCTATACATCATCATTCTACAGCATCTTAAAAGTCACTTTCAATGGAAAACTACTGTCTGACTCAGATTTAGACTGGAAGAACTTTTCTCCTATCAAATCCCTGTACTGAGTGACTGCTGCTCATCTGACAGTAGCAGAGCAAATGCTCAGAGCCTAGAAAAGTTTGTTTTTGGATCTCCCTGAGATGCACAACGGGCACAAGTAGCTCTATCTTTTATCTCTCCTTCTCTTCCCACTTACTTCCCTGGTACCTGGAACACTTTTGCGCTTCTTATCAGGGCAGTTTTTACAATCAGAGAAATTTCAAGCTAAGAAAGATTTCCCCCCTCAGTATATATTCCATGTTACATAACATATTTTGATAAATGTTTTGATAATTTCTCTTGGCACAGCAGGTTGTAGATATTTACTGGAATTCACACAGAGGGGAGAGTCTGAAAGTTCACTGGTTTTGTGTATGCCTGTCCCATTTCTGCTTCCCGGCAGCACTTCTGAGATTCCCGCAAGTGCTTCTGCTCCATTATGAAACTTGTTCATATTTGCTGAACGTTGTAAGTTTCTGGTAGACGAGTGAAGTCAAAATAAAGTCTCAGAAGTTGAAAATGTAATATGGTTTGAAGATGACAAATACAGAAAACAAAGTTGGGACCCTGTGTCAGCCCAAAACCTTATTTTTGGCCATCCAGAAATTTTGAAAGCAATGAATACAGATTCTGTGATGAGAAATGCATGCTACTCCGCTATTTGTTTTGAGAACATAAATGCATCTTTCCTGTTGTTTATCGCATGAGCTGACAAAGGTTTTTTTTAAGGAGGCTTGCCTTCTCTCATTGTTCTCTAAATTCATTTCAGTGTCAAAAAATCTTGTGCTCCTAAATATGAGTGTAGAGTTTCACAAACATCAAAACTTTGTTCTAGTGTTCCTTTGCAGATATATCCATGGGGGTTCCACCTCTTCATCTCTATGCCAAAATATAGCATGCCATCCCAGTCCAAACAAGATTTGGATATGCAGCGTAAACTATTGGAAAAATAATAATGATGATATAGATTGCACACACAGAGCAATAGCACCTGTTATAAACAATGTGCTAGTTGTCTTTGCAACATATTCCAGTTTAGGGATGTAAACAACATGCCCTCTAATTTTCCAGAATGCTAAGCGGGGGACCCACCACGTGTGCAGATGTCCAGCTGTGACTGGAAGCAAGTGGGTTGCAACACTGGCTCAGTTGCATACCCCTGATGCAGCACTGCGTGGCTACGTGCTCACACGCCTTAGAGGGAATGTTGGATGTCAAGAATGTTCTCTGTGTTTTTACTCTTTGCTCATTTAGGCTGCATCAGCTCCACGTGGCCTTGGGAAGGCATGTTCAAGCCTTATGATATTTCACACCTTGATACAAGGAGCACTTTTTTTCTTGTGAAGACAAGAGTTTATTTGCATAAACTGATCCAAACAAGTGCTCTTTCTGTGCTGAAGAGCACAATCTTGTCTAACTGTACAGGCTCCACCTTCGCATGGCCAATGGGCTGCATGCACCCCAATGGCATTTGTGTGCCCCCCCCATGGTACCCTAAAGTTGCCTGTACAAAGTTTTAGAAGGAGATGAGTTTGTTAAAATAAAACCATTTCTGCTTCTTATGGCCTTCAGGAGTAGTAGTTTTTGCATTAGGGGTTTTGGAGAATCCCTTAAGCTTCTACCACCCCCCAAATTAAAAAAGGAAAACCAGAAAGGCCCATCCAGGTGCTTCCTCATTACTTTAAAAACAAACAAACAAACACAACTCTTGACCTAAAGCTAAGTAGACCATAGCAGAATTTTCTTAAAGTTACACCATAATGAATGCATGTTGTTCTTCAGTGAAACAGAAAATACAAGCCCGAAGAAGATCACAACATTAATCAAGGTCACTCCGCTGATGGCATTTTGAACAAAATGCTATCAATTTCTGTTTCGGTTTGGGCTGTTATGCTAACAACTGAGACTGTCGGCCCAATTGTCATGTGGTGAATGGAATCAAAAAGCCAGAGTTAAGCCCTGTGTAATGAAAACCATCAATGCATTCCCAAAGGACTCCTGCAAATTTCCATCATCATTCTTAAAATCTTCCTCTGCCTGACTCATCTGATGGCTCTTAAGAACTCAGAGTTGTGACAAGCGAGTAAAGAGGCATCATTTGTGTTGAAAACTTGAAATGATTCTGCTAAGCAAAACTGCTTCCACCTTCAAGGACACAGTGAAATATTGCCATAGAGACCACCTATTTTTAGAAATAACCATCAAAAAGAGGCACTCATGTTTTCTGTCTTGCACTTATCCTAGATGAATGGCACTTTGGTGTATGGGGGAGTACATATGAAGTTTTTGAAGAGTTGGACAGAGTGGGCTGCCAAATAAGGAACATATTGATATTTCCGTTAGATGCCATCAAGTCGCCTCCAACCTAT
Source organism: Pogona vitticeps (assembly GCF_051106095.1). Classification (NCBI taxonomy): domain Eukaryota; kingdom Metazoa; phylum Chordata; class Lepidosauria; order Squamata; family Agamidae; genus Pogona; species Pogona vitticeps. Next base: position 16,356,391 of record NC_135787.1, on the reverse strand, counting down.
GGCAACCCTATGAATGAGATATCTCCAAAATGTCCTGTCCTCAACAGCCTGGCTAGCTCTTGTAAACTCAAACTTGCTCATAATTACTTGGTGCTCATAATTACCTGGTGCTCATGAACTCCATTGTGTGTTGGTTGTATCTAAACCCCAGGGGTAATGCTTCAGAGGTGACAACACCTTACAGTTGTTTACTGAAAAATATAATCATTTGGAAGAGACTTCTCTAGCCCGGTGCTCTCCAGAAGGGGTGAAATCCAATTCATCTCTAGACTCGAGCATGTCAGAATAGTGAAGGCTTAGTTTGAAAGTTGAACTTTGAGTGCTGTCCTCTGAAGATGCCAGCTACAGAGACTGGTGAAACGTTAGGAAGAATAACCTTCAGAATACGGCCAAAGAGCCTGAAAAACCCACAATGACCATTAGATCCCGGCCGTGAAAGCCTTCGCGAATACATTGAACTTTGTACTTTCTGTGTAAGTTCTAGGCCTGCTGTATCTCAATTTCAGTGAGATGTGGAACTTCCATGTCTCTCTGCAAGGCAAGGAGATCTTTGGTTGACTACAAGCTGGTATATCCCTGATGGCTACTGAATTTACAATTTGGCTTAGTGCCAGTTCGAACTGTATGCCAAACTGGCAGTTCTTTACAAGGTAAGGCATAGGGTATACCCTGGTCCACAACCCTCATTTGGACCTTTTAGTCATTTCTGAAAGATGATAGTAATAAAGTAATATCATAGTGATATTACAGTGATCATGCCATTAGACGTGGAATGTCCTTCAGTGGTGCAATTTGTTTATTCTGGAGCTAGCTTTTTTATCTTTGCAAAGTTGCAAGTTGGACTGCTTTTGCTTGGTGATGTGATTCACTTGCCAGTTGTTTGCTCTGTCACTGGAGTTTGAATAGTTCCCTTTGCAGAAAAAAGCAGTGTAGTTGTAGTTGTGGAGTTGGTGTGACACCAAGTTATTTGCCTGCCCTCAGAAATAAAACAAAGTAGCTTTCTAATCAGGTAGATGTGCACTACTTAGACATGGACAGCAGTTAGATATCCTTCCCCAGCAGCCCCCACTTGATGCTTATGGAATGTCCACTTTGAGCCTTCCTTGCTGAGATCTAAATAACAGGTTAACCTCCATTTGATCTATCTGAGTTTTTAAATGAAAATTTTATTGTACAGTTGGGCTTTGAAGTAGGCTATTTAATTACTGGCTGGATATAGTTCTATCCATTGTTTCTGTTTATTGCTTTCAATGTTACCGTTGTTCTTTTAGTATTTGATGCTCGTGGTAAGAACCTGTTGCTGTTGTTCTTGATGTCCTCTTGGCATCAAGAACACTGATTCTGGAGTACCAGGAGTCAGGAGCTCAATCCCCTAGTTTTATCCCCTATAGCCTTCTCTTCTCTATAAAGAGAAGGGAAGACTCCATGGAAAAGACCCTGATGTTGGGAAAGTGTGAAGGCAAGAGGAGAAGGGGACGACAGAGGACGAGATGGTGGGACAGTGTCATCGAAGCTACCAACATGAATTTGACCCAACTCCGGGAGGCAGTGGAAGGCAGGAGGACCTGGCGTGCTCTGGTCCATGGGGTCATGAAGAGTCGGACATTTAATGACTAAACAACAGCAAAGAGCCAACCACGGGGAAGCTGTACAGTCCCAAAGTATCTTGAGAAGAAGGGGAAGGTAAACCACTTCTGAGTATACTGTATCTAAAATACCCTGAGAGGAGTCTGCCTAAGTCAGAGCGAACTTGATGACACACAGTTGTTAATTATCACCTGCTGCATTTCTTAACATATTTTACTGTTGTGTTTAAATTACGATTGCTATATTATCTGTTCCTCTGAGGTTTTTTTGAAATCCTGCTGTAAATTCTAAATAAATCTGGGCCTGCCATGTCCAGATATTGTGCAGCAATCAAAGCTCTGGAAGAAATTGATATTTTTCTCAAACAGCTTTTATCGATGTCCAAAACCTCAGAGACACATTCTTGAATAATGGCAAATACCCTGAATGTGATTGTTGGAGTATCTTGTGGGGAGAGAAAATGCGCGCGTGCGCACGCACGCACGCACGCACGCACGCACGCACGCACACACACACACACACACACACACACTGGCAGGATCCACAAGTGAGTTTCTACATTCACCAATCTGTGTACATTCTAAAACACCCACACCCACACATATACTCAGAAACTAGCATCCTTGTTGATCAGACTCCAAAGTTAGAAGCGAATTCCAAGATATATCATTTCTTTCCTTACAGACAGTTGGTGCGTGAACTTAAGAGTCACCATCAGCTTGTTAATTTGGGCTCCAGTCCCACCCACTTACTTCAAAGCTGTGCTAGTGACCCTAAAAGAATGACCCTAGTGAACATTTGCTGTAGATGCTTCCCATGTTCTAACTTGTGATTGGAACATGTCGGCTGAAACAGATTTCTTAATGAACAAGGCTCTATATGCATGAGGTGATGGCTCCTCTCATCCTCTCCTTCCACCCCCAATTTATGGCCTATTCAGCTTGCATAATTGCTATATGCTGCATTGTGATGGCTGGTAGCTCTCCACCATGCACACTAAAAGGTAATGATCTAGCTTTGCCGCTGTCTGTTTTGCCATCAAGCCAAGAGTACCAAGGGAGACAATAACAAATGATCTGAAAGGTTAGGAAAGAACTCGGAAAGTTATTTTCACATTTTACTGACTTAACAGATCTATGACTTGTATTAAATGCCAGCTGTGCAGTATGATTGGTCTGAATACCAAGAGACCTTAAGAGATTCATGCACTAATGAATCGAGCCCTCCCATTATGTTACAAAGCAAAATGTTCTCTATAAAATAAAAAACAAAGCCTTAATATCTTTCTTTTCAGCATTTTTTCTCTTTTAATCATCTATAGCTCTTCCATGTTCATATCCCGCTTTTGCCTGAAACACCTAACTTCAAAGGACAGGTAATTTGCAACAGCCAGACAATCCTACTATAGCTATTATTTTCTTCTGATGATTACTACAAAAGGCATTTGGATTAGTTATATACCTCGCACTATTGCCCTCCCTGAAGTTCCAGGCAAAAAGACTTGGAATTTATTTTCCCACTGATATCACACTTTATCTTTCCATGGTCAGCTGATAGAAATATTACATTATCCCCTTCCAGAGTATGGCATCCATAGTGGCTAGGCGGTACATGGAATATTAATGCATGGACTTTAAAAAAAAGTGTATGGTCAACATTACTATGACAGTAATAAAGCTTTCCACTGCAATTCTTCCCTCTGAACAAGCCTTGAAGGAAAAGAAACCCAGACATGTAGGACTAAAACTATAATCCTTTATACACTTCTTTACTGGGAAAAATTCCATTTGAACCCAGTAAGGCTTACTTGGCATAGACCTGTGTTGTAGGCTTCTCAACAGACTAGGAAACTATTTCATCCAGTAAGAAATATCAGTCAACATCTTAAAAAATTCTGATCTTTACTCTTATGTCTCTTCTATGTGCTTCTTTACTTGATCCCCCTCAAAGGATTGTGATGATGATATAATGGGACAGGAGGGGAGGCTTCTATGCTGTTCTGAATCTCTTAGAGGGAAGACAGGATTGAAACACAATAAATCACTTTTTTAAAGGAATTTGCAAAATATTTTGGAGGGAAGGAATAGCAGCTTATAGATATTCTTCATAAAGTATCATCCATCAGCTTAGAAAAGTCCATATATTCTGAAAAAATACATCTGATGAATATTCTTGCTTTTCTAGTACTCGAAGGCAAATTATTTCAGAGTCTACAGATAAATGTGATGATTGCCTGTTTCACAACTAGGAAGGAGAAAAATGACAACTTTTATCATTTACAAATTTCTTCCACTTTGTACTGACTTGAAACGCAGCCTCACAAACATTTTTCTTCTAAAAACGTATTGGAATGGAATAGTCAGCTCTGACAAGCAGGAGTGCTAATAAATGATGGTGGTCTTTCTTCTCAACATACATTGTGCTTGCAATGATATATAGTTGTACTGGAGACCCAGGAATCTTGTTGCGAAAGAGATATACCTAGCTTAGCAATATCTTAATTAAGGGAGGAAGGGTAGAACTGGAAGGTAGCAACTGTAAATTTGTGACAAATTACTGTACCATAATTAATTAAAAATACAATAATGCTGGGAAACGTTGAAGGCAACAAGAAAAGAGGAAGACCAAATATGAGATAGATTGGTTCTATAATGGAAGCCGCAGCCTTGAGTCTACAAAAGCTGAGCAGGACGGTTGAGGACAGGATGTTCTGGAGATCTTTCATTCATGGGTTTGCCATTAAGTCAGAGGTGACTTGATAGCGTATAACAACAACAAATTAATTGACAGTATGGAGGATCAAGGACATGGAGATCCTAATTTCAGCTGAACAGCAAACAAGTTGCAAGCACAAGATAGAGATAGGGAGTAACTCTGTGGTGTATCTTCAGCTGGCTTTCTGAGGGACGTCTTGATGCATTATATCAGGCCAAACTGTTTCTCCAGGACTGTCCACCAGGTCTGATCATTGGGGGAAATGAAATAACCACCGCAAGCAACAGCTGTAAACAAGTTCAGGCAAATGTGCTTGCAAGCACCTTTTCAGACTTTTGCACTGAAAGGACAGATATATAATTAACATGCAGGTGAAGGGGGACACTGGAGGCACGACGTGAATATTTCCTCACATCCCCACCACAGTCACAGCTCCATCTGTTTTCAGGCTGTAATAGGTTTATTGTTTCATTGCTATCTTTTCCTTCCTCGAGTGAGTTGAGATGACATTTATGGTGTCTCCCCCCCCCCCAACTTCATTCTCCCTGAGATACCTCAGGACCACACAGAATGACTGGCTTCAAGTTACCCCATGAACCTTGCCATTCCAAGTTTTACTCTAACAGTTTGCTTGTTATAATACTCTGGCTCTATTTAGGTACTCTTGCACCTTGGATTGTTAGCGGGTACCATGTGCTGCTCTTGTCAGATAGCAATATATCAGCTTGGTGTCCACTGTCCTCTAACTGGCACACTCTAAGAGAAAGGTTGTTCTCATGAGCTATTACATAGAAATTCTGTGTTATGTGCTATCAGAATATGACTCATTTATAATGGCCTTAATAGGGTTTTCAAGGTAAGTGAGATATTTAAAGTGTGGTTTATACAGTTTCATACACAGTTCCCTTTGCAAACAGGGCTTTGAACCCAGGTCTCCTGAGTCTCAGTCCATCACTCTATCCCCTACTCTATGGTGGGAATCATTATAGAGAGATGCAAGAGGTCAGCCCAGAGACCTTCTACATGGAAAAAAGGTTTTCTTCAAGTAAAATATTTTCCCATCCCTGTGATGGAGGAGGAATCGAATTAACTGCATGTTCCTATGGTACCACCCACTAATAGCAAATGGATCAGGCTGCAAAGAAATTCAGCCACAGCGGCTCCAGAAGACTCATTGTACCAGTGGGCCAGAACATGTCCCATGGTGCTCCTTATCTGCCATCAACACTTGCTTGAGTCAGCCTTGCTCAGTAAATGGCTACAGACCTCCTTCATTTTAATCCATGCTTATCTTTTGCAACATCTCACCTCAGAATCCTCCACCTGGCACAGGCCTGCTGGGGATTTCTGGGAACTGTAATTCAAAAATAAAAAAACTAATACCTCCAAGTTCTGATCTGTTCTATTTCATTCTAATTTTATTTCTGTTTTCATGTTATTTTTTGCTTCAATTTGATACCTCCCAGAGGCATCTGGTGGGGCCACTATGAGATACAGGACTAGAGGGGCCCTTGGTAGGGCTCTTCTTATGTTCACTTTTGGCTTGAAGACAGTGAACTTGGCCTGATGTGAACGTTTCTAGGAAAAGAATATCAGAAGATGGAGTCCCATAACTGAGCAATCTCTTATCCTTGTCACCATCCTGCTCATCTCCAATGGTAGCAGAATGTGGAGAAGAATGTTAAACTACTAAAACAAAGCAGGAAGTCACATCTTTAACCTACTTGACCAATGTAGGATGCCTCCTCTTAAGATATCCATACTTAAAAAAATCTGCCTGAGAAAAGAGCTTTCTCAGACAGCATGGTCAAACTGCAGCTGTATCGTGAATATTATAAGCAGCCAAATGATGTAAAAGAAGCCGTTAACATTTGGCTGTGGAAAGAAATGCATCAAGTTTTAATTTGATTTAATTTAGAGAACTGCTAAAATTACTGTAAACATGCCTTCTGCTATCTTGCCTTCTATCAAGATGTCAATTTCTTCATTACAGGCAAATGTAATATACAGTTGACAGATACAGTGATTTGCATAGCATTAAGCAAGAGCTGAACCAAAATGTTCCCTGTTCTGTTTTTTAAAATATCCACCATGTAGAAGAGGGAAGGTCCTAGATTGCCAGTTATTTCCAGTACTTTCACTCCCTTTCTCACCCTCACTGTCACAAATGAAAAGAAGATTCATCATACCTTTGAGTTTTAGGAAGAGGATGCTCCCTATGATTCAATACATTGTACTGGATGAACGTTGAAGATGTTCTAGGAAGCCCACTGAAGTTACTTCCAGTTTTGTAAGGCATACTGTACAAAACGTCCCCTCAAAGAAAGCAACAAAAAGCATCAGCTTTGAAGTTGCTAGTCTCAACAGGAGCAGACTCATTGAATCAACACTGAATGTTGCATACATCCTGCTGATTCAATGGGTCTGCCCTAGCAAGCCCTATCATCTGCATTCAAGCCTCTGTGTGCAAGATGACATTAATGCATCACTAGAGTGCAGGCACAGAGAGACTATCAAGTTCACATATGCATGCTTTCTGGCTGCATCTGGAAAGAAGTCACTTTTTGATGTTTGGGGATGTGCAAATATTCCCCACAATTTCTTGTTCTCCCTGATGTAGGCTGTCTTAACTCAACATAGTTTGATAAGACATCTATAGGTACTGCAGGATTCCTCACCTCTGTACCAATAGAACACAGGAAAATTAACATCCCTAAGGATATTCTGAAGGTGCTGTTCCCCAATATGTTATATGTGAGCAAGTTGTGTTATGTGAAGAACGCACACATCACAAAATAAGATATACACAGTTATACACCTTCCCTCATTGCACTCAGGGACTAAGGAGTAGGGATGGAAATCTTCACTCATTTCATTCTTGCTCGGGAGAGTGAAATATTTTAGACTTTTTCTTCATCCTGGTTGAGATTATAAACATTTTTAATGACTTTTTTGGTGCAAATAATTCACCAAAGTAACTTTTACACCAAATCTTCACATTTTGCACAAAACTCTTGCATTCTGCACAGAATATGATTTTTAAAAAAACACCACAATTTTTAATGCAAAATTAAAATCTTTCTTAAAATGCAGATTTTTGTGCAATTTTTAAACCTCGCTCTCCTGCTGATCAAAGAAACTAAAACAACAGGTCTTTTGATTCTCGTGATGGAATGAACAGTCTTCACAGCAGTCAATTTTTTAAAAAAACATAGTACCTTAATAAACATAGTATCAAGACACCCTTTTTGTTGAGGATCAGAAAATCTGCAGTATTTGTTATAATCTTACTCAGAAGATCAGAAGAGACAACCGTCTTGTGAAAACCAAGTCTACTAATAAAAGCTCACAAATGTCAGGTGCAATTTTGTGAACACAATATTTGTGCAGATGGTTAGAATTCACTGGTTGAAGGGATGAATTAGTAGAGGACAGAATATTGTCTTCCCTTTTGAACTTGGGGCCCCAAAACTAAAGATCAGGTAGTATTACAATCTTCAAAAAAGGCAACATTAAAAATCAGCTCAGGCCAATTTTATGTCCACGGATGCAGGGATGAATATCATATTGCTTCAAAATAAAAACAAACTATTTCATTTTTAGCAATTGATAAAAATTAAGGGCAACAACCACTTCCGTTCTCAACAACCTTAGGTCATTCCATTCTGTTCTGTTTTTAATTATTTATCTGCCACCTTTCTCCCCATATAAGACTCAAGGAGCCCACAACAATTGAAACTACAAAAATAAAAATCTCAAAAATACCACAGAAATATCATACTTAAAAAAAACATATATCAAGATCAAAACCAACCATGTAGCTCTCTTCCTCCTTGCATATAATTATTTGGGAAGGAACAGTATTTCAAAGGCACTGACCAGTATTCTGTTTAATACTGACATGTGCATAGCTCCAGTTGCAGAAGCTGCCATAGTGACCTGACAAGGTGCTGATCATGCACAGTTGATGGTCCCATTGAGATGGAAGCTGCAGGATAATTTAATACAACCATTTGTTCTTGAGCTAGGACGGTAGGTGGGATAAAGTAGAGACTTCCAAGCTCATTTCAGCTTTTAGGTAATAACCATATTTGAGAATTTCAGTACCACGGAAGGAATGTTATGAGTACAAATTGTTGTGCAGCTAAAGTCCGGTTGGAAATGAATCTGCAGTAGCAACACTGCAGACAGAAGCCTTATAATTTTAGAGAACTTATATAAATATAAACCTTTATTTTTCTTTCTTTTCCTCCCACATTGGTAAGTTTCCAGTATTCTTTTACCATGTTGGCAGTTTTAGTAGTACGAAAAAGTTCATTTTGAAATTTGGGAATGTTGGCCCATTGTAGTTATTCTTTTCCTACTTTTATGTTTATTTCTGCAGATTTTTATGTTAGACTATATATGGGCTAACATAAAAATGCAGAGGCAAAAACATAAAACTGCCCCAAGAATTAACTGTAATGTATTCAGGGAAATTCCTGAAAGAGTAGATGTTGAGGGTGGGTGTTTTTTTTCTAAAGAGTAATTGGAAACTTTAAAGCACTATTAGATGCCCAAATGGTATATTTAGAGCTCAGAGAGAAGAAAAGGCAGACTATGCATAGATACAGCAATGAAAAAGAGATCATTGACATGAATCTGGTTAAATATTTACTAGAGATAGGCACAAACCTTGGTTCAGAGGTTTGTGCTGGTTTGAACATGCGGCACCCCCTGCCTCACTGGTCATGACCCACTCAGCAGCTGGCCCACACTCATCTCCTGTCTTTGCAGATGTTTGACCAGTCCCTGCCAGAAGACCAAGGTTGCCTGTCCTGTCTCCTTATCTGAGTGGGCTATTAGCCAAGAAAGAGGGACAGAGAAGCTGTGCTTCTGCTGGAGACTGGTTGAACAGCTGAACAGAAGCTTGCATTGGCTTGTGAGTAGAGGATCCAGCTGGGGAGGTGGGGGAAGGGAACATGTGGTACCTATGGTTCCATCCATACCAGCTGGCATGAACCTCTGAAGCAATGTTCATGCCCATCTCAGCTGATGGGCAGGACATTGAAAGCAGGCTGGGAACATGAACTGTGTTCCATTGTGGAAACATAAATTGTGTTCCATTCCCACAGCCAACCTGCTTGTCGATATCCTGCTGATCACCCGAGGGGTGGGACATTGTGTTTTAATAAGGAATAAATGAATATTTGTCAATTTATTGCCAAAATTTGATGCTTCGTCACTTCATCCATTTGTCAACTCTGATGAATCTCAACGAAGCACCATTTTTTCCTCATTTGTCCCCATCTCTAGTAACAAACAGAAGAAGGGATCCTGTAGACCATCTTGACTGCTGCCATTGGTGTTGTCAAAATCCAGGCCCTTTGCTGTATGAAGCTTGGCATCCTTTTTCCTGCTTTTTGAATCTTGGGTACAGATGCACAATATCTCAGATTCATAAACCAAATGTTTCTGGAAGACTCGAATCTATATACAGTGCCTCGTACCTGATCCACATGCAGCCAAATAATAAAATAAAATAAAAGGCCTAATGGATTGTATTCTGCAGAGGGGTGAGAATAAATATAACTTTCCAATTGAAGGCAGAAATTGCATAAGATAGAGAAGCATGGCATTTTCTGCTCCAGTACATATCTTCATCACTTTCATTACTTGGTGAGGTCAGATCACCTACTGTGACATGGTAACCTTTCGAATGGCATATATAGCAACCTGGATTACTGGGCCATTCACCTTTCTCATTTATGGCAAAGACCAGTGAAAAGGTCGATGTATAACAAATGTATTATAGCAGTGCAAATGTAACAGTTAAACAAGAAATTCTAATACTGCAAGCATGGATATTTAAATTGCACAGTATCGACTGAATGTGCATGTAATCCCACATCTAATGGGTATAAACCAGGCAGTGGGCTCTAAACAGGCCAATTTTGTTAGGAATGTGGTCTTCTGGCTGGAAAGCATCGGGGAGAATCTATAAGGAATTTATTCTTTGCAAACTCAAGAATGAATTGATCTGCTCCACATATATGCATGTGGACACATGGAAACATATACACTCACATGGACTAAAGGGCAAATTAGATCAAAAACTGGCATTGCTATGAATGCATGGCCACCACAAGCCAGTTATCTCTGCAGGAACTTTTATGAAACCCAACAAGTATGAAGGATTTTGAGGCACTTTCATGATCTGTATTCCTAATGAAAATGAAGATACCACAAACTTTTGTTTCTGCTCCATTGAAGGTTTCTGTCCTTCCTGAGCTTGCAGGACACCTGCATTATCTATCTATCTATCTATCTATCTATCTATCTATCTATCTATCTATCTATCTATCTATCTATCTATCTATCTATCTATCTATCTATCTATCTATCTATCTATCTATCTATCTATCTATCTATCTATCTATCTATCTGTCTATCTCTGTCTGTCTGTCTTGTCTGTCTGCTTGAAAAGGATCCAAAGTGGCTTACAACAGTGAAAGACAACAGTTAAAGTTGAAAACAATGAGTATGGAACAGTGGTTAACATTATTATAAGATAATATTTAAAGCAAAGAGTAAAGAGCCATCTTACATCATTAAAAGGCAATATTAAAGCAAAGAACAGTAAGATACAATTAAAAAAAACAATGCCACTCTAAAAAACCCCCACAAAAATGGAAAACACAAGTAGTACTTAAAATCCAGTCAAAGCAGTAATGCTTAACAATCTATTTTTAAAAATCACACTCAGGTAGCTTGTTACTGAGAGAAGGCCTGCCTGAAGAGCAAGGTCTTTGCCTACTTGCGGAAGTACAGCAAAGGTGGAGCTAGCCTGGCCTCCAGTGGGAGGGAGTTCCAAAGCCTGGGAGTAGCAACAGAGAAGGCTGTTTCATGTGTCCCCGACACACCTGTGAAGGTTGTGGGACTGAGAGAAAGACCTCTCCTGATGATCCCAACACCTCAGCTGGCTCATGATGGGAGGTACGGTCTTTGTGATAACCTGGACCCAGGCCATTTAGGGCTTTATAGGTTAAAACCAGCACCTGAATTGTGCCCAGAAACTGACTGGCAGTCAGTGGAGCTGCTGTAACAGGGGGGTTATGTGATCCCTGTAATGTTACAGTTTGGCAGGTGTATCACCCCATTCAAACTCCCCACCTGACACTGCCTGCAGAATGGGTGACATTCAGTTCACATTGGGTACTTGGAGCCAGAGGTGAGAGACTCTCAGGGCTCATCCCCACAAATCTCACTGAGTAAGGAAGTTAGAGATTCAGAAAGCACATCAAAATATATCTAATTTTTTTGTTTGAGGGTAAAAAAAATGGCTTGGTGGAGCTAAAATATGTGGGAGTTCCAAGGGATTATGGATTTGATGGGGTTTTTTATAGCGCTTAAAAGACTACAACACCCATAACCCTTTGCAACTCCTACGGAGATTATCTCTGCCCATCCATTTCCCTCATTTTCTCCACAGGGTGAAAATAACTGCCCGGGTCTGAATTCACTACTTTAAGAACTTGAAACACATGTCAGGACCTTGATTTCCAGATTAAAGCCCCAATAAGTCTATTTGGAGGGATTTTCACAGCTTCCTGGGGGCTGTATTTCACGAATTTCAAAAATCTGATATCAAATTGGTACATAGAGCAAGCTCAAATTTTGGCAAAATCAGTTCTTATTCTAAGCTTTCTATAGTCCATAGAAATACAAAATGCAATGTCAATACACAGGTCAAATACGTACCTGGAAAAGATCTGCCATCTTTGGCACATGTTGCAAAAGAAATGAATAAATGTTGACAGAGACACCTAGCAACAATCTGATCATATGTCAAGTGAACTTGTAGGAACATCTGCCATCCTCTTGCTTATCAATTGACAACATATTATGATAATTAGTGCTGACTAATAACCCATCTGTTTACTAGGAAAGCAGAAACAGGCCTTTCAAACAATGATGTTACATACTGATAAAATGTGCACACAAGCCATTGACGCACACTCTAGTGCAGAAGAGGTACCAGCACCGCATTTAATAATGACATCAAGTAAACACAATTTACAACACCACAGAAACAGCCAATGAATTCCTGATGGATTTTATGACATTATCTATCTACCTGACCGAAATCGTCATCTTTACAATCATCTGGCCCATCTTGCCATCTCTGCAGAAGAATTACTTTGTCAAAGTTAATGTACATGCGGAAATATGAAATAGAGGTGCTTCCCTCTTTTGGAGAAACAAATAGGCAATTAAGTCATTAAATAGAAGAACACCACCTGGAAAGAGGAGCTTAACGGTGGAGTTTTATAAGTTGGCTTCTGCTCATATAGCTCAGTCTTCTGCAGTATTCTGCTGACTTGTTCTATACGCACACACACGCACACGCACACAAACACACACACACACGCACACACAAACACACACACCAAGTCAGCAGGACATATCAACCTCTCAAATAAAGGTCCTATACAGTGGACCCTCGACTTACAGACGGCTCGACTTACAGACTTTTCGAGTTACAGACTTCTCTGGCTGCAAAGTTTAGGTTCGACTTGCAGCCGGAGAATCGACCTAGAGACCAGGAAAAAACCAAAATGGAACAAAAACGGAACAAAAATGCCCGGTTATGGATTAACTGGTTTTCAGTGCATTGTAGGTCAATGGAGACTCGACCTACCGATTTTTCGACCTGCAGCCACCGTTCCAAAATGGATTAATTCCGTAAGTAGAGGGTCCACTGTATACAGCTGGCTAGATAGCTGAGTGGTTTAGGCCTCTGGTTGTGGAGTCAGCAGTTGGGAGTTCAATTCCCGACTATGCCTCCTGGGAGAAGAGACAGCTTGTGTGGCATTGGGCAAGCTGCGCACTCCCAGGATACTCCCAGAGGAAGGGAATGGTAAACCACTTCTGAACATTCTTTATCTGGAAAATCTTCAAAAGGACTGTCAGTATAAAATTATAATTTTATACTGTATGTAGATTATGCTCTCATCGTAAGGATGGATGCTCTGTGTCTCTGATGCTTTTTCCAGCGTGGAAATGCAGAATATGTAAGGAATCTGATTTCCATACAAGACGTGATGGGTTTGTCTTGATGACTAACTTCCAAGACTATTCATGGAGCAAATTCAATTTCTGCCCTGGAATCTTGACGTTGAAAGATAGCTGCTGATGCATCTAGAAAGAAATGTGCCCATTTGAAAAGGAAAAAAAGAAAGAAAGCATACAAAACGTTGCTAAAATGGCCTTTAGTGAAGAGAAAAAATGTGGACAAGCAATATGTACAATTCAGAACAGACATCCACAAGTTTGGGAGGGGGGATGACCAAAGTGGAAAATGATGGAATCAGACGTGGAACAGGCACAGAAAGAGGGGAAAAAGAACATCCACAGATGTAGGTTTTGCACATGGGAATCTCACTAATGAAAATTTATCAACTCCTGTTGATTGTCCAGTTCACCCCTACCTGGATAGGAAATGTTTAGTAACATTGGTTCATGCATTGGTAATTTCAGAATAGACATTGTGCTGCTCTCTGTGTAGGGGTGCCCTTGAAAACTGTACGGAAACTTTAGCAGGTCCAAAATGGAGACTGGGAACAGTTCTTCACACACCATCTTATAATGTTCGTTATGTAATTTATACAATCCTGATTCAACCTGTATTTCTTTTATATTGTGTTTATGGCCTTGGCCAAAAAAAAAAAAAGTTGAGAATAGCTGTTCTAGACTATTTCTAGGTCTTATATACTTTACCAATAGCACTGAGTATGTGTTCACTATCCAACATTAGAAGAAAGTGGGTGCTGGTGAGAGGAAGGTAATGACTGCAAAACATCCAGTACTTGACCTACATCAGTTAATGCTCTTTGTGTGCCTCAGGTAAGGGTCTGTAGAATTCTACTGTATCACCTTGAGAAATCTTATTAGAACTCATTTTGATTTCATTGGTGTTTCTCATGATCCCTTCACATTATTTTAAAATTCTGTGTTTAGCTGAATTCACTAGTAAAGGAGCACTAAAGAAAAATATACAATCAACAGCCAAGACAAATACCTTTGACATCTAAAAGGCCTGCAATAATGAATCTAAAGTACCAGGTCTATGGAGTTGTGAGTGCTACTATTCTGAGAACACTCTTTAAAGCTATTACAGAAAATACAAAAGAGTGAACTGTCAAGGTCCTAAAATGCCTCATTTGTGTATTCCTAGCAAATATTGATGACCAATATGAAACAGGAGTGACTGATTTTTCTATTATTTTCATTTTCTCTTTCTTTGTTCCTTTCCGTGCTCACTCTTGACTGAACTCCAATTTTGTTACAAAATGTACACTCTCACATGGGTAAAAGCACATAAACTTGGGGAAGAATGAGACAGGAAAACAGAGCCCTCAACATCCTGTTAGAAATCCATGACCATCGAAGAAGCTTTCCATGTAGTAGACAAAGCTGGCAAGGATTGGGACTGTAAAATTGCCATAATATATCATTTAAAATTGAACTTGAAGGTATAGTTGATGTTCCTTTTCCATATTTCCAAGAAAGTCAGAAGAAGGAGAAGGGGTAAGAGAGGTTGCTGCTGCTTCTGAAACAGTTACATAGGACAGAAATACAAAACAAGTGGCTCCTAGACCAAATTAAGCCTGGACTGTCCCTGGAGGAAATAATGCTGAATTTGAGGCTGTCCTACTTTGGGCACATCACGAGAAAAATTCTCTGGAAAAGACACTAATGCCAGGAAAGATGGAAAGCAGCAGGAAAAGAGGAAGACGAAGTATCAGATAGATTGTCTACCTAAAGGAACCAACAGGCTTGAGTCTACAAAAGCTGTGGAGGACAGGACATTTTGGAGATCACTCATTCATTGGGTCGCCATAAGTTGGAAGCAACTTGATGACACTTTACAACAACAAAAAATGTGATTTGAAGGTAGGTAGTGGAGTGCTGAGAGTTTACATGGACATAAATGAATTTAAGATGAAGAAGCTAAGTAGTCTGGTGGCAGAGAAAATGGCAAAATAATAAATACTTTAGAAGGTACAAGAATGCAGAGGCTGGAGCAGCGCTATGTATGTTTGTCCTGCTTCTAATTTCTCTGTTGGCTTCCTTCCTAGACCTTAGATCTTTGGGCTAAATATTTGTTTTTTTTCCGTTGATCTTCTGTGCTTTTTCTTAATTACTATTCTTACCGACACTTCCCCGGATTGTTATTTAAACCATTTAGCTGGATAACCTATATCACAAACCCACAACATCTTTACATCAAGCAGGGATTCATTACAGATAGAATTTGTGAGCATTATCACAGTCAAACTAATAAGAGGAGGAGAAGGAGGAGAAAGAGGGTGGCAAGAAGAACACCCCTGAAAAGATGTTCACAGTAAGTGCTGAAAAGTCACAGAAAATGGAGGCTGTGTTTTGATGTTCCTGGAAAAAAAAAATACAGACCTAAACAGAGCACATTAGATTTAGCATAGCACCAGCCTTAACCTTTCGGTCGCCCGTTTCTTTCAGCGTCACGAGTTCAGCTCTTTTGTCATGGTGCATAACCTTCCATGTTGTCTTTTATTTTCTATCTTGGGAAAAATAAGAATACCCATTTTCATCCTGAACCATTATACAATACCACATACTGCAAATGAGTGAGCCGACTACAGAACATATTTATGAAACCATTGACTAGATGCAGCTTCCAATTCGTGGAATGGAAATGGCAGACACTATTCTTTCACATGGAAAGGTTTATGGCTCTCTTCATGGGTAGAATGCTCAAGGGCTCTGCCATTATTTCTTCTCTGATTTCCTATTAAGTTCCCTTGAACATAGTGACACAAGGATTTTTCAGGTGCCAGGAGTTTATGAAACACACTATTAAATGGCATAAATGTGCAACTCTGTGGTATCAAGGAGACTTGCCAGTGGCCTCTTAGCTGGACTACTGAGAAGAAAACAGGATAGTTCTGTGATTTAAGTATCTGAGAGCCAATGGTTGGGAGTCTTGAGTCCCCATTGTGCCTCCCTGACAAGGGCTAGACTCAATCATCTATATCACTAGTTCTTAACCTTGGGTTACTCAGGTGTTTTTGGACTGCAACTCCCAGAAGCCTTCACCACCAGCTGTGCTGGCTGGGATTTCTGGGAGTTGCAGTTCGAAAACACCTGAGTAACAAAGGTTAAGAACCACTGATCTATATCAGTGGTTCCTAACCCTGGGTAACCCAGGTGTTCTTGGACTGTAACTCTCAGAATCCTTGGCCAGCACAGCTGGTGGTGAAGGCTTCTGGGATTGCAATCCAAGAACGCTTGAGGTGGGAGGCACCAATCTATAGGACCCTTCCAACAGCTAAGATTATATTATTAAAATTCTTAAATGGAGATCTGAACAAATAAACTGATAATCTAATTTTCAATATGAATTTGCCAACATTTCCATATTTCTACATAGCTGAAAGAACCTGGAATTAAAAGGGTATATGTGTGTGAGAGAGCGCACATGCACATACATACACATATACTGGGAAAAACTGAAATCAATATTTTTGTTCATCCAAGTCAGAGCTTTTGGGTTTGAAACAGAATTAGAAGTTACTTTGGGTGGGGTGGGTGAAGGGGGTTGATTTAAGTCCCCTCAGTGGATTTTTTGTCCCAAGCCCAGAGGAATCTGGGAGACAGCAGGTCTCCTGGGTCCCTAGCTAGCGGGGATGTGCCATCACAGATGGAAGTAGGGCTGCCACTTGATGCAAGACAGCAGGGGGAGGGCGTGACAGTGGCAATTCCAGGGCTCAGTGGGAATTCTAGGGCTTGGGTTTGTAGCTACCCACATCAGATGAAGAGAAACTGGGATCTCATATTCCGCACTTCCACAGAGGAGAAAACAGGGACAGAGGAGAAATGGAGTCACCTCCACCCACCTAGTCTGTACAACTGTGGAAAAGGTCAGGGACCCGAGGCTTTGACAACACAGCCCCCGAGCCAATTCAGCGCCACCCCAGTTTTTGTGTCCTCAGTGCTGAGAAGAGCACAGCCTATCCCAATTCAACTCCAGTGCTGGAGACACAAGCTATAATAGGTACGGTAAAAGAGACTCCGGGAGAAACATCATCACAAAGCCCAGTCCCTCTTCCCCCACCTTTACCGGCCCTTTCTACAAGATTGCACCCTAGACTGAGACTCATACTTCCCAACTACTTCTCCAGACCTGGATTTTCAGGGAGCCCAGTGAAATCAATGGGGGCCTGGCCTGACTGACTGTGCTGGAAACTCAATCTCCTGTGGATTCAGAGAAGGAGCACTAACGGCTGACTTTAATGAGAGCTGCTGTCAGTAACCAAACCAGGCTGGAACCCAAGAAATTTGTGCCGGGGGGCTCCTCAGCTGCTAGACCCCCCCCAGAACTCACAGGAGGTTAAAGCTTTCAGAGCATCATAGCTACCCTATCAATGGCAAAATGCAGCCTTGCTAGTGTTGAATAAAGCTTGTCCTCTCTTTTTCCCTTGCCTTTAACAGTTGTTTGTCAGTCAAGTACAATAAGATCCAGTCCATGCTGTGAAGTTGACGAGTTGTAGAAAATGGCAACACAACCCAAGTTCAAATCTCCTTTCAGTCACAAAACCGACTGGATGTCTTTTGAGACAAAGCAAGATCTTTCAGACTAACATACTACATAGTACACTGAGGAGAAAATTGTGAAAGGTGTGACTCCCATGTTCCTTGAAGGTTTTGCCAATGCCACTCCTACCAATGAGTTTCCCTGGCCGAGAAGGGATTTGAAGCCAGGTTGCCTAGGTCCTAGGCCATCACTCTGTCCACCACACCCCTCCGGGTGCAAGGTGCCTCGTGAGGCAGAAAACAGGGGTTACCAGAGCACCAGCCAAGGTTGCTGACAGCCAGGTGTGATATTCTAGTGAGGTGTGGTCCGTTCCTGCAACTAGTGTACATCCATCCAGACACAGTATAGGAAGAAGGGCTTTGAAGGACTGGTGTATGAACTTTCTTGCAGGGTTTTGTTTCCTGGGCATTTTCAGAAGAAAAGAGTTTTATGTGGACTGCCATTTAGTAAGCAGAACTAGAATGCCACTTGTTATTTCTGTTACAAAAGAGAGTCTTCTTTATTTCTTTCAGTTAAAGACTAACACCTAGGTGACACCAGTAAGTAAAATCAATACATCTGCCATATATCCCTTGATAGTCAGGATGGGATACTTTTGCCAACAATAACCAAGTAGAGGGCATTTTTTAAAAGAAGAAATATTGATAATGGAACAAACAATGCCATCATTTCTTGACCTCTTCTCTCTCCTTCCTTCCTTCCTTCCTTCCTTCCTTCCTTCCTTCCTTCCTTCCTTCCTTCCTTCCTTCCTTCCTTCCTTCCTTCCTTCCTTCCTTCCTTCCTTCCTTCCTTCCTTTTCCTATTATTCTTGCTTGTCTTTCATTACAGCTGTCTGTTTGTTCTGATAGCCTACAGCCTTTTAAATGTTTATTGCCGAATGTTTTACATGATTAATTGGGCTTACCATTTGTGCGTTTATTTTGTTTGATTATGACATTCTTTCAACATTAATTGTTAAATGTGCCAATTGATCTTGAAAGAATTAATAGTGCAATAAAAGATAAATACACAAAAAGGCTAACCCTGCCTCTGACAGAAATATTCCATAATTTTTTTAAAAGGCCCAGAAAAATAAATAAAATCTCTTCTCTAATTAGATTATATCCTATATTCGAGTGAGATATTCGAGATAAGATTATAAGATATCTATAGTACAGCAGTGATCTAAGAGCTACTCAAAACAGAATTGTATAAAGCTGCCTTTTATTAATGTGTGCCATTTGAGTCAAACCGTGGTTTAAATTTGCTTATTTATGTCACATTTGGTGAGTTATGTGATTTCATTTCATTGTTTATTGTTCGTCAACATCTATAATTAATTAATTAATTTATTTAATTACTTTTTTTATACCCCATCCATCTGGTCTTCCGACCACTCTAGACGGCTTCCAATACATCATAAAAACATCCGAATATACATAAAAATTATAATATGAGCTAATAAATTAGAAATTATTCAAGATGGCAAAAAAGGAAAAATATAAAGAAAAGAAGAGTGATCAAGAGTTAACTGTTTCATTTGTGGTTTATACATGTTGGCTGTTAACCACCCAGAGTGTGTATCACACTATTGGGTGGTATATAAGTTAAACAAACAAACCAACAAATGTTAGTAGTATATAAAACATATAAAAATATTACTAATACTTGTATCACTCTAATTGTTTCTTCTGTGTATCTATCACCACTGCTTTGAACTAATGCCATGGTTGGCCTGCTACAGACAGACCTCTATCTATGGAGCAGGGAAGGGGGCAATTTCTGGCAGTTCCTCCACAAACAACACTCTGCGAAACTGACCTCAAGAAGATTCTCCCTCTGCCATGGCTGGGAAAAGAAGCACCACTACTTGCAACACACACATAGCACCAATGAGCAACGATCCCCATGGTTCAAAGGAAATGAGGCAGCATTCTTTGAACATCTTGGCAAATCATCCCCTTTGTTAAAAATGTGTTTCCTTCCCCATAATGTGTGGGCTAGAACAGAGAAGGCAATTGAACGAATTGTGTGGCACACTCCTATTTTTTAAAACATTGCTTTTTTAAAAAGAAACCAATAATCCTATCTCTTGCAATCTGTCTATTAATCTGAGGTTGAATTGTGTTGTCCATCTTTCTCCCTGAACAAAACACATATGAGTCTTCTTTTTAACAGATTTACAGTCAAACAGGTGAAATGGGATGCAAAAACAAGTACACATCATGCAATATGAGCAACAACAGTAGTCTGAAATCTCAAATGCCAGCAGAAACCTCTCAGCAACTTTTCCAGCCAAAATTTAACCTCAAGCCGGGAAGAGGAAAGAAAACCTCAGTGCAGTTCTCCCTTTAAAATAGATTTGGGATTCTCACCTAACTGACTGCATTCTAGTGGTCAGTTGGCTCTTCTAGCTGCCCATTTTTCTCCTCAGTTTCTTCTTTTTCTTTGTTCTCATTTCCTCAAATCAATCTGTTAGCCCCATAGGCAGACACCAGGAAGAATGAAACAAATTTGATAACTGTGTGGCTCCACAGACAAATAGGAGAAGAACAGAGAAGTCCTGCCTTGACTTGATGGCCTTATAGGCCCCTTCCAACTCAATTGTTCTAGGATTCTAGGATTTGAAGACTCCTAGCCATCAGCCATGGAAAGCATTAGGCATTCTTTCTTGATCAGTGATACATGTGCCATTTCCTTCCTAATCACCACTTCTCTTTGCCCAACCTACCAAGTAGTACCAGGATTTCTAGGTAGGGTAAGGAAAGATTTCTGTCTGGAAACCCTGAAAAACCATTGCTACCAGTTGGAGTTGACTGCAGTGGTCTAGGTAGAGCAAAGCTATGATTCAAAGTGATTGACGGGACATGAAACACCTAAAGGGAGAAGCACAACACTATGTTATACAAGATCAGTTAGTGTCTGAGTGAAATCTATCAAATAAAGGGATCATACGCATGGTCAGATCTGTCCTCCATCCTCTCAGCTTTCAACCCTGAGGAATATCTACTGCAGCAGATGACTTCATACTCATACTGTGAAAAAATATGTGAATATATGAAAGAAAATACTGGACGTATGCTTCCCTGTGATCCTGCTCTGTTGTACCACCAATGTCACGAAGGGAATGGGTCCTGGTGGCATTTCTGATGCATAATTGTTCTACACAAAATGGGCATGCCAAAGGTTTTCTACAGTCATAACCTGTCTTCCTTTGAACTCCCTCTGAGACCATTTGTGGACAAACAGAAAATAGTTATTGCCCAGGCATTAAACAGTCCAGCAAAATATTCCCTTACTGTTCTGTGGAGCTGTCCATTTCACAACTTTAAGCAAGCACAGGCAAGTTAATCTGAGAGTAAGAGCATTAGCTCCACATGAATTACCTGCAGGTTAAGGGCAGAATTTGCATTTGTAACAAAAGTTCTTTAATAGATAGATAATTCCGGCTGTTTTGAGGATAGGATTCCACTATGCAAGGTTGTTTTGACAACTCAGATCGCTTGCAAGGGGATAGTAATAGCAGCACTGCTTCAGGTACACTTAGAAGAGAAATGTAGGGGGATATTGCGATATGATAACTGAAAGTTTAAGAAACGGATCAGCATCTCCCCACCATCATTGCCTCCTTTCTCAAAGAAAAAGGATATTCTTCTATTTAAAACTAGAAAGCAAGAAAACATCTTTCTGATGTCTTAAAAAGAGTTGGAGTTTGTTGTCATCTATATGTGAGTGACACACAACTCTGTCTCTCCTTTTCCTCCTCTGCAGGTGATGCTGTGTACATCCTTAAGTGATGCTTGTCACAGACCATGGAATGGAAGAGGGTCAATAAACTGAAACTGAATCCAAATAAGGAGCAGATCCTACTGTTGGGAGAATCATCAGAGTGGTTAGAGTGATATTTACCTGGTCCTGGTGGGGTTACACTCTCCTGGTAGGACTGGGTTCACAGTTTGGGTGTACTCTTGGGTCTAGCTCTCTCTTTGGAGGTGCAAATATCCACTGTGGCCAAGAGTGCCTTTCATCAACTTTGGTTGATTGTCCAGCTGCGCCCCTACCTAGCTAACAAACACCCAGCAAGGGTGGTTCATGTTTTGGTAATCTCTAAAGTAGACTCTTGTCACACTCTCTACATAGGACTGCTCTTAAAATCAGTACAGCCACTTTAGCAGGTTCAAGAGGTGGCTGCCAGACTGATCCCAGATCCCAGCAAATATGAGCACATACCCCTAGTGCCTTCATTGAGATCTTGTTGGTAGTTTAGGACCTCAATAATTTTTGGGAGGTCTTTCCCACAAAACAACTGCCCAAGCCATCAGCTCCTTGAAATCCATGATGTTAAAAAGGAAGACGCCTAAGGAAGCCAAAAGAGCTGAGACTAGTAAACATGCTTTCTTCGGAAGTGAAAAAGGAACATTGGTTTCATAGGCCGAGATGCAGAAGGTATCAGCTACGGGTGTTGTCATCTTCAGCTAGAAGAACACAAAGGTGAGAAAGCTAATCAGCAAACCTGTCAGAAACCTGCACTGGGGAGTCACTTCTTGGCTTCATCAGACCAGTTACTCCTTCCTTCCTGCTACCTGAGATGACTTCCTCACTTGCCATTAGGCTGAGTGAGGGAGTCATCTCAGGTAGCAGGAAGCAAGGAGAGTGAATTGGGCCATTTATCTCCCCCATAGGCTGGCTGCCATCATCCCATCTCCCTCTTTGCCTACTCTGCACACGATTTGGCTTTTTTCTCCTCATGGAAAATTAAAAATATGACTTACTTATCAATTAAAATACACCTTGAAGACTTATCTCAACTGTTAACAAAACCATGCCCGTCAAAGCATTTCTATAATGCCACCTTGAACCTTTTACTGAGAGAAAGATGGGATATAAAGACAATGAATAGGTGACTGAAAGAGGGAATGAATGAAAAATCCCTGTTTTTGTTACAGGAAGACACCACGCCCATAGGAAGCAACAAATTACTTACTAAAGCGTGTGAAGAAATGTATCAACTAAGTATTGCCACTTTGTGAGAAACAGAATTATGCATCATTTTTTGTTCAATATTCCCACTGTGCTTGCCTCCTTAGCTTTATCTGACAGTGATCTGACACTGTTCCATTGATTCTTTCTGAAGATTATACTAATCATCTTGCCTCCATCCTTAGGAGCATTTTTTGGGTGGGTGGGGGGACAAATAAATAAACAAAAAAACTCAAACCAAAACACCAAACACATTTCTATCATCTTTTGAAGTATGTTTTCCCAGTTACTGGAAAATCAATACAATTGTTTCAAGTTTGCATTTAACGGTATAGAATTAAATACATTGGACAGTATCCTGTTGGAATCATTGTGAGCTGTACAGAGGGTGAGCAAGTGGCTGCAGCTATTTAGAGACATGCCTGTTGCAAGCTTGTCACATGCACCTTGGCCAGGAAAGCAATGAGCAGCCCTCAAAACAGCCACTTATGCTTGACTGACTTCCATTCCACATGCCCAACAAGATACTGAGTACTATAATGATTTCCACATATCCTGGCTACTGACTGCGCCCCAAATTTCTGCACAATTTGCTTTGATGAGAATGGATTGAAGAATTATAAAATACTTCTTGAAGTGATCTCCCCTCTGGCCTTAAGTAAATGTTTGTTTGTTTTTGTTTAGACGTTAAGTCATATCTGACTCTTCGTGACCCCATGGACCAGAGCACACCAGGCCCTCCTGTCTTCCACTGCCTCCCGGAGTTGGGTCAAATTCATTTGGGTAGCTTTAATGACACTGTCCATCCATCTAGTGTCCACATTTAAAAGAGCTGCTTATTATTGTGTGCTGGTCTTTGACCATTATAAAATTTTAATAGACTTAGTAACTATTGGGACCAGTATACATAAAATAATAAAGAACAATTATGTTCAAAATGCGGGTGGGGAAACTTGGATTTGTTTTTCCAGTTATTTTTTAAATAGTTCTGCCGCCTGTTCTTTCCCACATACTACCTTCCGCAATGCTGCCAAGGTATAGGATAAGCAGGTTTTATGATGCATCTCTTGCTAAGCTGAATACAGTGGTGCCTCGCATAACGAGCGCACCTTTTAACGACGAATCCGCATAGCAATCTATTTTTTGGGATCGTTAATGCGATCGCATTGCGATGTTCTGAATGGGCAAACATCGCATTGCGATGATCGGTAAGCGTTTCGCTTACCAATCTTCGCATTGCGATGTTTTTAGAACAGCTGATCGGCGGTTCCAAAATGGCCGCCGGGTGCCCAAAATGGCCACCGCAAGCATTTTCGCACGCTGCTCTCGCTTATCAAGGCGGTGAAAATGGCAGCACTATGGAGGATCTTCGCTGAACTGTGAGTTTGGGCCCCATAGGAATGCATTAAACGAAGTTTAATGTGTTCCTATGGGGTTTTTAGTTCCGTTTAGCGATGTTTCCGGATAGTGACGATTAATCTGGAACGGATTAATGTCGCTATGCGGGGCACCACTGTATTTTGAATCTCCTTCCATACAGAAATCTCTGTACAAGCCAAATTAGCTTTTAATGGGAAAAATACTAACCTAGATTTTTAGGTTCATGACATGCTGGGTCTGAACTTCCAGTGATTTTCTCTCTCTTTTTAAAAAATATAAGTGTCTGTTGGTTCTCTTACAGATGTCCAGGCATAAAATGTTCCAGAGGAAGTTGCTTTGTTATACAAGAAGTTGCTTTGTTATACATGAAGAGGAGAATGAAATGATGCAAAAGAAGAGGGGATTGACAGAAATATTTAGAAATTTTCAGGCTTTAGAAATATTTTGTTCTATCGTGACTAGACAAGAGTAGCAAACTGGGTTCCATTCATGAGATCCAGTTCTAGGATGGGTGTACCAATATACAGACATGGCTGCCTCCATATTCCCATTGCTAAGTGGCAGAGGGGTAGGGCAGCATTACCCTGCTTCAGTAATTAGGAGGCAGGCCACTGGAAGTGACATATAGGTGTTACAGTGTCAGCAACACTGGAGGCAGGATAGAGTCTTAAAGGATCGCCCCACTGCAATGCTGGTCCTCTTCTTCACTGCTGCCACATGGCCTTCCAGACAACCCTCCTGCCCTATAGGCAGGAGTGAAATTTTTGGTTGCCTTCTGGGGCAAGATAGGAATGTTAGGGTTGGGATCCCAACTGGTGGAATAAATGAAAGGAGCCTGGGTGGCTTTTGCCTATCTCATTCTGATTTCGACAGGGCACAATGATCAAATCAGGAGTGTTGATTGTGTTAAATAGGTTACAATCTGGCAGGCAGTGCTTGGACAGCAGTGACTGACTGGATTCCCTGATTGAGTACCATGAATCATGAGATTCAGGGACACAAGCAGGGACGGCCCTTGAGGAAGCCTCGAGCTATTCATTTTATTTCTTCATTCATCTGCCACCTTTCTCCCCATACGGGGACCCAAGGTGACTCACAACAAGATGGACCAGCCTCAAATTATGAGACTTCGGCTGGAGATGGACCCACAAATATCTCAATAGAGTTGGGCAGGGTAAGGATGGTGATGTACAGCAGGGTCTCAGAGACAGGGACTCACCTAGTCTGGGATGGAGAAGTATCTGGATAGCCCACCTGCTCCTGTTCTTAGTTTTTATGCACTGCTTTAGGCCCCACCACAGGTTAGGGGATTTAAATAGTTAATAAAGCTGTGGCATAAGTCAAAACCTATTGCTTGCTTCTCAACCCTTTATTTACTGGTGGGGGCCACAACATTCTTACATATAATTGCTCCCTCTGCCCAGGATGTAGACAACAATTGGATACCTGGTAGAAAATGGAAGCAGTTAGTGTGTTTAAACACATAGTTATAATATTGTGCTACTCCTGGATCAAAAAACCCAGAACAATTCTAGATGGGAGAAATTGAGGGGTAACAGTTTACATGCTCCAGGGTACAATATGTCTTCTATTATATAACATGACAGCTTTCCATAGAGCCTGTACGATACATTTACAGAATATCTCATGTTTCATTACAGCAAACATCGCAAGACACATTTGCTATTAGAACTGCATCTATTGGCCCCATCTATCTTAGAAGCTATACATATTAGTCCTTGCTATCCTGATCCTCACAAATACGGGAAAAGAATTTAAATGTGATTCTCCTTACAGGTAAGTAGAGTGAGAAACATCCTGCATTCTCAGCAGAGTTCTGCTATGGCAAACTGATTGTCTGTGTGAAAGAGTGAGTGAGTGAGTGAGTGAGTGAGTGAGTGAGTGAGTGAGTGAGTGAGTGAGTGAGTGAGTGAGTGTGCGTGCATGCATGCATGCATGCACAAATTTGCCTTCCTGTCAAGTACCGCCTTTGGGGTGTAAAACTGTACAGTCTCTGTGATTCGTAAATCTGTATGAATTATAGGCATTGCTCAAAACTAGGATAACTGGTACTCTATCTAAGAATTTGAAGGTTGGGTTTTTTTTTTTTTGCATCATTTTAAACAATTATCCAGTTTGTCTGTATGCTGCTTGAGAGCTTTGTTTGTCAAAGGAAAGGATGCTAGAAATGTTTTAAACGAATTATGGAAACCTTGAGGGAAGAAAGGGAGCTTTTTGACTTGTTCTTGGCTGCTGGCAATGAATCCCAAGGGGCTTCAAAAATTCCTTGCCGAGGTGTCTTTTCATTGTCTCCTTAAGTTCCTCACAGCATCGGTTGATGCGAATGAGGAATTTAGTGAGTGTTCTTTCCTATCCAGTTGATAAGAAAGATAAAATAATTCTGATGCATCAGCTGTAGAGAAGGCTTACCTATTTTTCTATCAATGCTGGTCTCAAAAATAGATAAGCCTTCTCTACAACTATCACAATAGAAACAATTCTCTTTAGTCTATTTTATTTGCCAATTGTGAAAGCCACGTTTGAGATCAGACTTCTATTTGGTTAAAGCTGTTACCATATGAATCTCACTTAGGTTTTCGTACTGCACATTTATATTGCGACAACCACTGTTCTTTCTATAATCCCCCAGCCCGCCTCAAACACACATATACAGTACTCAAGAACCCACTGTAATTAAAACAGAATTTTCCTGAAGCTTAAACATACCCATGGTTGCCTAAGGGTACATTTTTTAAAGTGAAATTTTATCGCTGGCATCAAAATAATTGGCTCCCTATACATACCTAAGATTACTGGGAAGATAAATGATAATTCACTGGTTTTGAAAGGAATCTTTTTCTGGGAACACGGCCAATCCAAATTATACAAAAAAGTATAAATGTTAAACAAATAACAAAATATGTCTGTGACATTTTAAAAGAGATTCCTCCACACTACCACACAATGTTAGTTATCAAAATGCATTGGCAGCTGAGTCCTTTAAACCAGTTGAGCTAAAGTATTTAAGCTGAAGCTAACATAAGCAGCTCACAGGATTGTGTCATGCTTTCTGAGGATCAAGGCACGGGGATGAACAACTTACTTAGATAACTGCTGGGGAAAAATAACAACCTTGCATGCCTACATGACACTAGTTTTCAGTGAGAGAGGAAAAGAACCTTTTGCAAATTTATGAGGAAAATTATTTGGACAGAGGTGATTGCTTACCTTTCTCACTAACCTATTAGCAAAGTCTATTTTTCTGGGTTTGAGACAATCCCCTCTTCCTTTTTGCCTCTGCTTCTGCATGTGTTTATCCTTCTTTCATGAGCTTTGAGAACAGACATGATTTCTCTCTACTCCTGACCTTTCACCATGTGACTGTAATGGCAAACTAGTCCTCCCCAGATACTCAAAGTTGGAATTCCTTTCTTTTATTCTTCCTTACATTTCTGAGTGTTGGTGAAGTATTTACTGTGAGTAAATATGTGTTTTTATTATTTCTACCTTAAGCTAGTTGTACTGCGATCTATTACAAACCTGGAGGGGAGGGGACTGGGAGCCGAATTTTTAGTTATACTCCAATACATTTCCCTGTGTTGTAGCTGGTTTAGTTTGATACTTTATTCTCTGCTAATAAAGGAATAACCAAAATTTCTGAGATAACAGTAACAACCTCTGACTGCCAAAAGTGGATGTATGTAATACAGCTTCTAAGTCAATCTATGGAGTAACCTATTGTTAACTATCATCCTAGAAGGAAGATGATGACTAGGTCTCAACTTTGTTACTCTTACTGAAATACAAACCAACCCACCTTATGACATAAAAATTCAAATATAGTCTATTTGTACTATGGTCTAAAAGATACAGAACAAACTCATTTTTTCCCAGCTTACCACCATATCTGATCAGTGATTTGTGTTTGTAGTGGTGGGGCATTATTAATTAATTGATTGATTCATTCATTCATTTTATATAGTATAAGTATTAAGGGGTTGTACTGGTCTGATGTTTGTTTTGACTGTATCTTTCTTTTAGTCAGTTTTTCATCTGCACTTCGAATTCTTACAAGAAATATGTTCAAAAACAGCAACACAAGCTAGCATGTTGCAGTCTAAGTAATCTAGTGATAACAGAAGCCCTATCCAATCATCCCCTTCCCATTGCTTTGAACACTCTTGGGAGGAAGACTAGCCCTACCCTCTGCACAGAGGTCAACATGTCTCAAGAAGCTGGCTACTAATCAAAACCCGAGTGCCCCTATCAACCTCCTAATGAATCATGAGCTTCTTTGAATCTTGTGACAAGACTCTTACTGGAGGTGTTAAGTACAAAGAATCATCTAAATGAACAATCCTTTACAAAAAGCTAGATTAATTGTGATCTGGCATATTTATTATAGCTTTTGCAAATGCTGAGCTGTGTAAGCTGACTTTGAGTTACTGCAAATGAAACATAATTTCCTTTTACCATTCCCTTACAATTGTGTAAGACGCGCATGCAAAATCTATTCCTTTTAAATGATGGCTTACTACAGCCTGATAATTTTTCTTCCCCTAACTCATTTAGGTGATATCTTTCTTCTCTCTTGGCACCAGCTCACTGTCTTGTTCACGCATATCGTCATTTATTCCCAAACACACTTGGAATATCAATGTGTAGCCATTCCTTTTTTTAAAAGCAGAGTGTTGTCACAATTATTTCCACAAGGAACACACAATTTTAACTTTATGTCAGGTCGCTAGGAGACCTGCCAGGTTTGTAATTAATCTTGATGCGAGAGAGAAGTTCATTCATATCCATTGATGCATCCAGTTTTTACAGTGTTTAATTCAGTAATGCGCTGAGTTAATGCCATGTTCTGAACTGGCAGTGTGTTTTCTTATGCCCCTCTCAGTACATCACAAGTAATAGAGAGGTAAACTAATACTATGTTTACTCTATTTGAAGTCATTCAGGGATGCCTTAGGCTAGGGAATAAGGATGAATGTCTTAAACAGTCTTATTGAGAAGTAAGTTTTATTGAAATCAGTAGGGACTGACTTCCAATTGTTCAAGGATTCAAGCCTTTTAAAAGAAAAAAAATCGGAAGAGGTCCTCAACTATACAATTATACTAAAACCTACAGATTCAGAGACTGAAAATCTGTGATAATTTGAATGATGGTTGAATCACAAGATACAAAGGCTTGATATATGGGGCTGTGTTCCTCTCACTATGTATGTATGTATGTATGTATGTATGTATGTATGTATGTATGTATGTATGTATGTATGTATGTATGTATGTATGTATGTATGTATGTATGTATGTATGGACGGACGGACGGACGGACGGACGGACGGACGGACGGACGGACGGACGGACGGACGGACGGACGGACGGACGGACGGACGGACGGACGGACGGACGGACGGACGGACCACCCAGTTAGTGAATTCACACTTCTTGCGTGTATAGACAAGCAAAACTTCACAATCCCCACCCACTTCATTCCTGTAAAAACCATAATCAAATTGGCAATATCGACGACTCATGTTCAACAATCTACAGAAATCTGAGGTTCAAACATTAAAATTAACATGATTTGAGGGTAAGATGTATTTATAGGCTGCTTTATATAAATCTGTTTTGAGTAATTTCTTGAATATTGGGAGGGATGGAGCCTAGCACATAACAAGATCTACAGACTTCCAAACCATGAAATCTAGGGGTATTTGCCCCATCATATGCCCATGTGTTAATTTCTTGAAATTTTGAATTTGAGGAGAAAGTTACGTTCATAGAAAAGCTAATGGATTTTAAAAAAGGCACCATGAGCAACCTCTGAATATTTACTTAACACCTACCAACATAAGATGGAAGGTATAAGACTTGATTTTGTTGACTTTGCTGAAAGTTCATGCCATCCATTTCTCCACTGCCGCATTTGAAAGTAACAGAATCAAGTGGCCAAATGAGCTTATGAATACTTACTCTAGAAACTGTAAGAAGGAAATAACAATGGGGAAAGGGTTTTTTTCCCCATTGTAAATGATCTGGTTACTTAAATCCAAGCGTTTTGTTTTGTTTTGTACTGATGCTCAGTCAATTCATAGATCAGGGTCAAAAGAGCATTTCAGATTTCTGAACACCAAAGAGCTATCATACATGTTTCCTTGGTTGGATATACCTTATTAGTCTTGGATAAACCTTACTAATCTTGGATGGATGTGGTTTATCAGAACAAAGATCAGTGGAATCTCAAATTCTAGATTCCACTCATCTTTGTTCCACAGTTTCAAAAATGTTTTTATTTAACTATAAGAGACCACTCTCTTTAAATAAATGAACAACCACCAAAATCTGACCCTTTTCCCCTAGGAAGCTGGGCTGGCCTGGCGAAGGCCAGGTCTGTTTGCATGGATGCCTTGCTGAGTTTTTTTCCCTGGGGTTTCTTTTTGTCTCCTGACAAAATTTTGTATCTGGCCTTAATATGGTAAATAGGAAAGCCAATTAGATTTGCATAAGCCAGGGAGTCAGGAAAGTTTTAAGGATCAGATCATACTTTTGCACTATTAAAGAGCAGTCCGGGTAGGTGGGGCTCGTCAGCCATGGAAGGCAGCCCATCTACAGTAGGAGAAGGAAAACTCCGATTTCAAACCTCCACTGCCTTGTGGCTATATCCACTCATGGAAAAGGCATCAGGAGTTAATCTTGAGGCAAAATCCGGAGCTGGAGTCCCGAAGGCTGCATGTGTCGTTCTGCCAACTCCTGCAACATTGCTGGAACCAGTTGTATTGGCTCTTGCCCTTCCATTGGACCATTTCAGCAATGTGGAGAGGGGGGATCTGCTGCTTGGGTAACAGCCTATCCTCCATATTACCTTACCCGGGCTTCATGCTCTGGAGAGGACACTCCTCGATTCAGAGCATGTTACCATAGTCTCTCGAGACTGAAGGATGCCTATGCTTTGCCTGAAAGGCATACATTTCATTTTTTTAATTTCTGGGTGTCAAGGTTTTATCCTTATAAATAATGTTCTAAATGGGCATAACTTTTTTAAAAATATCCTTCCCATATGGTATACTATGAAATGATTGCCACAACAGTCTCTCAGTTCCCTCAACTCATGAGTTTATAAACCAGAAACTGAACACTGAAAGAGCTGAAGAGTACCTTATCATGCCCCGAGAGTTTATTTTCAGTGGGAGAAAATCTTTTGAAGCTACTACTGGCAATTGCTAGGAAAAATATACATAGCATTGCTTTGATTTTCACTGTGTTCTATACAGTGAAGAACATATCAATGAGTGTTTTTTCTTATAATAAATTTTCATCAGAAGGGTACAAATATATATAATGTCAGCTATAAAGAAAATATACAGGTTCAATTTACCCTTAGGCAGAATGAGGTGGTTGCCCCAGGCGAGTAACATGACTCCAACCCATAACCATTGTTGACATTAAGACTCAACTGTGCCTTCAGGATAAGCAGCCTGTGGCTGAAGGCAGAGAGAGTATCCCCCTCCCAAATCTGGGGAGTGAGACCACCTCTTTGCTTGAATCTTAGCATCCAAGCAGTTTTCATGTGAGGAATGAGAGGGTTCATCAACTTGCTTGTTGAGAAATATGTTGGTCCTGGTCTATTTATTCATGCACATAGATTATAGCATTTCTACTCATCATAGAAAAAATGACTAAGAAACCACTAGAGCTCCCTTCAGATACTTAGAAAGTTGCCATTAGAAGACTCTTAAAGTAAGTAGCTGTTGTCATAGTTCCAGTTCATAAAAAGCAATGCTTTCTTTCCCTATTAACCAAATTAATATTTTTAAAATAATAATTATGCTCTGCCCATCTAGACCGAAGTTTACTCTCGGCGGCTACAACAATACATAAAAGTGAAAGCAATTTTAAAAACCAACAGTATCAATATAATAGAGATTTTGTTACCATGGGGGGGGGAGCCTGTCGTACAAAAGATAGTCTTCTCTCATCTACCTAATTGTTGCCTCAAAAACCACAACAGAAAATGAGGTAACTGCATGAGCCAGCATTGAACCATGTGATACTCCTCCTCTACCACCATTACTGAGAGCACAGATCCAAGAGAGAACTATGGAACTATAGCACTTTATTCATGCAAGATTCTAAATCTCACAGTGAACTTATTGGTGTAAAGCAGGCTCCTCACTTTAGAATTTTCAGTCCCAACCTATGGACAATAGGGCTGGAACTGACAGGGAATGTAACATAAGGAGCATGCTAGCAAATGTGGCTCCCCTCTTCATATCACATGACTATAGTAGCATGCTCAGAACAACAGAAGGAACTTCTGTAAAAAAATGGTCCAAGTCGCGACTCAAGAAAGATATTTTATGCACACACATACTCTCTCTCTCCTTCCTTTCTAACTTCATGACTAAATTTTTTTCTTAAGTTGCTGTCTCTCATAAGCCTGCCTATGAGGTGATGTCTACATTGCACCGTCCAGAAAATCAATTTGCTTGGCTTGTCAAAGGTATCCTGTGCCTGAATGGTGCAACAAAACTGATGATGATGAATAGACTTCATCATCTGTATGTGTAAAATGCAAATGAATTTAAGATGAAGTGTTGTGCCTTCCCACTTGCAGCAACATATCACTGTCACTAGAAATTTATGTGCTTCATATATAATCTGGAACAGCAATATAGAAGGTAACACCACTGTTTCTCAATACTGTCTGGACAACTCAAACAGAAAATCCTTGGGATCCATCTCGTAACTTTATGATTCTAGAAGTTTTATAAACAATGGTTAGCTATGGATCCCTCAATTAGTAGGTTTGGACTAATGACCCATTAAGTTCTCTTCCAACTCTCCAATTCCATGACTCTATGAAAATGTTTTGTACTCTTATTTTTTTTAACAGGTTAACATCATCCCAATTCTTAATTACAGCACAGGTAATAGTGTCAAAACAGACTATGACCTTGCCCTGTACCCTTTTCAATTTTACAACCCCTATAACTTGCAAAAGAGACGTGGTGATGCTGTGGGCTAAACCGCAGAAGCGTCTGTGCTGCAGGGTCAGAAGACCAGCAGTCGTAAGATTGAATCCACGTGACGGAGTGAGCTCCCATCGCTTTATCCCAGCTCCTCGCCAACCTAGCAGTTTGAAAGCATACAAATGTGAGTAGATAAATAGGTACCACCTTGGTGGGAAGGTAACAGCATTCCGTGCCTAAGTCGCACTGACCACGTGACAACGGAAACTGTCTTCAGACAAACACTGGCTCTATGGCTTGGAAACAGGGATAAGCACCGCCTCCTAGAGTTGGACACGACTGACTAAATGTCAAGGGGAACCTTAACCTTTACCTTTTTATAACTTGCAAAACTACTGGCAGTTTAAACTATGGATCTGATCATGGTGTCTTTGAGAAAAATATCCTCACTGCCATCACGAAAATCACAAAGAAAGTAAAACACTACCACCTTGATGTTAAGTATCTAACCTATCCCTTTATTTGTACAGAATTTATATTTTAAATTATGTGGGCAGGGGAGTTGTAAGAACTGTATCTGCATGAATGAATTTAGCAAAACGCATCGCTATGGTAAAGGTGAACAGAAATGCCATTTCAGAAAGCTGACCCCATCATTCTGTGAGCAGCTAAATGTTCAAGTAGCTGTTAGCAGGTCTTCCTGCAAATACCAGAATTTAATTACTATTTTTCTTTTGTCCTTTGCAGGTCATGAACTTCTTCCTCAAACGCCTCAGAATTTAATATGATGGTAAGATGAGTAACACTTGAGTACCTGGAAGGTCTGTAAGGGGAAAATGGTAAGTCAGGAAATATAAGCCACAATATTGCCTAATAAAAATTAAGGTTCACTTTATGTTTGCTTTCCTATTGCCCTGCTGTCTGGCTAATGCTGGAAATATAGTCATTCCCGAATCACAGTCAAGGAAAAAGAGAGAGTGAGATTCCCATGTTATATCCCTCTGTGATGTCATGTTCACAGGAAAGGGTAAGATGATCTCTTGCCATTGGTTGCACTTGACAAGGCAATCAAAGTTGAGTGAAGGCTTTATCCCTCTCCAGATTTTAATCATGCCTCAAAGTCTATCCAGCACTATTTCCACAGTACTGGATTTAAAATGAAGAGGTTTTTTTCCACCTCACCATCACAAGTGGCATGAGTCGGAAGATGTCTTACCAAATTTTCATAGTATCATTGAAGCAAGAAAACTTAATAGGTTGAAAGTGGTCATTGTTTCCTTCTTGCCCCGGAAAAAGAACCCTTGCAGCAGCTAGCCATTCAGGCTATCTCAACAATACCAAGACTGTGTATTTCAGCAAAGATCAAGAAATCCAGAGAGAAGTCTTCACACCCTGAGCCAGAGGGAGAGCAGACAACATGCAACACCAATGAGGTTTTTTTAAAAAGACTAAAATTATAGGGATATGGAATGAGGGAAGAGAGGGATCACTGGTAGAGTTCAAAGGTGGGGTGAAATCATTGTGAGCAATAATGTTTTCTTAGGGAGGCACTAGTAATCAGAATGGCAAATGAAGCTTGTCTTTACCTCTTAATGACCAATCACAAAATAAAATATATTAAATGCAAAATATGTAGGTGACGAAAGTTCTGTGTTACAATAATATCTTTTACCCCATACGGGAGCACCTCTATAAAAACGTGATAAACATATTGTCTAATTTGATCCTATGTCAGGAAGATTACTGGCTGAAATCCTATTGCTATAACTATGCCTGCAGAACAGTGGTGACATCAGCAGCAGGGAGAAATTTTTGGTGATGACTTTTTACTTCTCTGGCTTTTCCAACTCCTGTGTAATCTCTTCCATCATGATAGTACTGCCAGGGGACAAGTCCTCAGGACAGAAGAGGACGTTTCAATTTACTGAAAATCTTCCCCTGCTGCTGCTGATACCCTTCTGCAGGCATAAATTACACAACAGAATTTCACCCAATAGGTTTATATATAAGATAGAACTATATTTATTCACAGGTGTAAAGTGAGTCAATGCCCATTCTGCATAGCTCCTAATTTGTGTCCCACATGTCTGCTGACATGCATGTTTCCAAGCAGCACTGTTATTTTTCAACTCAAGCCATTTCTCCCAAAATTGTTCTTTAAAATATTACATGTTAGCTGCACATTTGTGCAGGCTGATTCCTCCATAGTTTTCTCTCTCTGAGTCCAAAACTAAGCATTTGTGATTCATTGTATGTGTAAATGACGGAAAATCATCTATGGCCTAGCCGAACAGTTAAGAGAACATGCTGTTAAAAGCACTACTGTCTTTTTAAAGAAGGATTTAGCCATCCTTTTCAAAGGGATGCAGGGAAGGAATTAAAATACAAAACAGTTCTAAAAATCATTATGTAAAGAATCTCAATGTGATCTGCATAGAAAGTTCAGTATTGGGACAGGTTTCAGGATTCTCCTACTGTGGAAGAAACAAGTGGACTATGAAATGATTCTGCTAATAAAGCAGCTTTTAAAAAGGCAAGAGCGTGAGTAATGTACAATTTAAATTATCCTGATAGATAAAAGCTAGATTACCTCCACTGGAAGCAATAAGACTTGGGGATACAATATGCTAGTGACTGAGACGTGACCCAATTCAGTATAACTACCAAATAAAAGAACAAAAACAATATGAGAATTGTAATCAAAAGACAAAGATCACAGACTATTAAGGTAGCAAGAATCTTCCAAAGCACAAAAATGGCAACATTAGGATCTATTTGACATTTCTTTTGGATATACAGTGGTGCCCCCCATGACAACGATAATTCGTCCGCAAAAATCACTGTTTCTTCTGTGTTTCTTCACGTGTACATGCATATGTGCACACAAAGAGCAAACACAGAAGAACTGGTGGATTGACCAAACAGATGGCGATAACTCATCTGATACTTATCAGTTTTAGACATACCTGCAGAAAAGCAGAAGCTATCACAATTTTGTGCAATATATGCAATTTCTCCTATTTCTCCCTCTCCCATCATTCTCACCGAGCCACGATAAACATTTTGCGCTGTCTCATCATCGCACACCACAATGAGACAAACAAAGATTTTCATCAGTGAGCTCTCACTATTTCAAACAAGTGGATTTATTCGTGGGCAATACATATCCCAGTTGCACAAGTAGGATGATTTAGTTAGGACCCCAGCAAGCGGTTTAACTTTCAGTCTGTAAGCAACAACAGACTGAAAGTTAAAGTTTACAAGACTTTGTCTTGTAAACAACAACAAAAACAGAAGAAAGCAAAACAAATTAATGCTAGAATTATTTAGGAAAATTAATAGACTATCCCACTTACCCTTATTTCTTCAACTCAACACTATTCTTGGTGTTCTTGTGGGGGGTGGGATTAGGAGTACAGATTATTAATAAAATTTCAGTGCCTGAAGGAAAAGTCGGTCAGTACAGATTCGTGAAAGGAGAAACAGGCTCCTCTGATAACCTGAATTCATTTCAGCACATTATTGAAATGGAAGGGGGGGAAAGGCAAAGCTAAGGATACCATCAGACCAAAGGGACAAACAGAAAGTTGAAGCGCAAGACGCATATCTGGGAGCCTGAAGGTTGTATTCAGTTAATTGCAAACGTAACGAAACATGAAAGGAGAGAATTATGAATGAGCAGACTTAATGGAGAACAAGGAAGCCTCCATTTTAAGTTGTAATGATGAGGAATAACAAGTGAGTTGGCTCACACTGCAGTGCCTCATTTTTCAGGCTAACTTTGTATTC
This sequence comes from Pogona vitticeps, assembly GCF_051106095.1. Lineage (NCBI taxonomy): Eukaryota > Metazoa > Chordata > Lepidosauria > Squamata > Agamidae > Pogona > Pogona vitticeps. The sequence goes on along the minus strand of NC_135787.1, from coordinate 16,319,371 downwards.
CTTGCATATAAATAACCTGGAAAGAAGGTGTAATTTCCAGATACAGTGGAGCAAAGAAATCGCTTCTTGAAATGAGCTCAACAATCTCCTCAGCTGGCAGAGTTAACAGATGCATCGAAAAGTTCTTCTTGATGGTTACAATATGTAGCACGTTGGCTTCCATATGAGGGAAAAACATGCTCGATTGAACTTGCAAATAGGTAAAGGATAAAAACAGGGATGCTAAGTAATGTGCCATGCAAGACGGCAGGCCCACAATGCAGGGGGGACAAGGAAAACATGTTGATACCAACAGGCAATAGGGAATGGCTTACTAGTGAGCTGGATTTGTTCAATTGGCCGAATTAGATCTGTGGATTGAGAGTTGCAAGAACTGTGAAGGTTCTTGCCAGCTTGGTCTAGATATAATTCCTCTTTGTTTGTATTGGATGGGTGAATCTTCATGCATATGAAATTGAACTGATATTTTATTCAAGGGTTTTGAAGATTCTGCATGTGGAACTGATTCTTCTACGTTACGGATATCCAACCCAGTTGAGGCAGATACCATGGATTTTTATCGGAATTTTAATTCAAAAAGACACTTGAACTTTGCAGTTCTACAAGCAACTTCCATATTGGTGCTGTTGTCAAGGAACCTGGGAGCACAAATTGTAACATTTTGTTGTTACAATTGCTCACGTTGTCTGTTCTATAATTGTGAATAAGAGACTCATTTTGTGAAATTGTGTTCACAAGGTTCGTCAATAGATATCTAAGTAAACAAATGACTCCATATAATTTAAAAGTGTTACATTATTACAGTATATGAAAGCCAGGGGAGGAAATATGGAACTTTTTGCATGAACTATCAAGCTGTAATATTCTGGAGCTCACTCTAATATCTAATGATAGATATTATTTCATGATATGAGCAACTGCAGTAGCTCAGATGCCATCTCTGACTTAAATAGATATTTGGAGTCAGAAATGGAAATAAATCAAGGGACTGCTGGCTTTTTATTATGATAAAATGCAATAGATTGAGAATGTGTTGAAGAGTGCCACTGCATATGTATACATTAGTGTTGTTTTAAACCTTATATACTTCTCCTAGCTAATCAAAATTCATATTTACGAGAGAGAAAGAGAGAGAGAGAAGTTCATTCTCATATTTTACAACCTTTGTCCATTCAGTTGTTTTTCCATTTAATTGTTTATATATATTAACCTCTTATAAACAAAGCTCCAATTCTGCAAATGTAACACAGATTTTGAAATTAGACTACTTGGAACCTATTGTTAGTTTTAATGCAAGTCGCTTGTTATTAATGAATGGATTTTATGGAAAGCTATAGCACATTTAAGACATGGCACCTTCTTCAATTTTTGCCTTAAGAAGCATAGAAAAAACTTTTTCTGGATTATCATCCCATTAGAAAATGAGAACTGCAGAGGAGAAGCAAAAGAATCCTGGATTTATAAAATATAATTAAAGTGTTCATAGAGGAACCTCCATTAAAGTTATGATGGTCTACTGCAAAAGCCATCATTTAATTATATAACGAAAAAGAAAGTAACAAATGTATCAAGATGCTCTGATCAATTTCACTCGTAAAGCTGTCAGCAGTCCATGACATATATAAATCCAGTAAATATGACTTTGGTGACTTTAGCAAGGCTACAATTAAGCTTAATCATTCAAACACTAAGGATGAAAAATGACTGCAGTGGAGCAATAGCATTAAGGTTGTGCTAAGTTCACCCTGCACTGTTACTACACCAACAGCTTTTAATAATTAATATTAGCTGGAATGCTTCTTTTTGCCTTTTCTGTTGGCAGAACACAGACAGCATTGAAACCACAGGGGAAAGCTCCTCTATTAATGCATCAGGGAGATAAAGATCTAAGGGTAGATCTTTGTCTGGCCACTCAGTTAACAATCCCAGTTAGAGTTGAGCAATTTGTGATTTAAATAAGTACTGACATACTATTCAACAATTGATTTAGTGGGCTTGCTCTGCCTGGACCTTCAACTGGATTTAAGCCTTCTTGGAGAGAGGTAGATCTACCATCTCATATAGCTTCAGGGATGGCCATTCTACACATCAGCAAAAAGGACATCCATTGTCTAAAAGGGGGACAAAAGAGGATGGCATGCTTAAAATTGCACATCCCAATTTACAGTATATATACATACGCACAATAAGAATTTAAGTTTATAATTTAAACCTATTTATAATGCATGTCACTTCTGTGTACAAGGCAGTGACTAGGTGACCTATGTGAGTGTGCTAAACCTGTTGTCCAGATGTTAGCTATGGGATGGGCAATTCCACAATCTCTGTCCTTCCTCCTTATCATTTCTCATCTTTCAATCAAACTTCCACATCTCTTTCCAAGGAAGACATCTTCAAATGGAGGATTATCCTCCTAAAAGAGGATATGTGGCCTTACTACCATAAACAAGGGACATGGTGGCGCTGTGGGTTAAGCCTCAGAAGACCAGAAGTTGTAAGATCGAATCCACACAACAGAGTGAGCTCCTGTTGCTTTGACCCAGCTCTTGATAACCTAGCAGTTCGAAAGCATGTAAAAATGCGAGTAGATAAATAGGTACCACCTCAGTGGGAAGGTAACGGTGTTCCATGTCTAGTCATGCTGGCCACGTGACCACAGAAACTGTCTTAAGGACAAACGCTGGCTCTATGGCTTGGAGACAGGGATGAGCACTGCGTCCTAGAGTCAGACACGACAGGACTAAATGTCAAGGGGAACCTTTACCTTTTACCTTACCATGAACAACCTACCAAGGGTTCACAGGATGCCACCTAAGACTCCCTATAGATTTATACAACTGAGCTATTGCGTGCTTGTTTTTCCCCCCTATCCTTTTTAAATTAACTTCTAGTACTTTGTGTGCATTCTATTCTTGTGAATTCTACAATTATTTCTGAAGTAGCACCTTGATAATGCTCTCTGGGTATCTACGTTATTTCTTCTTGTGGTGCTGAACCTCTTTGCTTGCAAACATTCACCTAAATAACTTGAGACAATCCTTCAGAAATGTATTTGTACTCAGATCGTGCCAGTAGCTTAGTAGACTGAAGTATTTTTGTTCACCCTTAAAGACTTCCGTAGTCCCATCTGTTTCTAAACACTGTCGTAAGTTCTCTGAAAACAAACCACTATCCAAAGTTTTGTTTTGTTAATCTGAGCACTTGGAAGCAAACCAATTTATCACATACTGAGCTGCACATTGGGTCAAGAGTTTGAAATTTCACACAAAAGTTGCTAACAGAGGATGAAGGGGGAACTCCTAACTCGCCCTGAATTTAGACAGAAGCTGTAGCATTATGGACAGGCACTGTTTTCATGGGATCAAATGCTGAGGGTGAAAAAAATGAAGACAAGGTGACAAATCAAGGTTTTTGAAAAATAGTTTTGAAGCCTCCTAACAGAAAAATGTATTTTATAAACTGAAGAGAAGGTTTTTGTATTTTGACACTGTATATGTAGGCATATGATGTGGCTAGGAGGCAAATAAAATTATTAAGAGTTATATGCCTTGATACAATTGTGTGAACAAAGCATTGACATAAGGGATGGATGAAGATTTAATAGTTTGGTCCACATTTGGAAATACAGTAAGCAGGCCTGGCTTGTACCTTCTAATGTACAGGCAGAAAGACCATTATTTTGCAATAGCTTTTCAGTATCTGGTTTTGAAATAGGGCTTATTAGGCATGTGCTCTGCCTTTGGATAAATAAAATATGAACAGAAACCGAGGCATGTGTATGGTTCCATAAAGTTCAACAAAATGACACTGGCAGATGCTTTCTTGCCTTGATTTGTAAGGATCAAAGACCTGTGAGATATTGTAAAATATATCTTGTAAGATAATCAGAGTGCTATCCCACCCAGGGCATCATCTCCCCACTGCTATGTTTTGAATGGTTTCAGCATTGTTATTTTCATTCTTGAAATTAACTTATTAAATAATGCAGTGGTGCCTCCCTTAACAATTGCCCAGCTCTACGATGAAATCGCTTGACATTAGGTTTTTAAAATGATGTTTTCAATTGGTTTTTTGTTTAACGATGATCGGTTGCCTGTCCCGGGAAATGATTTTCGCTTTACAACGATCAAAAACAGCTGATTGTCGGGTTTCAAAATGGCCACCGACTGCTTAAAATGACCCGTGCAGCCTCTTCCCCTCTTCCTCACCCTCTTGCTGCTGAGCCAGCTGTGCGCGCACTCACCCGCCACCCGCCTGCTTCCCCTCTTCCTCTTCCTCCTCCTCTTCCTCCTGCCACCGCCCACGCAGCCTCTTCCCCTCTTCCTGACCCTCTCGCTGCTGAGCCAGCTGCGCGCACGCTCGCCCGCCCCCGCCCACTTCCCCTCTTCCTCGCCCTCCTTCCCACTAGCCATGAACTTCCAGGGCAGGCCCGAGCAGCGCCCCAGGCAGCCAGCACCGCAGCAGAGCCGTCCACTCTATATTTTGAATGTAATTGTTGGGGGGGGGTCGTCTTATACGGCCAGTCACCTTGTACGCCAGCAGATATGGTAAGTGTGATGTGACCAGAATTGGATCTAATCAGGTAATCAGCAAGCACAGACCAGCTGTTTGAGGTGGATGAAGACAAACACAGTCCTGACATTTTAAGAGACATCTCTCTGCAACTTGATGAGAACTCTTTTCCAGCACCAAAACATCTTATATTCAACTGTAATATTTGTGCTTTTTAATCTCTGTGACCATTGCTAGTGAAAATAAAATCTGAAAACTTTTGACAATCCTGTATCAAACTAATTGCCCAGATTTATAACAAACTGTCCCATATTTCACAGATCTAAACAAAGATATTCACATAAGCAAAGGACAGCTGTGCAGGGCAACCCTCTACTTGTTTATTGAGAAATAAGTACCAATGAGCAATGTGTAAATGTGTTTTGGACTAATACTGTCACCCTCTCAGCTATTATATACAACTGAATGGCTTTCTCTGCCGGTTACCTCTACATTAATCTCTCCTCGCCCCCCCCCATGAATGCTGCAATTTGCTTGTGGTGTATTTATTTCAGGACTAAGTGTGTTAGCAGGAAAAAGGAGTGTGCACTGAGCACAAGATTTAGTTCATTCACCAATTCAGCAGTTCAGAAACCAGACCTACTTGGCTCAGATGAATTTGAAAGCCAAATAACTGAGCTCCAGTTGGAACCTTGTTTCGTATATTCAAGTTCATGGCACTCCACAGCACATGTGCATGAGGACAGTTAGATTTATGCTTCAGGTCCCTCTAAACACATTGGTGAGTGGGTGAGGGCACAGCTTATACTATCATCTCCATGCATGGAATATTAGAATGCCATACAGGGCTAAGCTGAATTGGTCACTGTTGTGATTCCCTCTAGGTAGCAACAACTTACATATTATTAACTGTTGAATATGAAAGAGGCCTATTATTATGGCAATGTCCTTACCCCGCCACAAACAAATCAAGAAACGAAACAAAACTAGGGTTGATGCACTACCTTGTCCTTTTCTCAAGCTGCCCCAGCTGAATGTACTTCATTAGAAGTTACAGCTTGTGCATCAAAGAATGTGGCCTATTTTAGTATGATGTAAATGCCCAGTGCCTCAGAATAAGTGCTTAAACAAAATACAGTGGTGCCTCGCATAGCAATTGCTCCGTATAGCGATGAAATCGCTTTGCGATGGACTTTTGCCATCGCAAGAGCGATTGCTTTGCGATGGCCCCTATGGGGAAATTTTGCTTTGCAATGATCGCAGGGAAACAATCATTGCAAAGCCCCCATTTTCAGTCAGCCGACTGGCAGTTCCAAAATGGCCGAACAAAATGGCTGCCCACTGTTTTGTCTCGCTTTAGAGGCACCGAAAATGGCCACCGCAATGGAGGATTTTCGCATAAGGTTAGTTTTTAAGCCCATAGGAATGCATTAAACGTGTTTTAATGCATTTCTATGGGCTTTTAAAAATCGCTTAGCGATGAAATCGCTTAGCAGCGATTTTTGCTGCACCGATTAACATCGCTAAGCAAGTCACCACTGTAAATGTGCTCCATACCATAACTAAATTACACTTTCATCTCAAGTCCTATCTTAAAGACGTGTTCAGTGGAACTCACTTGCACAGATTGCAGGCTTTAGAATCACACTGTTCCCAATTCTATCACTAGCAGCTAACTCCTGTAACTTAAAAGCAGTTATTCCATCCACTCTAAGGGGAAAACAATTGACAAAATGGGCTTTGCACGTATAGCCAACACTGTCAAGATATTGGCTTTTATTTGTTCAGGCTAATGGTACATATGGTTGTTTATACACGAGATCATAATGGACTCAATAGGTCCTCATTAAAAAGCACCTGCTGACTGTACAACTGTAGTCAATTGCGTACACTGTGTTTTGATGGAAAGAAGAGAAAATTCAAAGGAGGAGTCCTCTAAAGAGAATGAACTGTTAAAACAATTTTCCAAAGCCTTGTTTTAGCTACTGCCTGCCTGCCTTTGTTTGCAAAGTAGTGCCAACTGATTAGCTTCCTTAATAAATAAAATGAGTTACAGATGAGGTTTGATTTTTAAAGGTCAACAAGGCCACCTAAGGAACTGGTCAGGCAGGGTTTTTGCTCATTTTATTACTGGCAGATGGACTGGCAAATGTACGATATATGGCAGAAGCTATCTTACTCGCCAGTTTGTTTAAATAGATTGCTTTCGTCATTTGACCACGGCTAGAAAGGCAATTGAAAGCCACAGGCTCTGCGAATTTACATAATGAATATCTTAAAATATGCAAATACAGAGTATTCCTCACCTTTCAAATGTGCTGTCAAAGCTTACCTTCGAAGGAACACACCTGTGCACATACACAAGCATCACAGTTAATGACCGAAGTCACAACTATTGTGGAATTGCCTGCGTCGGAGTTTGTTACTTGCTTTTGCACCTTGTATTCTCCTACTTATTCTGCTTGAACTGAACACTGAACAAGAAAGAACAGAAAAGCAGCACTGAATGCTTGACATGGACTGAATAACTAGCATGGTGTTCAGTGTTCAAAACTGTATCACTATTAGAGAACAAATAGTTGCACTAGAATTTCCTTGGACATCATTTTTGCATTTGTGAGGCTAGTATAAATGCACGCTCATTTCAATAGTCTCTTGGTGTTCCCTATATTAAAACCATACCGATCTGTTTTGTGTCTGCGTATACACATAACTGCCATACTGGAGACACCAAAACAGCATGCAGCTGCTCAAATATTTGGGGAATCTGGCTGCAAACAAGCCAGCTGTGCCAAGCTGTGAGGAATGCATAATTACTGTGTACCACAATGGCTAATGATGCAGACTGTATACTGTTATTAATATAATTAATGATGTACTTCAGTTCCAACTTGCCATTTCTGCTCTGCTTTTATTTGTGCTATCCATACCTATCACCTCACAGCTAGCCTTTTCAAATGGTCAGAAACCATGTACGCAGAATAGAGAGGAAGAAAATATTGTACTGTTTTTCGCTTCTTCTATACTGAGCTGGTACATTCCATTGAATGGGAGCACCTCAACAGGAAAGCAGGATCCAGGAATTCAAATCCCCATTGTGCCAGCATGGGTCACCCAGTGTGTGTGTTGTTACACTCCCTTTCACCTGTGCAGCCTTAGGCAAATTCCATGGCCTCACAGCACCACAAGAAAGAAGGGAAGGGAATCTAACTATGAGTACCTAGAAAACTCTGGGAGGGTTGCCATAGGTCAGAATCAACTTGATGCCACACAAGTATATTAATAACAATTCCCTTCTCCATATCTTGATGGTTCCATCAGCCAAATGCATAAAGCTTACATCCATGTCCACTCTAAATGCATAAACTTTCTCAATTTGAACAGGTACCATGCTTTTGACAACGTTCCCAATTTCACTGAATGAATCTAGACAGACAAGCTCCTTTGGACATGGTACAACTCCTTTCTGTATTCTGTAAAATGGTCGACTGTTGCTACTATATTCTTGAATATAAAGGACTAAAAACAATGATCAGTCACACTGAATAAAAGGGAAGTTTGTCAGTCAACACATAAGGAACTTCCATAAGAATCTACTTGGGACTTTATGTGAATCCCATTGATTCAATGAATCTATGCTAGTTGGGACTACCCATTGAATTTAGCCCAGAGATACTAGTCAAAAGGTGCTTAAGCCTTTGGTAAAGGTAAAGGTAAAGGTTCCCCTTGACAATTTTTGTCTAGTCGTGTTCGACTCTAGGGGGTGGTGCTCGTCCCCGTTTCCAAGCCATAGAGCCAGCGTTTGTCCTAAGACAATCTTCCGTGGTCACATGGCCAGTGCGACTTAGACACGGAACGCTGTTACCTTCCCACCGAGGTGGTCCCTATTTATCTACTTGCATTTGCATGCTTTCGAACCGCTAGGTTGGCGGGAGCTGGGACAAGCGACGGGCGCTCACTCCGTCGCGTGGATTCGAACTTACGACTGCTGGTCTTCTGATTCTGCAGCACGCAAAGGCTTCTGCGGTTTAGCCCGCAGCGCCACCACGTCCCTATTAAGCCTTTGAAATTTAGATAAATATCTAATGGAATCAGAGAGCATTTTCTGTGATGGCACTCCGAATCCTGAGGGAGATTTGCCTGGTATTTACAGCTATGCAAAGACACTAGGCTTAGTAGGTTCTGTTGGTAGCTTATAATAAAAAGATAAATGGATTTCCTTTACAACAGATAGGCATTAATTCCATTAGATAATCTGATTTTTATTTCCATTCCATTCCATACCAAGGAATTAGCTCATTTCTTAACTTTAAACTCCTCACAATTGACTGTGAGATTGAGAATGCATCCAGATGGTGTTTAATTTACTGGCCTACTTTGTGACACACAGGCTGAAATCATGTTGCTTTGCTATGTATGTGGAAGGCAAAAGGTGTAACACACAGTTGTTCCTTACAGATAATTTCCAAGTCACCGCTGGGAATCTTGGGAGAGAACACAGCTGCTGGCTTGGTGCACACTTGAGAATCCCAGCAGTGACTCATTAATTGTGGGCTGAGAAATGACTGAGTATTATTCTCTTTGCCTTCTGCCTTCTGTTTTCAGCCCCAAGCCTCTTAATATGCTATTTCTTTGTAGCAAATATGCTCTTGAAAGAAGTTAAAGCTACCAGTGTACCATAATGGTTTCATTTAGGCAAGGGACATGATGAATTTTTCCTTTGGTTCATTTATGTTGTGTTGTTTAGTCATTAAGCCATGACCGACTCTTCGTGACCCCATGGACCAGAGCACGCCAGGCCCTCCTATTTTCCGCTGCCTCCCGGAGATGGGTCAAATTCATGTTGGTAGCTTCAGTGACACTGTGTAACCATCTCGTCCTCTGTCATCCCCTTCTTCTCTTGCCTTCACACTTTCCCAACATCAGGGTCTTTTCCAGGGAGTCTTCATTTATGTTAGTGATTTAATAATATTCAAAACTTCTTTTATATTTTAGAATGAAAATCATAATTTTTGTTAGAAACCAGAATTGACACACTTGGCGACTGAAGCCAAAGACTTTGAGCAGATGACTCTTAAAAATCGGGGGGGGGGGGGAGCCCTGTAAATTTGTTGTAGCTAAGACAACAGAGAATCTTCTGGCACCTTAGAGATGAAAATGTTACATTTCGTATAAGCTTTTGTAGTCGGCAGCCCAGAGTGTATGCCCATGAATATGAGAAAGCAGCCTGCAGTGCATATAAGCTTCCACCATGCAAAACTTGTTAGACTTTAGAGATGCAAACGTCATGAATTTGCACTAAAATGTCAAATGCACAACCTTTGTTTAATTTGCCAACACAAATACACACAAGCTTTCATTTCTCATCTTTCACATCTATACAGCAGGCATATACAACATGGTCCTCTCAATTTTAGGAATAACTGAACTCATTAACTTCATGCTGATGGGAGAGTATTTTGTTCCATTTTGTGTTTCAAGAATTAACCAAAATAAGGGGGGAAAAAATCAAATCTAGGAGAAAAAATGCTTGGAGGAGAATTAAAATGGGGGAGAAAGTGAAACCAACAGATTTCCTCATCCCCATTTGTATTTCTACTACCTACTGTAGTTATGACGTCTGTGTTATAAACAAACAATTGGGTGATGGCCAGGATTAACCAGGTTAGGTAACTGTCATTGTCAATATACTCTCCAAGTACCTTCCTTCTCACCCCAGACCAACTGTTCCCTTCTATCCATATGCACAGAATATATACCTGAATTTCTAGAGAGCCCTTAATGCATCTGATGAAGTGGACTGCTATCAACAAAACTCTCACTATAATACATTTGCTGATTTGTAATGTGCCACAGGACTCTCTATTGTTTTAGAACACTGAACTGTTAAGTCTATTGGACAATAGCAGCACATCCTTTCTTAAGTATATGCAACAGCCAATTACTCCAGTGTTACATCTGGTAAGCAGACACTTTTGCGTTTATGCTACTGCTATAATATACATTCCCAACAGGATAGTGACAGATGGGGTTAAGGAGCAACTATTAATAAACTCTGTAGGGAGCTTTTAACAGCTGCAGCCAAATGCCCTGCAATTGTAGAATCTGACAAGAGGAAAGAGTCAGCTCTAGTAGGGCCTACAGTGATTCTCCTTTGATGCACATCTTTTAGTAATGTGAACAGCAGTTATACATTTGCATCAAGCAAATAACATATCCTAAACCCTTAGGGCCTTCCAAAGGTTAGCCAGACTCTATGAATTTGCAAGGCAAGCTATATAGAATTCATACTCAGATGATTCTCAGCTAAGCATAACGCACTCTTGTGTCAGTCAGATGTATTTTTCCCAGGCTGGAATAAGCTATGTACTTGTACAATTTCTCTGAAGCACCATTAGGTTGTGGATGCAGCCAGTTAACACACTCACAACCTACAGAAGCATGATGTGTTATTTTCATTCAGACGTTCTGTATGGGAGTATAGGGTTACTATTATGATGCTTCATTTCATTGAGATTCAATCAATCCTTTCCATTGATGTTCTGGAGGAAGATGTGAAACCAACGAATTAAATACTATTGCCACAATGATGTAGGAAATATAATGTACAAAGAATGGTGCAAGCAGCAAGAATCCACCTCAGAAACAATTCTGCAAACCTTACCAGATGCCATTTTCACAGAAAAGGATTCCATTGAGTGCGCTTCTATCTATTGCCTAGCAATAGCACAGTTCATACATCTCATTAAGAACTAAACCCTATCCACATGCTTACCCAAACCCCGGTGAAAAATTACCCCAGTATAGATTTAATGTTGGATTGCCACAAGCTAAAAAACATCAGTGTAAAATTGGCAGTTGTGCACTGAGTCCCATTTCTGGTGTGTAACAGCAAACACCTATACAGACTTCTTAGCAGTAATTCACCACTGAGATTTACACTGGTAGACTTACATCAGTGGACATAAGTGACAGGAACTATGACCATTAGGTTATATAGCTAAAATCAACACATCACGAAGTCCACACACTAGCCCTTCCCCTTTTGTCACTGCTTTCCATGTATGAAGAGTGACAGGGTGAAAGGAAGAGCTTCCGCAGTGCTTGCCACATAAAAAGGAACTGTGAAAAATTTCTGCAGAAGTGTCCCAGGTCAGAAACAGATTATTTTGCCTGTACCTAATTTGAGAGGAGAGCATACTCAGCTGAAGAGCAAAAACCTTACATGCAACATTCACATTTCCCCACATGTTGAAAATATTTGCACTGGTATCCCAAATACATGGATTCCTCAACATATATTATTTTTAGGTTCTACGCCATTATACCATAATAGCAAAGAGCAAGGATGTTAACATTCTACCATCCCAACAGGAACATTTGGTTGGCATCTCACTGGAGGCTGCAGTTGCAAACCACTCCATGACTGTCTCACAGACCTTGATACCTTATTGGTGTTGCGGTAAAAACAGAAATGATTTGATAGCACATAATAACATTACAGTAGACCCATGTCGGAACACAGTGGGACGGGACATTTGCATATGCACCTGGTGCATATATATGCACCTCACCAGATCCTACAAGGCATGCATTGCACATACCATATTTTTCCGTGTATAAGACGCCCCCATTTTTCTAATACAAAATTAATAAATCTAAGTGGGGCTTAGCAAGTGTAGGGGGAAAGGGATCAAAGTGCTGCAGGATCATTTTGATCCCTGCTTTCCCCTCCATTTGTTTTTGTTCTCTCCTCAGCTTACCTCCATGTATAAGATGACCCTCAATTTTTAGTCTAAAGATTTTAGACAAAAGTATAGTCTTATACACAGAAAAATATGGTAGGTCTCTTATGAGCACTATATTCCACAACTACAGTCTTCTACCCCCAAAGAGGTCCAGTAAGTCATTCACTATAGCTTCTCTTTCACAGCTTCTTGTGGCTTCATTTTGATTCAATGGGTTCCATTTTGGTTCATCTCTACTTCATAACATTGAAATGGAGTAAGACACCGATCTGAATGAGAAAAGAAAACTTCTCCTCAGAGTTTTACCAGCTTTGGGGTGTTAAACAGCACATTCCATCCAGTGTGTAAGACTGCAGAGACGTGCCAGGACAGAGCTATCGCTATGAAATGTGCTATTATGGTGGCTGAGCAGTTGATATTGTCCATAGGAACAATGTGAACAGTAATGGTGTTAAGTTTGAAACACACTGTTTTGTATTATTACCCACTGTTTCTTTCAAAGGACCCAGTGTTACACACAGCATCCTTTTTAAAACAGATTTCTTCTTTGTACTTGCCAAGAGTTCAGAAAACTGTCAACATTATTGGGGAGCAGGAAAATATTTTAACTTGCTCCTCATGTACTGGAGTAAGCAATAGACAGAATAGCACATTTCCCTGGAAATATAAAAACAACTGATTGTTCTCCTTGTTACAACAGTAAAGCCCAAGACTACAATGTGCTCCCATATCCCACTGCAGTGGAATTGGGACTTTCTCCCCGTTTTTTACACTGCACCCCTCCATGCTAATAAAAACTTTCTCTAGAGGGTTCCTCAGCCCTTGGCAGCAGGCTTATAGGGTGCACAGGGGAGCAGGTAACTAACTCATGTAAAGGCAGCAGGATCTGCTAGAACACACTGTTGGATTCTGGCCCATGTCTAAGTACAGTAGTGCCTCGCATAACGAGTGCACCGTTTAACGACGAATCCGCATAGCGATCTAATTTTTTAGATCGCTAATGCGATCGCATTGCAATGTTTTAATGGGTAAAACATCGCATTGCGATGATCGGTAAGCGTTTCGCTTACCGATCTTCGCATTGCAATGGTTTTTTAAACAGCTGATCGGCGATTCCAAAATGGCTGCCGGGTGCCTAAAATGGCCACCGCAAGTGTTTTCATGCCCTGCCCTCGCTTACCGAGAGCGCGAAAATGGCGGCGCTATGGAGGAACTTCGCTCAACGGTGAGTTTGGGAGCCATAGGAACACATTAAACAAAGTTCAATGCGTTCCTATGGCTCTTTCGTTTCCATTTAGCGATGTTTCTGCATAGCGACAATTAATCCGGAACGGATGAACGTCGCTATGCGGGGCACCACTGTATTTTAAGCTTCTGAAATGTCATGAGAACTGTTTCAAGTAAGGTATATAATAATCTAAAAGGGATCAGCCAGAATTTTATTTTTATTCATTTTGGAGAAGTCAAAATGAGATATTCAGGACAAAACATATTTGAGAATTTGCTTTGCTTTTTAAATGAATTTCAGAGAAACTGACAGATGGACCCACTCAAGTCCAGAGATCTGTGTTCTCTGGGTTTTGAGTCCCTGGACACAGATGATACACAGGAATCATTTCCTTCTTCCAGCAGGTGTGGGGTAAAGATGCATAGTGTAGTACTAGCATAATTCATGCACACTAGAACACAATGGCTGAAATCCAGCAATAAGTCACAAATGGAGAAGGCCCACTGAATCAGTGGGAATTTCATGAATAAATTCCTCCATAAGTTCCATTGAATTTACTGTAGTTGCAATGTGAAGACAGGAGGGCCTGGCGTGCTCTGGTCCATGGGGTCACGAAGAGTCGGACACGACTTAATGACTAAACAACAACAACAAAAGTTGCAATGTATTATTGGATTTCAGCCACTGTCCTTGCTCCTGTACTGTATATTAAATAATTTTTAAAAAAACTTTTTTTTAGGGCTAGCTCCTGTATGTTCATTTTAGTGCTGGATCTGTGGCCTGTTTGCTGTGGGAAGCCTTTCAGTTCAACACAGTCATCTACAGGTCGGCAACAGCATTCTACCTACTGAATATTGTTCATGCACATGGGGAAGAATGTCTGTTCAGGTCATTTTGAGGTACCACAAACCTACATTCTTACAAAAAAAAAAAAGAGAATGACAGATTGAATGGTGCATTTTTCAGTGTCATTTTATGAAACAGACTCTAATACTTTCAAGCTGATGATTTAAGGTGCAACATCTCTCTTGGTTAACATAGCTATGGTTATTGAGAGGCATAAAAATAAAACTCAAACAGGTCATTCTTAAAATACATTGCTTGAAATCCAGCTCCTAATTTCCACTCAAATGCTACCACAGGTTAGTCTGTAGAATAATACAGGATACAGGCTCTTAGGAAAATGACCTAATTTGAACTTTGATTTTGCAGACTACACGTCTTTAATGTTCTTTCAGGAGAAAAAAATATGTGTGCTTTTTCTTTCTTTCAAACGAGTAGTACATAAGTTCTTATTTACTGAAGCAAGCATTGAGTACTTCCTGTTTTATTTCCCATAAAACAGTGTTGATTACCATTCTTCTAAAACACTGACATTTTTTGAAAGGACTTACTGTCTCTCTCCCCGAGGAACTCCGGTTTTAAAAGATCTGCTTGACAAGTCTGTTAGTTGCTTTGGGAAGAAATGAACGTTTTCATGTAAAACTCCCGCAGACATCAGGCTTTGCCAAAGTACAAAGCCTGCTGTTCATTTATACTCCACTCAAATAACATTAATAAAGGGAGGAAGAGCAATTTAAAAATATGATGCATCAATTTTATTCACAAATATATTAACTTGTTAAGATTTGTTAGAGCATATGAAAGAAAGGTAAGGCCTCCATATAAAATAGCTAGTTCCATAAAATATGTAGCGAATTGCTGCATTTTATCTAAAATATATTAGGGCCAAACAATTAAGGGTATTACTATGAGACTGAATTATCTATTTTGATAATAGTCTAAATCTGACATATGGACTGAAAGATATTGAGCAATATACTTCGATTTCTACTTTTTTTAACTTAATGCTTTACTATGCAAGTAAGCAATTTGTGTTATAGAGATGATTTTCCCTAAAGGCAACATGTGAGGCTTGGGTGTTTTTTTAAAATGTTTGTTTGTTTTTTGTTTTTTAGTAATCCTGATCAGTTCCATGAAGCTCAGTTTTTGACAGTTTTGATGGCCACCATATCAGGATTTTTTTTAAAAAAAAATGCTGTGAGTGAGGATGAAGATATTTTTTGAACCTCACTAGATCTCAAGTGTACTGAGAGTTAACAGTAGGGTTAGCTCTATGGCTGTAGAACGCTTGCATTTTACTTCTGTATGGATTCTTTAATAAAGCATAACTCTGGTGAATTAAAAGCTCACATCTGGGTGCATGAAGGTTAAGCACAAGAAAACTCAAATACATAACTATTAGAGATGGGGACAAATAAAAAAATGGTGATTTGTTTTGATCCGTTATTCGTCAAGGTTAATGGATCAACAAATACAAATATACGAATATTCTTTGATGAATCATCTGTTGATTTGTCCACACTTTAAACAGCTATAACACTGGCCCCTGATGACCTAGAGACACCAAATATGGAGGGATACTTAGTAAGACCCTTTTCTATGACTCCTGAAAGTTTGTTGAACATTGGATCACAGACCCCTGAGTTATATAGTCACAAAGAGGACCCCCAGGAAAGCTCCCCCCAAGTACTTAGACTCCAGAATCACACTTTCTATGTATTTCACCAACACGCCTGCCAACTTTCGTGAAGATTGGATACTGGACATCTGAGTTATTCACCCACAAATTGGGTCCCCCCCCAGGAGAGTTTACCACATGGCACGGAAGCCCATTCTACCTACTGGGCGCCAATCAGGTGATCAGAAGCTGATAGGCAGCTACCCCATACACAGTCAGCCACCCCAACAACCTACCCCCACACCTCCTTCCTTTCTCTACCTTAGCCCCCACCCCACTCCCACCGACACCCCCTTACCTTAATAGCT
Organism: Pogona vitticeps; assembly: GCF_051106095.1. Classification (NCBI taxonomy): domain Eukaryota; kingdom Metazoa; phylum Chordata; class Lepidosauria; order Squamata; family Agamidae; genus Pogona; species Pogona vitticeps. The sequence goes on along the minus strand of NC_135787.1, from coordinate 16,303,054 downwards.
GCTGCCATGTCTCCATCAGGCCTTCACAGCCATGGTATGTAAAAAGGGAGACTGGCTGCCCTTTGCAAAGATGGTGGCTGTAGCTTTATTTAGGATAGGGAAGCTGCAGCTGCCATCTTTGCAAATGGCAGCCTGGATTCCCATAAGGCAGGCTAAGGGAATCCAGGCTACCCTTTGCAAAGATGGCAGCTGCAGCTTCCCTACACTAAATGAAGCTGCAGCCGCCATCTTTGCAAAGGACAGCCACTCTCCATTTTTATATGCGGGGCTCTGAGGCCAGGAGACCTTGGCAGCAGTGATTAAGGTAAGAGGGTGTTGGTGGAGGTTGGGTGGCGTGGTGTGGGGTCTAAGGTAGGGAAAGGAAGGGGGTGGGGTGGACTATGGCATTGGGTGGCTGTGTGGAGGTGGTGGCTGCCTTTCTGCAGAATGGTCTGTGTGTTTTCTTGTTTTTTTGTTTCTATAAGAAGGACAAATAAAAATGAGTAAATATTCATCCCTTCATATTCGTGGGGATCTCTGGAACCCACAAATACAGATTGATGAATATTTAACAAATTGGCTATATTAGTTGGAAAAACCAATCCGTTTTTATATTTGTCCCCATCTCTAATAACTATTAGAAGTGTCTATTGATCACAAGACTCAATTTGGACCATGGTTCAGAATTTCTGAAATCATCTCAGTATGATTTGGTTGGAGACTTCTGGACTTTTACCCAAATCTGAATCTTGAGTGAGAAATTAGATCTTCAAACCTCCTATTGACTATCACCCCTATCAGCACAACATAACAGGGCAGCAAGTGAGCACAGCATCTCCTAAGAGATAACTAAGCCAACTAAAGTGACTTCAGAACCCCTTTATATACCCTGAACACCACAGATAGTGTGCCAATCAGGCTTCGTGTTTCTTCAGATGTTCATAAAGACAAGAACAGTTTCTGCGCTTTCCTTCAGCTGAAGTCATTTCCCAATTAACACAGTAGCAGGAACAAGCTGACTTGGCCTTGAAGTCTTTGCTTAGAAGATAAACCACAAGTAGTACTCTCATCTTCTACTGGCGGAGAAACTGTCCCCTCCCTTTCTTCCAGCCAGCCATTCACTGCACTGACAAAAAGCATGACGTTTCCAGTGAGATCTTCAACCATTTTCTCTAATTTCTCAGTTTCTTCACAATGCCTACTTTGTTAAAGATAGGATGAAAAGACTTAGACAAGAGACTACTGAACACAATTTGAGTATCTGTTCTATTTATTTCATTTATTTATTTCCCCTCTTACATGGCTTAGGAAAGGCCAAGCATGAAATTGGAGCTGCAAAGCGAGTCAGAATTTATTGATATGAATCTGCACTGCGAGCTCAATAGGTGTGCAGCAAAGCAAGAAGGGTAAAGGGTCTGAAAAATTCATTGAACCTTTAAGCATCAACAAATAGCAGTTATAGTGAGAAACGCTTGCTTCGCAACAGTAGATGTGAAGTACACACATAAAAGAGAATCAATGTTTCGTGTACATGTTCCAAGAACGTTACACATAAACCCAGCAGAAGTGGTTTTCTTGAAAGTAATTCTTGAAGGAAAACACAATAAGCATGTTATTTATCAAAATGGAAGCAAGGCTTAAGCAAAAAGGGAATAGCGAGTTGGATGTAGGGGGAAAATAACAATGTTTGTGTATTTGAATAAGGGGAAAGCCCATGGAATCACGTCTCAGCAGTAATATTAATAGACGCTGTCTTCGCACAATCACACACACTCATGTGTATTGTAGCTTGAACATACAGCTGAGAGTTCAGTCAGTTCTGTTCTAAGCACAGCTGCTTGATTCCGCAAACAAACTCCTTTGGGGCAGGAATTTGTCTTATTTTCCCAGCATCATATATTGCTTTATGGGTAGCTTAAGCAAAACTGCTGGAGTTGTACGATGTTCAGAAATATATAGAGTAGACAAATGAAGAGAAAGATGGACAGAGAGGTAGACAGACTCCCCCCTCCCTCCCCCCCCGTGTGTGTGTGTGTGTGTAAAGAGAGAGATAAATTATATAAACAGATTATATAAACAGATGACAACTAAACAGCACTTCAGTTAACTTTTTCTGTTTGAAGGATGCAGTTAATTACTAAAATATATACACACTTACAAGAGTGATTTATAAACAGAAATAATTACGCAAAATATTTAGGCTTCCTTCTTCTTCAGTTTCTTCTTAAAAAACACCTGCTTCATACAGGATATCCTCTGATTATCGTTGATAGTAACAAAGAAAAGAGAGATCAGCTTCCTATTAAGAGAAACATCTTTTCCATCATAATATTAAATCTAACAGTGAGCAACACACTCCTTTTGTGACAGACTTCCATCCAATGTCTCCAAATAGTTTCAAGGCAATTACAGATAGGCAATTGTTACCAAACTCAAGAGTATCTTGTAAAGGCCATCAGCAAAACTCCTTTGATAGCTTTCCACCAGTCACCAAATCTGGGGAGATTACTGTAAGAGCTGTCCTCAAACCACCAGTCAGCAATCCTGGACTGTATCTTTGTGATTCCAAACACTGTATAACCTGTTTATTTCTCAGCAAAATAGTCACTTTTCATAGTGCTGTGACTGACAAGGCCTACTGTATTAAACAAAATATCACCTGTAGTTCCTGCAATGTAAGTTATCTCACATATGACCAGGATGCATCTGCAATAGATAAGCGGAACAACACAGACCTATGTACAAGATTCAGAAACAATAAGTCTGCCATCTTGACTAAGACGTTGGGACACCCTGTGTCCAAACACTTTGACTATGAACACCATGGGCTGCCTAATTAGTCTTTGGTTGGAATAGAGACACCATCAGATCAAAGCACATCAGAAAAGAGGGAAAACTTTTGAATTTGCATACTGGTGACCTGAATATCTCATGGACTTAGAGAAGTGGTCCCCAACCTTGGGCCTCCAGATGTTCTTGGACTTCAACTCCCAGAAATCCTGGCCAGCACAGTTGATGGTGAAGGTTTCTGGGAGTTGTAGTCTAAGAACATCTGGAGGCCCAAGGTTGGGGACCACTGACTTAGAGGACAACACATAATATCATTCATCTCCTGTGGAATACCATGTCCCCTAGGTTCTGTAACTCCCAGTATGTTACAGCATGGATGAACGATTCCATCTGTTGTCTTCCAGGTTCAGGTCATGCAGTGTTAATTTAGCCCATCTGTAGATCTAGAAATTTGCCATCTTTTCAATATGTATGGACTTGATGGTATTTTTACAGTTACCAAAAAGATCTATTTATAGCATCTACCTCTGATTTAATTTAGTGTGTTGACTTAAATCCCATTCATTCAATAGTTCTACTCTAACTGCAACTAGCAGCTAGATTTATCTCATGGATTTAAAGAATGCTCCTTTGATCTCACCGATTTACTTAAAATGTTGTCACTGTGATTGGAGTCCATATATGCTTCTCCACAAATTAGCTATCTCTGCTCCAACTCCGTTATCTGTGATCTTCATTTGCGTTTTAGTTTCTGCTTTCCACTATGCATAATTAAAAATTATAAAGGGTGTCTCATCTTTAAAATAGGCTTCATCCTGGTCACTTAAAACTGATTCGCAGTTTGTGCATTCTCTTTTGCAGCCCTAGAGGCCTTAAATCTTCAGCACCTTTCCCTGTTACTGACATTTTTTTCTTTGAGACTTACTTGGGGGGAGATTTTCTGCTCTGCTATCCTCCACATCTCTCTTCAAAGACTCACTGAAGCTTTCTTTTTACTGTCCTTCTTGAAGGGATGTAACACTAGAGTTCCCATGTCGGTGGCAAGTAGCCAAGATGATCAAAAAAGACCACAAAAAGATGGAAACTCAACAGAATTTTACAGAACAAAATTATACTGTCATATAAGATGGTGTTGAGGTTTTGGTTTTATGATTAAGCCATGAAGGTTGTATTTTTTTCAAAAAAAGAGTTCAAATAGCTGCCTGCAGTTTGAGTTTTAAAAAAGGGGGAAACCAGAGTAGACTATGTCTAGATGGGCGGCATATAAATGCAATAAATAAATAAATAAATAAATAAATAAATAATGTTTCAAGGCAGCCCACACACAGTATCAGAAGTGGGATTCTGCATCCTATTATACAGTTTGAGATAAGCAAATCTGTCATGCCTGTAGATTTCTGTAGATTTCCTCCCCCTCCCCCAATCGCCTTTTTAGGCTAGTTCCAAGTGGTTTTGTTTTTTTTTTACAGAAAATATGGTGGGCATTTGTTAAACTCCAGTACTGCAGTGAAGCCTCTGCTCATGTTCTGAATTTGGTCCCAATGGATTAAAAAAGCTGACTCAAAGTTGACTCAGCCTTCCATCCTTCCAAAGTCTGTAAAATGAGTACCCAGCTTGCTGAAGGGCAAAGTGTTCTTTGCATAATTATGTTGTAAACCACCCAGAGAGTGCTTTAGTACTACTTGGCAGTATATAGTTACAGCAATAGTACTAGTAATACACAAGCCTCATTGACAAGATCAGGATTGTGTACCTTTCAGAAATCTGGACAGAAGGTTTTGTTCATACTTTATGTCTGTAGATATTTCAAAGTCACAGGGATTTCAACCGACAATTGGCATAACCTTCTTTGTTTGGTCTCAAAGGTTCCAAATTGAATAAATCCATTTTAATACGTAAGTGGGGCAAATTTCACACATAACCCCATGTCAAACATGTGCAGACATTTTTCCTGATCTTTATTATTTATTCTACTTCTTCTAGCTTCGACAAGGATCAAGACACTAGACAGCTACCCTGCTTTCAATTGGTACTTGTGCCAATACATTTTCAAAACACTAGAAATGTAGAGAATTACCCAACTCTCAAAACAGTACTTGTGCCTACAGTTTTTCAAGAAAATATTGGAAACATAAGGGCTACAGACGTGGTGGCAAGTATAAAATCAAAACAGACATTCTAGGGAAACAGATTTCGTCCCTTTACTATGTTAGATTTTTCATCTGCTCACCAGTAAAACTCCACTGCCACAAACACAACATTCCTAGGAATGCTTCCCTTGACATTGCTATGGCTAAGGTATCAAGAAGACTAGACAACACCACCACTGTCCAAAGTAGAGATGGGGGTATTTGTATATGAATACGAATACCCCCACATAGGTGGACATAATGAGGGTCTGGCCCCCTGCGGCCGGGCCATCCACTCACCTGTTCACTGTTCTGCACTCCTTTCCAATTGCTGTAGAGCTTACGGTCAACAAGCCACTCCTTGACCTGGCAGGGAGGCTCATCGTCCCTCCTTCTGCCAGGAGTGGCTAGCAGACCGCAAGCTCCGGAGCGATTGGAAGGGAGCACAGAGCCGGCTGCAGCAGTGAACAAGTTATATCCATCTGTGTGGGGGTATTCGTATTTATTATGTCCACCTGTACGGGGGTATTCGTATTTGTATATGAATACCCCCATCTCTAGTTCAGAGGTGTTGGAGACTGTATGCGGAGCTGCCGGAAAGAAGAGGGCTGCTGTCCTCCTTTTTCCAAAGGATCCTATTAACCCATCTGTGGAGTGTTACTGTTGGATTAAAATCCCAAGTCCTTCGCTTGAGTGATATCTATAAAGATCTACTATTTACTGGAGGAGAACTTCTTATTCAGAACTAGTTATTTCAAGTTGTAGCTGCTCTTTAGTAAAGATCTTTCCCAGCTGGCATAATGATCCAGGGTTCTTTTGAAAAACAAGCATCTGTTCTATATTAAATTGGCTGTGCCGTACAACCAACACCACCCTTCAAGAAAAAGCCAATGACATACAATGTCAAGATTTCCAGTCAGTCTATTCTCTTCACACATCATCAACACCAGCTGTAGCCCAATTAAGCTCACCAGAGCACAGGTGTTCGCAGGAATGACGAACAAAAGTACAATTCCCTTTAGGGCTTTTAAAAGAAAATTAGAGAGGGTTTGTTTTTGTTTGCTTGGGGGTTTTCGTTTTGGTTTTGCTTCCACACACCTTTGAACATTCAGGCTAAACCAAGGAACTGCAGAAAAGAAAGAAATTAGAGCCAGCCACTGGGAAAAACAATCAGCAGGAGCTGCAGCCTAATTAAACTAACAGGTTTCAGGGGTATCACATGTGGAAGGAAGGGCAAAATATGAAAACTTGCATCTTGCCTGAATAGGTTGAGTTACTTTACACAATTTTGGATGTTAACACCTAATTTGGGGTAATCTCCTTTTCTTACTGAAACATATCCTTTAAAATATAACAAGGCAGATTCATATTACAATTCTTACTGAAACTTGCCCTTTAAAAAATAACAAGATACATTCATACAACCATACCACCATTCCAGTGGACCTACTGATTCTAGTTTGGATCTCTCTTGGATATCAAGAACAGTATTTTGAAATGGTGCTTTGATTCGATATTGACCATGGGTTCCCATTCATGGAGGGAGGCTCCATGTCTCAAGATTTCCCCACTTCAGGATATTACTGTGTGAGGATGAAGGCAGTCGCAAGGGTAACGGTTTCCTCCTCTTCCTCCTCGCAGGTTCAGATTAAAGTTATTTTGAATGCTTGATCAAGGACCCCCACAAAACATGAATGCATTCATATATACAGAAAATACAAATAGTCTTGTTGGTGGGACTTCTAGAAACCCTGGGTCTATGTATGTGTTCTGCTGTGCTGACTGGGGCTTCTGGGAGATGAAGTCCAACAACCTCTGGGACCCAGTGTTGGGACCCACTGATATATGTGAACACAGGGGGAAAAGGACAGCCATTTCATTTTTATTGTTCTTGCGTAAATCCTCCAGAATCAGCAAACCACCTTTTCAATAGGCTGAAGAAGGCCCTAAGTGCTGTACTTCACAAAATGAGATTCACAGTGACTTGTTGTTCTTGTTGTTTTTCACTTTATTACATGTTTTTTCACCTACACAATACCATCCATGGATCCTAGAAGCTTAAAACTGCCCCCCCCCCGATCCACCAAAGTTGTATACTTGGCTTAAATCAGTGCCCAACATTTTTGCAATGCTAAACTGCCATTCAGTGCACTTACATTTGAATAGAGATAACTTTACAGACAGTTTTCATGTGGGGCACAAAGAGATTTTAAAAACTGCAATACAATCTAAACAAATAGCTCCAGTCCTACTACAAAAAAAGAATGAGTGCAAACCTATATAAATTTGTCTGAGACAATATAATTATATTTAAAATGCATAGGAAAATAATAATGTCTTGACCTAGTGCTGGAATTGTATTTAAAAAAATTGAAGTAAATTAAAATTTTAAAACCTTCTGCAGACAGAACTTGCAATACATTTTAGAGATTATAATGAACATGGAAAACAATATGATTTGTACAGTATGTAGGGTCAGGGACTTTGCTGGTGCAATATAGGAAAGTTAATTTTCTTTTTTATCCTCATAAACCAGCTCATTGAGTTTTCTTCCAAGCATGGGCAGATGGAAAAATTATCCCCTTTGGGGTAAGCTTTGAAAAATATGTCAATAAATTCCAAAGAGAATAGCTGAAAACATTTTTCCCCATCATCCCCTCTGATGAATAGAGTAACTTTTTTAAAGGTCTAAAGGTCTGTTTTATTCCTGCAGAATACATTTAAGCAGAGATGGAAAACACCTGTAGGAAACCAACTCTTGGGGGAATGGCTAAATGAATTTTCTACCTCAGGTACTTCTCCATGTTTCAACATTAAAGAGATTCTCTTTTAGATACTATCTGAATGCTGCTTCTTGTTAAAAGAAATAAGCAAGGCTTGGAAAAAATTGACTGTTAAAGAGTTACAAAGCCTAGAATCCCTTAGCTAGTCCAGCCACTGGAGGATTCTGGGAACTGTGGCACAAAAAAGAAAATCCCAATGTAATGATATTTATAAATGAGAGAGGTTAATTAAGTCGCTAGTTTTGTGTCAATATACAAAACCTAGGAAACCAGGAAACTGCCTTAAACTAGAGGAAAATGCCTCAAGTTATAATAAGGCTTATCCATCATTAGAAAGTCTTGGCTTGTCAACATTCTTGCAGGGAAGGGTTTAGGGTTTCGTCCCCTGAGACTCTCCACAGGAGCCGAGCCCTCTCTCTTTAAGCCTCTTGGTGACTGCACGTGGATAGCAATGATAGAGGAAGGTGACATTAGGTGCTCCCCAGTAAGTCTGATGACAAACCAGTATTCTCTGATATCTGAATGGGGCTATTGTCTGTCCACTTGATGTACTATGGCTCTCTATGTTTGGTTTAATTTTCTGTCCCCATGGTTGCAGGTTGAGAACTTTTTCAGGCTTGGTACTTTATGGGTTTTATGGGTTCCAGGATGGGTGGGCGCTGAATGAAGACACACAAATGTAGAAGAGTCAGAACCCCAAAACACACAGGCAATTATTTAATTAAGTTCATTAAAAATAATTGCATATGGGATTTAAAAATAAAACTTTTGTCTTAGTCTCTTATCTATTGAGAAGAATAATGGAAAGTGGGAAGCACATGCTACTGTGTCACCTGAAACAACTTGATCTTTTTCTGATTTCTGAAGCTGTGCAAATTCAAGGTTACAAAAACTGGGTGGGTGGCTACCAGGGAATCCCAGTCAGAAGGAATATATTGGGCTAGATGGAACAGCGTACTGATTCAGTATAAGGCTGCTTCCATGTTTCTATGGCCAAAACCCTATTGCTTAGCAGAAGCCGGACTGTAATTTTTGATTCATTTCTCCCTGGTAGACAAGCCAGCCCTGCCACGATTTGCAGGGGCATTCATGTGTGCCCCCCCAAGAATCACAGTGGGGGTGCTTTGTTTACCAGGGAGGAAGAGACTGAAAGTTACAGTTTAGCTTATGCTAAACAAAAGGATTTGGGCCTACTTTTCTTTCATACTGCACAATGACATATAATACTGCTTGCATGCCTTACCTATTATAATTACTTCAATTACAATGAAAAATGAACATTCAGATCGAAGGCATGAGCTTGAATACATATCTCTGAGCAGGCCAGGCCTTACCATTCTTTAACACCATATCTGTAGCCCTGGACAATGAGCAGGAATATGGCTATATAAAGATTTCTCCTCAGTCCCACCCCCCTTCTTTCTTTCTTCACACACAATTTTTCATTTTTTAAAAATCCATACTTTAAAAGTGTTTGCATTTTAATCATACAGTTTCCTATAAAGAAATTCAAGGAGAAGTAAGAAAAGAAGGAGTGATGGAGCTTAGTGATGGAGATTTTTCTAGATTCTAGAGGATTCTCCAGGATTCTTTAGGGCCACAGCATAACAGCAATATAGGAGAGCAATATCTGCTAGTAACCTGATACCAAAACCTTTGAAAGTTAAGTCAGTGATTCTTTGGCTGTAACCTTCTGCAGACATACGTGGGGGTACATCCCACTTAGATTAGTGGGGGCTTACATATGAATAAATATGTGCAAAATTACAGCCTTTGTTCCTTGTGACTATGTGTACAGCCTTATTGACACAAGCAGTCAATATTATAGTACTATCAGATTTTCATTGCCCATAAAAGCAAATATATCTATTAACTGCCAGAGTCAGTGCTGATTTGGAGTCTCAAGAGCGGAAGGTCATTAATGAAGCCATTCATGTAGAGCAACTGATGTTTCTTTTTGCAATAAATTAGTTAACTCTTTCATACTCTTCACATATACACATGGATGTATTATTAACTGCTACAAGTGTATTTAAGTTTGTCTTTCCAGGTTTTTTTTTTTTTTACAAAATGCTTCCTAAGACAAAGCGTAAAAAAAAGGCTGGGAATACATATAGGAAACATTTCATCAGCTTTTGCTTTCCGTCCTTGTCATAGGTTAATGGTCAGCATAACCCTGCTGTCTCGGTGGTCTTTCATGATACTTGTTTTCATTCAGTTGTTCTGCCTTTTTTCTCTCACACCTGAAGACAAGATGGTTATAATCTCTGGTTCTAGGCAGGACTTCTTTAGGGAATGATGAGTATGAAAAATATTTCACTCAGCATAACTGTGGCACTGGCCGGAACATTACAAGAACTGTAGTTAATTACTAATTTATTTATTTATTTATTTATTTATTTATTTATTTATTTATTTATTTATTTATTTATTTATTTATTTATTTATTTATTTATTTATTTATTTATTTATTTATTTATTTATTTATACCCCGCCTATCTAGTCTAACGACCACTCTACAACATAATAAAGAGAATTTTGGGAGCTTTACTGTGGAGAAGAATATATACAGATGGACTTTTTGCCCTCAGTCTAAAAGATGAGTTCTGCCTCATACCCATTGAAACCAAATAAATTAACAACATTGTGGCATTTACTTAGGCTTATCATCACCAGCACTTGAAAACCTTACTTGGAACCCACCAGCCAACATCTGGATCCAAGCAAAGAATGGAAGGAAGTCTGACTTTTTCCGCATGTAAAGCCAGCAGCAGTGTGACTTTTTCCATCTCTCTCCCATGCAGCCCTTGGCATCCAAGTAATGGCTTTGTGGACTTCACAGCCCTCTAGAGCGGTGGTTTGCAAACTTGGGTAACCCAGGTGTTCTTGGACTGCAATCCCAGAAGCCTTTGCCACCAGTTGTGTTCGTGGAGTTGCAGTCCAAGAGCACCTGGGTTACACAAGGTTGCAGACCCCTGCTCTAGAACCAGTTTTGGGAGGTAAAAGTGAGTTCTGATTATTGATAGGGGTATTCATATTTGTATACAAATGTGAATATCCCCATGCATATGAGAGTCTGGCCCCTGGGGCCGGACCATCCACTCATACATCCGGCAGTGGCGGCAGCCTCATTCATCCTTCCAAACACTCTCGGAGCCCAGCTCTCTTCCTGCTCAGCTGGCCACTCGGCAGCCATGCAGGGAGACTCATCTTCCCTCCTCCTGCCTGGAGTGGCCAGCCGAGCAGGAGGAAAGCGGGGCTCCGGGAGTGATTGGAAGGATGAGTGAGGCTGCCACCACTGCCAGATGCGTGAATAGATGGTCCAGCCCCAGCAACTGGACCCTCTGGGTGTGTGGGCATATTCATATTTGTATATGAATATCCCCATCACTAGTTTTAATGCTTCTAACCCTTACAAGCCCCTGCCTTAAAATAGCACCATCATGAGAGTGTGCTGTTTGCACCATTTGCTTAAGTTCACAGACAGCAAATTTGCTTTCTTTGCAAACCTAAAAGGTGTCATCTCGGTCTAATACCCAATTTTTATGAAAGGGCTACAAAAACTGTGGGGGCAGGGGTTTAAGGAGACGAATTTTACCATGCCTTGTCCTCCCATCCAAGAATAAGAAACAACTTGATCTTTTTCTGATTTCTGAAGCTGTGCAAATTCAAGGTTACAAAAACTGGGTGGGTGGCTACCAGGGAATCCCAGTCAGAAGGAATATATTGGGCTAGATGGAACAGCGTACTGATTCAGTATAAGGCTGCTTCCATGTTTCTATGGCCAAAACCCTATTGCTTAGCAGAAGCCGGACTGTAATTTTTGATTCATTTCTCCCTGGTAGACAAGCCAGCCCTGCCACGATTTGCAGGGGCATTCATGTGTGCCCCCCCAAGAATCACAGTGGGGGTGCTTTGTTTACCAGGGAGGAAGAGACTGAAAGTTACAGTTTAGCTTATGCTAAACAAAAGGATTTGGGCCTACTTTTCTTTCATACTGCACAATGACATATAATACTGCTTGCATGCCTTACCTATTATAATTACTTCAATTACAATGAAAAATGAACATTCAGATCGAAGGCATGAGCTTGAATACATATCTCTGAGCAGGCCAGGCCTTACCATTCTTTAACACCATATCTGTAGCCCTGGACAATGAGCAGGAATATGGCTATATAAAGATTTCTCCTCAGTCCCACCCCCCTTCTTTCTTTCTTCACACACAATTTTTCATTTTTTAAAAATCCATACTTTAAAAGTGTTTGCATTTTAATCATACAGTTTCCTATAAAGAAATTCAAGGAGAAGTAAGAAAAGAAGGAGTGATGGAGCTTAGTGATGGAGATTTTTCTAGATTCTAGAGGATTCTCCAGGATTCTTTAGGGCCACAGCATAACAGCAATATAGGAGAGCAATATCTGCTAGTAACCTGATACCAAAACCTTTGAAAGTTAAGTCAGTGATTCTTTGGCTGTAACCTTCTGCAGACATACGTGGGGGTACATCCCACTTAGATTAGTGGGGGCTTACATATGAATAAATATGTGCAAAATTACAGCCTTTGTTCCTTGTGACTATGTGTACAGCCTTATTGACACAAGCAGTCAATATTATAGTACTATCAGATTTTCATTGCCCATAAAAGCAAATATATCTATTAACTGCCAGAGTCAGTGCTGATTTGGAGTCTCAAGAGCGGAAGGTCATTAATGAAGCCATTCATGTAGAGCAACTGATGTTTCTTTTTGCAATAAATTAGTTAACTCTTTCATACTCTTCACATATACACATGGATGTATTATTAACTGCTACAAGTGTATTTAAGTTTGTCTTTCCAGGTTTTTTTTTTTTTTACAAAATGCTTCCTAAGACAAAGCGTAAAAAAAAGGCTGGGAATACATATAGGAAACATTTCATCAGCTTTTGCTTTCCGTCCTTGTCATAGGTTAATGGTCAGCATAACCCTGCTGTCTCGGTGGTCTTTCATGATACTTGTTTTCATTCAGTTGTTCTGCCTTTTTTCTCTCACACCTGAAGACAAGATGGTTATAATCTCTGGTTCTAGGCAGGACTTCTTTAGGGAATGATGAGTATGAAAAATATTTCACTCAGCATAACTGTGGCACTGGCCGGAACATTACAAGAACTGTAGTTAATTACTAATTTATTTATTTATTTATTTATTTATTTATTTATTTATTTATTTATTTATTTATTTATTTATTTATTTATTTATTTATTTATTTATTTATTTATTTATTTATTTATACCCCGCCTATCTAGTCTAACGACCACTCTACAACATAATAAAGAGAATTTTGGGAGCTTTACTGTGGAGAAGAATATATACAGATGGACTTTTTGCCCTCAGTCTAAAAGATGAGTTCTGCCTCATACCCATTGAAACCAAATAAATTAACAACATTGTGGCATTTACTTAGGCTTATCATCACCAGCACTTGAAAACCTTACTTGGAACCCACCAGCCAACATCTGGATCCAAGCAAAGAATGGAAGGAAGTCTGACTTTTTCCGCATGTAAAGCCAGCAGCAGTGTGACTTTTTCCATCTCTCTCCCATGCAGCCCTTGGCATCCAAGTAATGGCTTTGTGGACTTCACAGCCCTCTAGAGCGGTGGTTTGCAAACTTGGGTAACCCAGGTGTTCTTGGACTGCAATCCCAGAAGCCTTTGCCACCAGTTGTGTTCGTGGAGTTGCAGTCCAAGAGCACCTGGGTTACACAAGGTTGCAGACCCCTGCTCTAGAACCAGTTTTGGGAGGTAAAAGTGAGTTCTGATTATTGATAGGGGTATTCATATTTGTATACAAATGTGAATATCCCCATGCATATGAGAGTCTGGCCCCTGGGGCCGGACCATCCACTCATACATCCGGCAGTGGCGGCAGCCTCATTCATCCTTCCAAACACTCTCGGAGCCCAGCTCTCTTCCTGCTCAGCTGGCCACTCGGCAGCCATGCAGGGAGACTCATCTTCCCTCCTCCTGCCTGGAGTGGCCAGCCGAGCAGGAGGAAAGCGGGGCTCCGGGAGTGATTGGAAGGATGAGTGAGGCTGCCACCACTGCCAGATGCGTGAATAGATGGTCCAGCCCCAGCAACTGGACCCTCTGGGTGTGTGGGCATATTCATATTTGTATATGAATATCCCCATCACTAGTTTTAATGCTTCTAACCCTTACAAGCCCCTGCCTTAAAATAGCACCATCATGAGAGTGTGCTGTTTGCACCATTTGCTTAAGTTCACAGACAGCAAATTTGCTTTCTTTGCAAACCTAAAAGGTGTCATCTCGGTCTAATACCCAATTTTTATGAAAGGGCTACAAAAACTGTGGGGGCAGGGGTTTAAGGAGACGAATTTTACCATGCCTTGTCCTCCCATCCAAGAATAAGACAAAGAAGAATTTGTAGTCCTTTGTGTAGCGATCAGAAGTTCTAAGTTTACATTTTGAATTCATTCTCTGTTCACAGCTAAAGTATAGTTTCTTTTTTTAAAAAAGCTTTTCTATATGAAGGAGGCAAATGAAAGTAAGAGAAAGGAATGAAATCATTATGTTGCTCATAGATCTTTTCCTCTTCCTAGTAGCATATTAACTTAATGAATTTATTTCTGAATACTCTATTAAGCAGATATCCTCGGCAAACACTCTCACTGAAGTAGTTTTCTGCTCTTTCAAATCTGGAGAGCATGACTGGAAGCAAGATGAGTGTTAGTACTTACATGTCTTAGACAGGAAAAATGAGCAGGGGCCACTGAGAATTGGTTGAAAGTGAGAAGTTTTAACAGATGCAAACCCTGAGATATAGAAATACTCAAATGCTGAATATATGAATACTAAAGTAGGCATTTAATCAGATAACAAAAATGTGTCTAGTAAGAGCAAATAAAACACTCAAAGGGCCATTCTGCACAATATATAAACACTCTATAGCCGACCCAAATATGATTTGGCATAGAAGGTTTTCTGGTCCAGTGCAAACTAGGGGTAAAATTTTCCTTTGCCCTGCCCCTTCATGGAAATGCAAGGCATTAGAACATTCTTTTCTGTCAAGGGTGTCAAGGGATTCCCTTGTGCTTTTGACAGATTTTTTTGTCTAATTGGCCATAAAAATGTTCTGCAAATTTTGTGCAAAAGCGTCATTTTTACAATTTTGGTGCAAAGATTGTAAAATTTAGACATTTCATGAAATGCATACATCGTGCACCATGCTCAAAACTAGGATGACTGTAAGGCACAAGATGGGTGGTTTGCATTTCTTTAAAATCAGCCAGTCCTTCTGTTTGCTCTGTATTTGTGTTTGGGTCCTTAAAATAAAAGGACATTAGATGAATTTTACACCATTTACAGAGACACAGGGGTGTGTGTGAAAAAGAGCTTTTTGTCTCATTCTTGACTGGCAGAAAGGAACCCTACACATTTTAAACATTTTAAACATTTCTCATACAGTAGGTGTCTCATCATGTCAGGACAGCCTAAATCAAAGAGAATGTTGAAGTTAGCAAGTACTGTTTCTATCCTTGGTTAAGCTATAACAGGAAATCACACTTTCTTGCTCACGTAGAAAAAGAGGTGAAAAAGAATAGAACTAAAACATAGCCAAATTGGGCCAATACCTCTCCCAAAGACATCACAGATCTAATAAAATTTTTATCATTACTCAATTTACCTCACAGGGCTTTTATGAGAATAAAATGGGAGTGACAACCACCATTTTAAATCAAAATCAAACCTACCTCACAGAGTAAAATGGAGGTTGGTGAGACATTGCTCACCAGTTCACATTCCTTGGAGAAAGAGGGAATATCAATATATTTAATAATATTGGTGGTAAGCAGCTACACAGAACCCTATATTGCCTCCACAGTTAGAAAATAACTAGCAGCCTTCTATTACGTTCAAAGGCAAATGAGCTAATCTTGTAGCATCACCTGTTGTAAACACTGCACATTTATTTGCTGATGCAGCAAAAAACCCCACCAATACTTGGCTTGATTCTCTTGGTACAACATTAATATATTGCTGACTCTATATTGCCACTGCTATGCAGCTTGGAAGGAGAAAGAGCACTTCTCCTCTCCAGTAATTGGGAGGCAGGTGGAGAGGATGGTAGAGCTGAGTCCCACAGGATGCTATTTGGTGATTGCGTCCCCTGAATGGTACAGCAAATTGTGAGATTCAGGCAGGGTCTGAATGAGAATTAGAATGAGAATTAGAGAATCTCATTTTATGAAAATTAGAATGGAAACAGGCCAAGAATACCTCCCCAATTCAGCCTACCAGGGAAAGGCTCACAATGTACAGCACAGTCCCAGGGCAAGGGACTCACTCGGTCTAGGCTGGAGAGAGGCTGGGATGATCCACCTGCTCCTGTTACCAGTTTTTTATACACTACCTGAAGCCCCACCACAAGTCAGGGGATAAGAATCATAGAATCACTGATTTGGAAGGGGCCTATAAGGCCATCGAGTTCAACACCCTTGCTCAACGCAGGAATCCATTTCAAAGCAGATCTGACATATGGTTGTCCAATTTTCTCTTGAATGCCTCCAGCGTTGGATGTTAATAAACTTGTGGCCCAGGTCTGAAATCCATTGCTTGTGTCTTGCCTCTTTATTTACTGGTTGGGGGGGGGCATACTTGATGTTGTATAATCCCATTCCAGGCAGTAAACATCCTGATTTCCCTGGTCTCATTTTTTTCCCATTCGGATTTTCTCTAATATACTTTTTCAGAAAAGTGCAATATTACAGCTGGTTTACATATTTTGTGCAGCATGATGCTTTTGCGCAAGTAAGATAGCAATTTGTACAGTAGTTGTAGTACATTTAGCTCAGTGATGAGAACACTGACTGGTAGCAGCTCTTCTGGGTTGTAATAGGCACTGATATATTTGGGATTTAATCTGGGACCTTCTTATTCTGCTCCTGGGCCATGGTCCTCCTGGTTACACCATCTTAGGAAAACATCTGAACAGGAGGACTGTTGTGGTAATTCCTTGAATCAAGCATTAAGAATTGATGTAACAATAATAGTGACAGCAGTAAAATTGCAAGCAAGACCCAACCGCAGATCAGACACTGACTTCTGCTGAATAATACATCAAGTCATGGGAAATGTTAAATCATGGGGAACAAGCTTTACAACAGTATAGAAATATAGTAAATAAACAGTGCTTTTAGTGGTAGCCATGATGATGATAATGGTGATTTACTCTCTCCTGTAGTATTGACATTTTAGCAAAAGGTACATCAGAGCAAGAGTGAATTATGCCCTGTTTTATTTTGCTCCCAAGACTTATAGAGTCGTCTTCCTTATTCATACCGAAATGTTGCCCAGCTAACCTCAGTGACCCAAAAGGCTTGAACAAGAAAAGGAATATAAATCTGGATTTATTCCACTTGTGTGAAAACGGAAATTAAGCCAGCATGAATTATTCAGAGTGGAAAAGAACTGCAAACTAAGCAGCACTAGAAATACCGTAGGCTTGTTTTTGTTTGTTTTGTTTTGTTTTGTTATTTTGAAAGGGTAATGTTGACCTACAGAACAAATTGGAATGATAAAGTCTGGCTTCCTCCTGAGAAATTTCATGAGGTTAACAATTATCTTAACGGCTGCCTTCTTTGGGGCATGCTTTTATTGGAACACTTACTAGCACTTAATGCATACATCTCGTTGGGTAAGCATTAAGTTCTTCAGACAGTTTGTTTCTTCCACTGTCCTTTCCCATGTCTAAACGGGGGAGCTCCTGAATAGGGCCACACATTTTGGCAGCATAATAAATCAAGACTTCCATTTAAATCTATTGCCAAATGAACAAGCAGCTTGAAGTAACTGCATTAAAAACACTTTGCTCTACAAAGTCATCTTTTAGCTTCACCTGCAACTCATGAACTGTAGCTTTAGATCAATACAAGATCCAGTATTATTTAGTCTGGGAAGAACAGCAGCCTGCAAGAGGAACAGAAAGAAAAGACATCCCTCTGAGAAGGGTGAAAAGGAATAGCCATTTTTAAAGACAGGGCCTGGCAGTCCATTTTACAAGGCTGTAGAACAGTTAGCAAAGCTGAAAAAAAATATTGTGGTGGACAAGCCCAAAAAGGAAAGGCAGTAAACCATTTAAAAATGCATACCTAATACTTTTGATGTTCTGCCCCCGAACCCAAGTATTGTATTATCAAGAAAGGATATAACCATAGGAAATTGGGCAAAGGCAAATTTATGGTGCAAACAGTAATACAGTGGCAAAATTGGAAGTCCCCATAATCAGCCCCCCTACCCGAATTAGAAGAGTCTAGAAATGCAGCTGGATCAGACATACAGTGGGGTCTTGACTTAAGAACGGCTTGAGTTAAGAACATTTTGACTTAAGAACCGCTCTCATAGGAAAATATTGACTTGACTTAAGTACTTAGATTTGAGTTAAGAACTGAAAAAAACCCAAGTCGGAGGCAGGGAAAGTGCAAAATGTGAACTTTCAGTTAACTGTTGGCCAGTGAAAAGGGTGCCTGTCTGCTTCCTCACTCCTCCCAGCGTTTAGAGAGTGGACTGGGAGACAGTCTTCGGACTGCCTGGTACTGTACTGCCTGGACTGTATTTTCCCTGCCTTCCCTGAACCTTTCTTGACCTAAGGAAAAAAAAAACCAAAATATCCCCCTCTAGTGGTCGAAGGCGGAATAGCAGCTTCCCATTAGTTTCTATGGATGGAAAAGAGCAGATACGGATCAAATGGTTTTCAATGGAAAATGCAGATTTGACTTGAGAACATTTTGACTTGAGAACCGCCTTCCAATACGGATTAATTTCTCAAGTCAAGACCCCACTGTATCATCAAATAAATAGATGCTATTTTGTAAACTTAATGACATCTATGTACCCATTCAAGGTCAAAAAGTTTACATTACAACAAGGATAGTTTGTACATACTGTTCCTGGGGAAAACCTTTTATTTTATAGCCACTGTGAGGATTACAGCTAAGCTCAGTATAAACAGGAAATAGGGAGGTAAGTGAAGTCATGTTTCCTCTTAATCAGAACAACCCAGAATTTCATCCCTGTGAGTTCTTGCTCACCACATCACTGGGTGCAAAATCAAAGCACGTTTGATTGATTGGATGATAGCTAAAATGAGAAACTAGAAAATCAAGATCAGCTTGCAACCACAAAGACTTTACAAGATGGGAATGCAGCTTGAGAACAGTGTTAACTGACAGCATCTACCAGGCAGCACTACTAGGTGGGGCAGTAAACAAACACAAGGTAGTGTTCCTGGTCCATGTTTTCACTTTTTTCTATCCTGGATGTAACTGTTCTTATCTAGTTTCAGAAGCAAAGCAGAGGCAAGTAATTAAGCCTTATGTCTGCTTGAACCTCTAGAGAGCTGCTGTCATTCAGAGTTGACAGTACTGGGCTAGAGGAACCAAAGGTCTATGTTTTTCTAGGTCCATGTTGTATGACAGCTTGTGAGGAATCAAAGTAAGAGGTGAAGCAACAGCCCTCCGCCCACACTGTATAGCATCAATGTCCTCCCCCATCTAGAGGAAGAGGTGGTAATGGCACCTGAAAACCTGCTCCCCCTACCCAAAACTAGAGATATGAGAACACACAAACCTGGCCATAGGGAGGACTACAGTGTGCACCCGCTTAGCTACCCACCCCATGACCACAGAACCAACTCTTTCTTGAACATCTGGTACTGAAGGTCCTTAGAGGAAGGGACTGTGAAAAGATGGGCCAGGAATAGTGCATGAACAACAGCAGTGTCTACTGTGTGTGGCTCTGAAACGCTTAGGAATCCGATAACAAGTCTAGAGACTTACACAGAGCAGAAAGTTTCTCTCCAAAGAAACTGGAACCCTCTAAGAGAAGGGGGA
The DNA here is from genome assembly GCF_051106095.1 of Pogona vitticeps. Classification (NCBI taxonomy): domain Eukaryota; kingdom Metazoa; phylum Chordata; class Lepidosauria; order Squamata; family Agamidae; genus Pogona; species Pogona vitticeps. The sequence goes on along the minus strand of NC_135787.1, from coordinate 16,283,484 downwards.
GTGATTAATTTGCTCTTGGTGCTTCCCTACATCACTTTGTATAATAGTAGAATTGGCCCTGACAGCATGACTTCCTGCAGTTTTCTGTCCCAGTTCTGCATTACTGCTCACTAGTGCTGGAGCAAGTAAAGGACTACAGAATGTGATGTCATTTAAACATGCAAAGACAGACACCAGTATACAGTGGGGTCTCGACTTACCAACGACCCTACTTGCGAACAATTCAACTTACAAACTTGCCCTATAGGGGAAATAAGGACTCGACATACGAACTTCCCTCGAGTTACGAACAGGAAAAAAGTGCCCCTCCCTCCCCTTAGAGGCGTCTGGAGGGGGGGAAAAGGTCAGAAACTTAAAAATAAATAAAAGAAAGTCACTTACCAGGCCTTGGTAGCCCCCAAACAGCAGGAAGAAAAGTATGAAACAGCTAAAAGCCCACACCCAGAAGGAGCCTGGCAACCATTTTGTGCTTTTCCCCCTCCTCTCCCCGCCTATCAGCTGATTGGCTGGCTCTGAACAGGCTTTGGGAGGCTTGCTCAGCACCTAAAAAGCCTGCCTGTGTGTCTTTGTGCTGAAAAAATCAGCACAACATGCTATAAAACATGATTTAAAATTGGCTTCATTGGAAAAAAAAGATTTCAAAAGTGCTTTTAAAACTGTTCCCTGCCTCCCCCTTCCTTTCCTGAACCTAAGGGGAAAAAAATAAAAAAATATCCCCCTCTAGTGGTAGAAGGTGGAATAGCAGCTTCCCATTAGTTTCTATGGATGGAAAAGAGCAGATACGGATTAAATGGTTTTCAATGCATTCCTATGGTAAATACAGATTCGACCTATGAACTTTTCGAACTAGGAACCACCTTCCAATACGGATTAAGTTCATAAGTCGAGACCCCACTTATAGATTCTGTTTTCTGTGGCAGCCTAGTGTCTCCTAGTTATATCCAAAGTCCTTAAAACCAATGCATCGACATAAGCTTGACCGCATGAGCCTGTCATCACAAATCAGTTTCCATGTTTCCTATGAAGGTAGGCAATTACTTGACTCTGGAAGAAAGCAAACCAAAGGTATGGCTTCAGCCTTTAAAAGCACCACCATTTACATGGACAAGTGACATACTGAGGTGCTAATTATCAGCAAGTGCATAACTTAGTAGGTCCAATGAAGGCACATGTCGCTTACGAAGGAGGCTAGGATGCCCCTTGGAGTGGGACATGTGAGCATCTCCTTTCTTTTCATAGTTCCAAGTCATGTTTAACCTTAATCTGGCCCTGATAAGAAGCATTTGCAAAGTTCACATCAACCATGCTGTCTTTGTAACCATTAAAGACATCAGATCAAAACTTTCTTCCACCACCACCACCATCCACCATCAGGGGAAAAAAAAAGACTAGCTTCTTCTAACTTTAAAGAGCATTGCTTATCAGGACAAGAAAATATTTGCCGGCAGCGAGTCCTGTATCATCTGAAGTGAAGAATTTGTTGCCATAAAAGAGTGTGAAAACAGTCTCAGAAGTCACTCAATAGTACAGTTCAGCTGTTTTTCATTGGGCAGAGTCACATCAAAACTACTGTGTGAGAGGAAAAGGCAATTCCCAGGAGGAATCTGTACTGATGGCAATCTCGGTTTCAGTTTGTTCTTTTTAAAACTGTATTTGAAAGATATTATGTAGCCGGGTTCATATTCATTGTCCATATGCAATTTGTTAAATTTTCCTAGAACCACAGCTGAAAAGAAGCACACTTTGGGTTCATTCATGGTCCAGAAGATGACTGGATATCGATACCATGCACCCCAATGCTTCCAAGGGGAAGACCAACCTAGCCCATCCATTGGCCATAAAAAGAAAAGCTGCAGAGAGCTTGCTTCCGTTCTCCTTGCCGTAAAGAATATGTTGCTTTTTCTGTCTATGGCTTCAGACCACAGAGGTACATTTTAGCCCAATCCATTAGACTCAGAACTAATGGATGCTTTGTTACATGTATGTTGTGTGGCAGGCAGAGAGGGGTGGTTTTGCTTGTACAGACAAGCACTCTGTTTTATGACAAAATCACTTTATGTTGAAAGTTTTGCGATCGCAAAAGCGATCGCAAAACGATGTTTCCTATGGGGGAATTTCGCTTTGCGATTATCGGTTCCCTTCTTCAGGAACCGATTCTCGTAAAGCGATGATTTCCGACCAACTGATCAGCAGTTTCAAAATGGCCGGCGGGTAAAAAACATGGCTCCCCGCTCTTTTCTGGGACAGATTCCTCTCTGCACAGGCAGTGAAAATCGCCGCACTATGGAGGATCTTCACTGGACGGTGAGTTTCAAGCCCCTAGGAACACATTAATCGGGTTTTAATGCATTTCTATGGGCTTTTAAATTTCGCATTACGATGTTTTCATTCTACAGCGATTTCGCTGGAACGAATTAATGTCGTAATGCGAGGCACCACTGTATAGTCTTTCAGTAGACAGTCAACCACATCAGCAGACAGTCTCCATAGGAGTGCTGGTGAATAAGCTCATAGCTAAATGCACTCACATTAGGGTGGCCACTTAGGCATCATCAGAAAAAGGAGAAGGAGACAGAGAAGGAGACAGGTGCTAGTGGCATGTTCTGCACTTATGAATTGCAACCCCTTTCTCCAGCCTAAGTGACATAATGCAGCTAGGCTATAATCCACTGCCTTTGATAGAGTTGTCACAAGTTGGGGTCTCAAATAATAACACTCCAGAGAGTTATTAGCACTGTTATTTCTGTCTCTAGTCTTCACCTCTAGTACAAAACCTCCAATTAGCATGATGAACTGCTTGCTACTCATGATCATTTTTAAGTGATGATGCACTGATTTCATCAAGAAAGCAACATCACAGAGCCTTTGGGTTCAGTGTAATTGGCTTGAGTGCCTCAAAAGGAAACAAGATAAAGAAGTCACGTCCACATTTCACTAGATAGCAGTTACATGCCTTCCCATTTATTAACACATTTCAGATATTCTAGCCTCCAATTCCTGGTTGTATATTTATGCAGTACAGTAGTGCAGCTGTTTTATGGCAGAAACACAACAGAAAAATTAAGATCACAATGACGAGTAATTCCCTTTTCTATATAGGAATGCAGTTAAAACATTTAAAGAGTGGTTAACCACACAGATTTATCATGAAGCTTAATTTATCTCTACATTGCAGGCAGTCAGAATTTAAAAAGTTACTTGTGCACTCCTTTATTCATCTCAAGTACCTTTTTGTTCTTAGCTGGGCAACTGGTCTCATCAGTAGCTATTGTTAAAGTCTCTATAAGTACCTATAGGAAACACAGAAGGACTAGCTGATCCTTAAAACCTATTCAAGGTTTTAAATTGGCAAATGCCTGTGAAACAAAACAGCAGTCATCCTAGTTCCCTTTGCGGTTTTGTGCGAAATGTCTGCTAAGTTAGTATCTTTCCTGAAGTGAGGAACAAACTACACAGCAAGCACAAAAGGACTGGGTGATTGATCAAAGTCTCGGGCAATCACTCCAAGGCATCTGATTTAAACATCCATACAACATGTTAGTAATTACCATAATTTGCCAGGAGTAGGTGTGTAGCGTTCCCCTTTATTTTGTCAATGGTTCATGTTTTAGTACAGTGGTGCCTCGCAAGACGGGCGCTCCGTTTAACGACGAATCCGCATTACGACGAGGTTTATGCGATCGCAAAACGACGTTTTGAATGGGGGAATTTCACTACCCAATGATCAGTTCCCTGTTTCGGGAACCGATTTTCGCTTCCCGACAATCAAAACAGCTGATCGCCGGGTTTTCAAAATGGCTCCCTGCTGTGTTTAGGAGCCAATTTTCACTGCAAAGGCACCCGAAAATGGCCACCCCATGGAGGATCTTCGCTGGACGGTGAGTTCTTAGCCGATTCGAACGCATTAACCAAGTTTTAATGTGTTTCAATGGCTTTTTTATTTTTGCTTTATGACATTTTCGTTCTACAGCGATTTCGCTGGAACGAATTAACGTGGAAATGCAAGGCAGCACTGTATGTTAATTGTTCATGCATATTCATGTTGCTGAGAGGCGGAACCGAGAGAGATCTTATAAGAGGCGGAGCCTGAGAGTCAAAAAAAATCAGTAAGAGTCAAATAGTTGGAGTGGAGTGTGTGAGAGAGAAGGAGATGGAGTGTGGTATTTGGGAGATGTGAGGTGATTAGCGTGACAAGTGTATAAGAACTGTAATGACAAATAGAAGGTAGAGATTGATGATAATAGAAGTTACCTATGGTTAATAATAATAACATCTGTAATCAATAAAAATGTTTAAAAGACAGTGAAGTGTGGACCTGAATCTTCATCCTTCCATAATTAATGTTGATTTAGTGATCAACTGGTGGCAGCAGTGAAAAAGAGGGGATTGTTTGCCTTTGTGTGCTCTGAAGTCTTGACGGTCAGGAAAGGGGCATGAGGGGTGAACGCTACAAGGTGGATCTCATAATCCACACAAAAATTGTTCTCGCAAATGCAAAACATTTCATTGAGACCAGCCCCTGTATCCCAATTTTTTTTGCAAGTGAAGGATTTTCCTCCCTAATTGATGCAACTACATATGATAAGAGTTTAGCACAATAGTTCCAGGGGAAAATAAGTACATGGTACATTAAATGTACAAGGACTTGTGGAATGATTGTGATGCTCTAATGTTTGATATCTCAATTGTCATGTTACATTCACTTCTTGAGGAAATCTAATCTACTGACTGTCTTCATACTTTCTTTGGCACCTCAACAAATTTTAACTCCAGCAGGACTAAAATTTATTTTACTTTCCAGACCTCTAAAAAGGTTGTAGCATATTCAGCATTGGTTAGGCCTTATCTAGAGCAGTGGTTCTTAACCTTGGGTTAGTCAGGTGTTTTTGGACTGAAACTCCCAGAAGCCTTCACCACCAACTGTGCTGGCTGAGGTTTCTGGGATTTGCAGTTCAAAAACACCTGACTAACCCAAGGTTAAGAACCACTGATCTAGAGCACTGTGTCCTGTGCTGGACACCACACTTTAAGAAGGATGCCAACTAAGTGGAGTAAGTTCTGAGCAGGACAACAAGGATGATCAGGGAACTGGAAACTAAGCTCTATGAGGAAAGACTGAAAAAACTGGACATGTTTTGCCTTGACAGAAGAAGATAGAGAAGAAATATGATAACATATTTCAAATACTTGAAAGGCAGTCATACAGAGGAGGGGCAGGATCTGTCCTCCATCATTCCAGAATGTAGGATATAATAATGGGCTCAAGCTACAGAAAGTCAGAATTAGGTTGAATATCAGGCAAAATATATCAACTGTTAGAGCAGTATGATAATGGAAACAATTACCTCAGGAAGTGGTGAGCGCTCTAAAGCTGGAGGCATTCAAGAGAAAATTGGACAACCATCTGTTAGATTTACTGTGATTTGGATACCTGTATTCAGCCAGGGAATGGACTCAATGGCCTTACATGGCCCCTTCCAACTCAAGTAGTCTATGATTCCATGAGTTTTATGTGGAAAAATCCAGATCTTGGGTTCTGAGTTGTACTGAGTCATTATCAGACTTGATCACCTTTCAGCTGACTTTACTAAAGGAGATACAATCCTTTAAAAACCCCAAAAGTTAGATACGTTTGAATCAATGGGACATTAATAGTCTATTAAGTTTTTAAATTACATTGATTTCAGTGAAAACTAGTTATGCCTAACTCTATGACTGTGGTCAGTTACCATGGCAAAAAGAGGCTATAATATATGTAGACCTTTGACAGCTAGGTAAGTCACCATTTTTGTCCTATGTATACCTTGGGAAGATAGTGTAGATGGAAACTTCCTAATGCTTCCATTTGGTTATGAATAGTCCACTGAGGAGGATAAAGGACCAATGAAGCTATATGAGTAGAAAGACACTACCACCAAGACTCCAGTGAGACAATGCACTTCCCAATAGATGGGGACAACACATTCAGGCTTGAGAGAATATTTGAAAAACCCAGAGATAGAGAACCCAAGACCTGGGAATCTAAAAAACCCAATTGACATCATAGGGGAGGTAACATCAGAAGAAGACTCGGGTGAAGGGGAACATCCCCTTGAGTTGGAGAGGGCAACTGGCTCCTGGCAGCTCATCATTAGGCATCCTACGGTCTCAAGAGACTGGTAATGTGCTCTGTATGGAGGACTTGGAACAGCATCTAGTGTGGCTGAGAAGGCCAATTCGAGAGTGACAGTTTCTTCCACACTGAAGACAGATACACACTGAAAACAAATACAATCTGTCCCCTGTCCAGCTCCCTGATTTTGCTGGTTTCGGGACTGCCTCTTTGCCTCAGCCTGCTGGACAAGTGTCTCTCTAAAATGGAAGAGGCCATGATGCACCGCCTGCCTCCAGGCTGAATGCTCAGATGTCAAGGTTTCCCATCTGTTGAGGTCCATCCCTAAGACCTTCAGATCCCGCTTGCAGATATCCTTGTATTGTAGCTGTGGTCTCCCTCTGGAGCTCTTTCCCTGGACTAATTCTCCATACAGGAGATCTTTTGGAATCCGACCACCAGCCATCAGTAGACATCACTATTTCAGTAATGTATACATGCTAAAAATTCCAGCTCATTCAAGGACTATTCTATTTGGAACTTTGTCCTACCAGGTGATACCAAAAATGCATCCGAGACAACGCATATGAAACGTGTTCAGCTTCCTCTCCTGCCGTGCACAAAGGTCCAGGAATCACTGCAGTACAGGAGTGTGTTTAGGACACAGGCTCTATAGACCTGGATCTTGGTATATGCTGTCAGCTTCATATTAAGCCATACTCTCCTTGTGAGTCTAGAGAACATGGTAGATGCTTTCCCAATGCATTCATCCAGCTTGATATCTAGGGAGAGAGTGTCAGGATCGTTGAGCCAAGGTACACAAAGTCATGAACAATCTCCAATTCTTGTGTATAGTTATACAGGGAGGTGAGTCCACGGCCTGGCCCATGACTTGCGTTTTCTTCACGCTGACTGTTAATCCAGAGTCTTGGCAGGCCTTGCTAAAGCGATTCATGAGTTGTTGGAAGTCTTCAGAAGAGTGGGCAACAACAGCTGCATCATCAGTGAAGAGAAAGTACTGCATGCATTTCAGTTGGACTTTGGTCTTTGCGCTCAATCTAGAGAGATTAAAGAGCTTTCCATCTGATCTGGTCTGGAGATAGACACCTTCTGTTGCAGTTCCACAGGCATGCTTCAGCATGAAAGCAAAAAAGATCCCAAACAGGGTTGGCGTGAGGACACAGCCCTGTTTCACTCTGCTTTGGATGTTAAAGGGATCTCATTGTGACAACCCCAGACCTACTGGAGTATGCCACACTATAACTAAGCTGCCACCAACCATTCCCTATAAGGAGTCACACAGACCAGGAATGGATTTTTAACAAACAAAAGAACAAGGTTTATTTAAATAACAAATAGGGTAAATAAAAAGATCAAGTAAATAAGATACTGTAACGTGGCTTAGTCTCAATCATACATACAACAGTTTGGTTCACACAGAACCCTTCAAAGTAAAGCACAGACCCTGAACCTATCAGTTCTGGCTACCTATAAAGAAACCTGAACCTATCAGGTAGGTACTAACTGACACACAGTTGTACTCAGTCTAACACACAGACTCCCACTCCAGCTTCTCCTAACTTCTCCACACAAGCTCCACATATATATACAGTACAGCTCCTCCCCCTGATGTCCCGCCTTCCACTCCCCATAGGATGGAACTTTCCCTCCAAACCCATGACAGACAGGTACCATCAGTGCTGTATGTAACACCTCCCCTCTTTATAAGTTGTTTTGCAGGGGGAAAGCTAAAGTGCTTTTCTCAAAAAAAAACAACCAGGATCAAAACACACAAAAACAGTTATACAATAACATACAATCCCATACTTACACTCTAGGTTAAACATATCAATTAGGCATTTAAACATTAACATTTACAATACATTAAGTCACCTTTATTAATACAAACCAAGCATGTTTAATAAACAGGTACATTTAACTTTTGGTCACCAAAATATACATAGTCCATGTTTCTTCGCCGTCTTCATTCTTCGGGTCTTCTTGACAATGCGTCAGCAACACAGTTCATTGACCCTCTGACCACCTTCACTTCAAAGTCATAAACTTGCAGGTTTAAAGCCCACCTCATAAGTTTACTATTGTGGGTCTTCATTGTCTTTAACCACTGCAGTGGTGAGTGGTCAGTGCACAGAATAAAATGTCTTCCCCAGATGTAAGGCTTGGCCTTCTGAATCGCGTATACTATGGCCAGGCACTCCTTTTCCACGGTTGCCAAATGTCTCTCACCTTTCTGGAGTTTCCTACTCAGGTAGGACACTGGATGCTGGTCACCATTTTCATCCTCCTGGCAAAGAACTGCTCCTACCCCGCTGTTAGACGCATCGGTGTAGATGATGAACTCCCGGTCGAAGTCTGGAGCACGCAGCACTGGATAATTGATGAGCGCCTCCTTCAACCTCCAGAACGCCTCCTCACAGTCGCTGGTCCACGGGATGCGGTCATCAGTCTTCTTCCGCGTCAGATCGGTCAGCGGAGTCGCCATCTCGCTAAACCTCGGGATGAACTTTCTGTAGTAGCCCACCAACCCAAGAAATGATTTGACTTTTTTCTTGGTGTTGGGTCTGGGCCAATCACGAACGGCTTCTATCTTGGCCTCTAGGGGTTTGATCACTCCTCCCCCTACTATGTGACCCAAGTATTTTATTTCTGGGCTACCCAGCTGACACTTGCTTGCCTTTACTGTTAGCCCTGCTGCACTTAACCTCTGTAGCACTATCTCCAGGTGTTTCAGGTGATCTTCCCAGGTACTGCTGAAGATCCCTATATCGTCAATGTAGGCCACAGTAAAGTCACTGAGCCCTGCTAAGGTCTGGTCCATCAGCCTTTGGAATGTGGCTGGTGCATTTCTGAGACCAAAACTCAGGACTCTAAACTCATAGAGACCAAAAGGGCTGCAAAATGCGGTCTTTTCTTGATCCCTGGGATCAATCCTTAATTGCCAGTATCCCTTTACTAGGTCCAACGATGAAATGAACTGACAACCCCCTATGGTTTCAATCAGGTTGTCTAGCCTGGGCATTGGGTAGGCATCAGGAGTGGTTACACGGTTTAATTTCCGGTAATCTACACAAAACCTAATGCTCCCATCAGGTTTGTCCACTAGGACTATCGGAGAGGACCAAGGACTAGAAGAGGGGACGATTATGTTCTCCCTAAGCATCTCGTCCAGCTCCTTCCGCACCTTGTCCCTATAGGGTCCCGTTACTCGGTATGGGGATACTGCTTGCGGGGGTGCATCCCCTGTATGGATCCGATGCATCACTCCCTTCACTATCCCCGGCTTATTTGAAAACACCTTTTGATATTTGGTGAGCAGCACTTTTAGTTCTTGCTGCTGGTCTTGGGTGAGTACAGGACTGATCTTTACCTCATCTGGGTTGTATTTTACTTCCCCTCTACCCTCCCAGAAGGGTAATTCAGCTTCCTCACTCTCAGCTGCTTTTATTGCAAATAAAACCCTCGGTTCCCCTCTGTAGTAGGGTTTTAGGGCATTCACATGTACCACCCTCCTTGCTTGGTGTTCCTCCTGCTCGATAAGGTAGTTCAGATCCGACATCTTGGAAATGACCCTGTATGGTCCTGCCCATTTGAGCTGCAGTTTGTTCTCTCTGCAGGGCCTAGGCCAAAGCACTTCCTCCCCTGGGTTAAAGTGCCTCTCCCTGGCTTTCTGGTCATACCAGGTTTTCTGTCTGACCTTCTGAGCTTGCAGGTTTCTCTTTAGGTCATTCATTAAAGAGTCTATATATGTCACAACGTCTTGTGGGTCATCCTGGGTGATCTGCTCCCAATTTTGTTTGATTAAATCAAGTAGACCTTTCACCCTTCTCCCAAACAAAAGTTCAAACGGACTGAACCCGGTACTGGCTTGGGGCACTGACCGATAAGCAAACAAAAGGGATTGTAGCTTCTGGTCCCAATTGTTTGGATTCTCCGCCAAGTAAGCCCTAATCATGCGCATCAGAGTCCCATTGAACTTCTCCGTTAACCCATTACTTTCGGGGTGATAGGCAGTGGTTTCCTTGTGTTTAATTCCACAGATTTGCCATAACCGTTTCATGAGCTTCGATGTAAACGATGTGCCCAAATCTGTGATTATTTCTGAGGCAAATCCCATCCTGGACATATACCCCACCAAGGCATCTGCCACTGTGTTAGTTTCGATGTTAGTCAAGGGTATGGCTTCGGGGTACCTCGTGACATGGTCCACAATGGTGAGAATGAACCGGTTCCCCCTCTTTGTGGCCTTGGGCAAAGGTCCCACAATATCCACTCCTATACATTTGAACGGGGTGTCAATCACAGGCAAAGGGCACAACTTCGCTTTGGTCCTGTCACGGTTATTCCCCTGCCTCTGACACACATCACATTGTTTACAGAACTCTTTGATCTGCTTCCCTATTTCAGGCCAGTAAAAATTCTGTGTGATTCTCTGCTGTGTTTTGTTCACCCCTAAGTGCGCAGCAAACATGTCAGAGTGCCCCCTTTGTAAGATCATGGGGCGATACTTTTCAGGTACCACTAGCTGACTTCTGATCCCATCTCCCCCTTTTGAGATATTCATCAGGGTCTCTCTATATAAAATTCCCTTTTCCTCACGAAATCTCGCTGGGGTTTCAGGTGTTAGCTGGGTGTCTGTCACCTGTTCAAAACACTTTCGGAGAGTGGCGTCTGCCTTTTGCTCTTGGCCAAATTTGCTGTCTGTGGTTAAGGTTTCCACCACAGCTTCGGAGCTACCCTCACCTGCTTCCGTCTCGGGCTCTCCAGTACCCCCCTGAACTGTCCCCGTGGTAGCTTGTGAGCGTGTAATCACTAGCACCCGTTTCACATGTTCAGCCAGGTCATTTCCCACGAGCACGGCTGCTGGCAGAGTCGATGAAATCGCTAGCCGCCAAACTCCCCTCCAGCCTTGAAAGCTCACAGGTAGCTCAGCTACCGGCAGTGAGATCACCTGTCCCTCAATCCCTGCCACCTTTAGGCTCTCATTTGGGATTATATACTCCCTAGGAATAATGTCTGGATGGCACAGGGTCACCTGGGAACAAGTATCCCTTAGCCCCCTATACTGATGGTCAAGTATTCCTACGTCCACCCCTGCGGTCTCAAACAATTGTGAATCTGTTCTCACTAGTAAGCAGCGCTTGACCTCCACAAGAGGACCATTTTCCCCAGCCTGATCAGCAGATGTATCTGTTCCAGATTGAGTAGCCATGGCAACAGGCTCCCTCAGTGGCAAGGAGCTTTGCTCTGTCTGGACACAGAACACAGCTTTTGGCTTGGTTCCACTCAATTCATGAGGCAAATTTCCCTTTAGCTGCTTTAATTTCTCACACTCTGAGATCAGATGGCCCTTTCCTTGACAGAAATAACATTTTCTGCTGTATTTTGAGTCTTTCTCATCTGTTTTTGGTTTTCCCTCCAAAATCTGAGATCTTTGTGGTTTCATGTCTGAGGGCTTCCCTTCAACATGGGCCCCTCCCCCTTGCTGGTTTTTCCCTGGTCCCTGAGAGTACTTGCTGTAGGTTTCTTTGGGTTTACCTACAGATTTCCCCTCAGCACCTAAGGGCTTTCTTATTTGGTAAATAAAATCTGCGATCTCTGCCGCCTCTGTCACAGATTTCGGTTTCCTCTCCCTCACCTGGAACTTCAGTTCCCCATGCAGGACTGAATAAAACTGTTCCAGCGCTATCAGGTCTTTGAGCTGCTGGTAGGTCTCTGCCCCCTCCTGAGACAGCCATTTCTCTAGCAGCCTCACCAGTTGGGCCCCCACTTGGGTAAAAGTCTGCTCTGGTTTCTTTGTGAGTGACCTGAATCTTTGCCTCAGCTGTTCCGCATTTATCCCATGTCTGGCAAACACCAGTTTTTTAAACTCAGCGAAATCTTTCAGCAGTTCCACTGGCATCTCTGCATAGACTTCTGCCAGGCTGCCACTGATTAAAGATCGCATAATGGTCATCTTCTCAGTTTCCCTTACTGAGAAGTCCACAAACGCTCTTTCCACTAGGGAAAAGAACACCTCAGGGCAATCTCCCTTGTGGTACACAGGGAATTTCTTCAGGTCAGTTTTAGACAATTGGCCCACCTCAGAATCTCTATTGTTATTATTGTTCTGGTTCATCATTTCCAATTTTCTTAACTCAAACGCCATCTTCTCTCTCTCCAATTCAAATTGTCTTTGCCTCTCCCTTTCCTGCATTCTTTCTCTCTCTAATCTTTCCTCCATTTCAAATTGCCTTTGTTTCTCTTCCCTTTCTATTTCCCTCATCCTCAGTTCATGCTGTTGGGCTAGGAGCATTTTCCTGAGTTCTGGGTTCTGTTCTCCCGTGCTTTCATCCTGCACTGAGCCAAATTCCTCCTCAGAACCTTGGTCTACCTGTGGGTCTCTCACTTCACCCATTTTTGCCATTTGGCTTCGAGTCAAGGGCATAATCCCCCCCCAGAACAGGCTGCCTTCAAAAGTCAAGCCTCAAAATAAAGCGACGACTTTTTTCCTTTTGCCTCAGAAACAGCCTTCTATAGATTGCTGCTGTTCCTTCAGCACCAACTTGCAACTGTTGCCAGGCAGAATCCACCCCCCTCTGCTAGGCCTCTCAGCAGACAGGCTAGATCACTGTTACTTCACACAGCTTTGCCTCAGCCTTTTCCCGCCAAAACTGGTTGCCTCAGAGCACCCTAATCTAGTCCCACCAATCCGAGTGTGCACGTTCTTCCACTAGCCTACCTCCCCGTGAGGTAAGCCTAGAAGATTACCTACGCGCCCTCAGATTGTCCCTGACTAGACCCCCCTTGCTCTGGGCACACTTGCCAAGGCTTTGCTGGACCACTGGACAACTGGACTAGTCGTATCCCACACGCTGGACACCAATCAATGTGACAACCCCAGACCTACTGGAGTATGCCACACTATAACTAAGCTGCCCCCAACCATTCCGTATAAGGAGTCACACAGACCAGGAATGGATTTTTAACAAACAAAAGAACAAGGTTTATTTAAATTACAAACAGGGTAAATAAAAAGATCAAGTAAATAAGATACTGTAACGTGGCTTAGTCTCAATCATACATACAACAGTTTGGTTCACACAGAACCCTTCAAAGTAAAGCACAGACCCTGAACCTATCAGTTCTGGCTACCTATAAAGAAACCTGAACCTATCAGGTAGGTACTAACTGACACCCACTCCAGCTTCTCCTAACTTCTCCACACAAGCTCCACATATATATACAGTACAGCTCCTCCCCCTGATGTCCCGCCTTCCACTCCCCATAGGATGGAACTTTCCCTCCAAACCCATGACAGACAGGTACCATCAGTGTTGTATGTAACACTCATGTTGAGCCATCAAAAACTACAGTGCCCTTCATTTCCTCATGAAAGGACCTGATTATGTTAAGGAGTTGAGGTGGACATCCAATCTTGGGAAGGATTTTAAAAAGGCCGTCCCTGCTAACCAAATCAAAGGCCTTTGTGAGATCTTTGAAGGCCACAAAGAGTGGCTGTTGTTGCTCCCTACATTTCTCCTGCAACTGTCTGAGGGAGAATACCATGTCAGTGGTGGATCTATTAGCTCAAAATCCACACTATGATTCTGGATAGACTCTGTCTTCAGCACAACACGGGCAAGCAGCTTCCCTACAATGCTGAGAAGAGAGATGCCATGGTAGTTATTGCAGTTGCCCGTCTCCTTTGTTCCTATACAATGTGACGATGTTTGCATCCTTCATGTCCTGTGGTACTCCACCTTCCCTCCAGCAAAGACAAAAGATTTCATACAGCTTGGTGGTGATGATCTCTTTACAGCACTTCAGCAGGGATGTTATCCTTTCCAGGTGCCTTGCTGGAGGCGAGGGAATCCAATCCAATTCCAATGTCCCTTGGTTCCTGGCAGCTAGTGGATATAAAATAGATTCTGGAGGTAGGAAGAGAAGATCAGAAGAAGGGAGATAGGGAGCAAGCAGAACAGATGAGAGAACACTCTGCCTATGTGAGAGTGGAAGAGGCTGAACAAGAGGGGGGCTGGCATGATGCCTTGAGGAATCCCAGGAAGACTACTAAGTAGAGCTAGAAGCCCCAGAAGAACCAGAGTCCCCAGGTGATTTGGACTATGCACCCAACAACTGGCTTTTTACAATTGAAAGTATCCTGAGAAGTGGCTGAGAGACACCTAAATCCTAAACTTCTTCCCAAGCCCAGTTACTTGAGGGTTGGGCAGGGGAATGCTGAGAGCAGAGACGTCAGCAGCAGGAAGCCCAGACAGGTGGACCAGCTACAACCCCACCAGGATGCTGGAGGAAAAAGAAAAGAGGGGAAAGACAATACTCTGCCAAGGGACAACAATCCACCAATCAGAACTAGGACTGCCATCACTGCCTTTGGTGTGGACATATACACCCTGCTGCATTGTGAGAGAGGGTGGACATCAGGATTTCACCTGTTGAGAAGGGAAAAAAGACTGAGCCAATGGTAGTAACCAGGGCACTTTTGGATTCTAAACGACACTTACGGGAAGTGAAGGGAACAATCCCAAAAGGACCTCTTTGCGCTGTATAAATTTCCAATGTCCCTATTTTAATAAAGCACATTGTTGTTGAAGCCTATATGGTGTCCTCTATGGTATGGAACTGGGGATGAATGAAGGAGCTGTTGCTCAATCTGCCATGACTGGCGGGACTCACAAGCTACCATGCACATTTTATGCTATATATTTTGTACCCTCTGCCTTGAAGTAGGGATGGATTAACCAGTCCACATTCTTTTCCTTTTTAAATCCAAACCCACATGGAGATTCATATTTAAATATATATTTCTTCTAACAATGTACTGCAGAAAATCACAGAGAAACCCAGAGACATCTGACATCAAATTGAGGCTTCGAGCATCCTTCTGCCATTAAAAAGACAAACCCATTAGCTAGATTAATGAATTGTGGTGATGTAACTCTCACCTAATGAATTATATTGGAATTCTACTTGGTCTGCCAAGCTTTCAGTGCACGCTAGCTAGGTACTAAATGGAGACTTAAAGAGATCTCTTTACCTTTTTGACCGTTATCTATCCATCTAGTTATTACACTTCTACTATATGCCATTGGATAAGAAAATATGTTAGTATTGTAGACCTTAATGTACAAAAATGATAACGGACGCTGATAAAATAAAATTTCTGGTGCACTGGAATTGGAACCTTAAGAAGTATTCCAATGAATTATTAAATGCGAAGAACATGTATCTATTTTCATTTTCATCTTTGCGGCAGTGTCTTTAACAGCTCAGTGCAATTCTACCTGCTCTGTCCTCCGGCACAGATGTCTGCAATCCTTTCTATGAGACTAGATGGTTCATAAAACATAGGGTCAATCTGTATCTCAGTACCCTCTACATTATCTACAACCTCCAAATATGTATTCACAAACCATTCTTAGGTGTTCCATTGAAAAGGATTGCGATTGTCCCATTTCTGATAGAGCTATTGTCCTGCAGCAAAACGAACAATAGTACGTTAGCAGAAACAAGCAATGAACAAACTATTTATCTTTCTGCCGTCTCACAACTGAATATTCACACCATTTATGAAACTTGTGGAAGCACTAAATACCCCTGCTTCCCTCTTGATAAAAAAAAGACATGGTTCTCAGTAGTCCTTGAATATTCATAGTTCCACACGGTGTGCATCTTTGTAAGACCTAATTGTATTCAAACTGCCTACACTTCTATCCTTATTACCTCAGTACCTTCTGGTTACCAAGGCATTTCCCCCCGGAGAATTGCTATTCATAACTACAGTAGGGATTTCATCTGCAGGACCTGCTCTGTCCTAATCCCCATAACAAGTAAGCAGTTCCTATGTAAAAGACATTTGAGGAAACAGAGATGAATCCATTAAACTTAGCAACCTGTAACCTACAGATTTATTAACCAACTCTACTGAAAAGGGCCTGATCCAGAGAAGTATTGTGCTAAGCTGATGGGGCCTCTCTTCCCCAATAGCACCATGTAAACAGAAGAGGCTCCGGGAGGCAGTGGAAGACAGGAGGGTCTAGCATGCTCTGGTCCATGGAGTCACGAAGAGTTGGACATGACTTAACAACTGAACAACAAACAGAAGTACAGTGGCGCCTCACAAAACAAATGTCTCACAGGACAAAAACCTCACAAGACAAATGGTTTTGGCAATGGGGTTGATGACTCGCAAGACGAATGTTCCTATGGCCATGCTTCACAAGACTAATGTTTTCCGTTTTTTGTTCCTGCCTCATGTTTGCTGATTTTTAAATGTTTTTCTATGATGTTTAAAAAGTTAAAGTTTTTTAATTGAAATTTTTTAAAATATCTGCGCAATATTATGGCTTTAAAGAGCACTTAATAAACCTTCACTTCACAAATACACTTAATAAACCCTTTGTAAACCCAATTTGACTTTGTTCTGACTTTTTTTTGCCCGTAGGAACGCATTAATTAGATTTCAATGCATTCATATGGGAAAACGCGTTTTGCAAGACAAATTTTTTGTAAGACAACATTAACCGAGGAACGAATTAAATTTGTCTTGTGAGGCACCACTGTAGATGAAACCCAGGGATAGGGACTTGGGTTGTGGGGCTTATTGTCAAGTCAAACTTAAGTTGAGCTGGTGACTCAACTTGAATTTGACTTGGGGTCTTTTTCCAATGACTCAGGCTCAGCTTGCAACTTGGAACCCATCCACCCAACCCTCCCATTTTTTTTCTGGGGGGAAAGCTTCTTTTTAATGGGGACTTGGGGCTTGGGACTAGATACCAAAGACTTGGATTTCGGACTTGGGACTCAGACCCAAAGACTTGGAAACTTCCCAGATGTACCTCAGCCTTATTGGAGTATTTGTAAAATGTGTGGAACCTCAAGCAATGAGCGTGTGTGCTCTATCTGTCTATGGTCTGTCCGTGTGAGCTAGAAACCCAGTTCTTTCAGGAACCATGTGCAGAGACTACATGGACTGGGCATCCTCCTCCTGCTCAAACTGCTGCTTTCACTTGTTGAAAGCAACCGCAGGAAGTGCAGGGGTAGCGTGCTCACTTTGTGGCACTTTGTGGCCTTAGAACCGACACATATGCCAAACTGCTAGAAGGTTCTGGCCTTTATGATCTCTGACTGGCTGACCAGATCTAGCCAGGCTGCTTTGGGTTTTCGGTATGAAGATGAGCTTAATCTCTTTGCCTTTTCCTCACATTTCCCTCATGTTCTGCTCAGAGGTTTTGCATGGCTCCTTGTTTCATGTCTATGCTTACACATTTGCTACTATTACATTATGGGTCCTGAAATGTTGTCTCAGACATATATATGCAGAGGCAGATTTTCTTATTTTCTGCCCACTGTATATTGTCCAAAGGGCAAGTTGTTATAGTACTTGGATTCCACTTCAACTGCCATGTGTCTTTCCTATGGCATCCTGGGATATGTAGTCTGATGAGGTACTTAGAATTCTCTGCCAAAGATCTCCCATTCCTGAACCACAGCCGAGAATTCTAAGTACCTCATCAAACTACAGATCCCAGGATTCCATAGGACAGACTGATGGTAGTTAAAGTAGAATCAAACTGCTATATGTGGTGCAAATACAAAGAGGACTGTTTTTAAACCACCCTAATCTGTATAGTAAATGTACCCATGTACCAAGTACTGCCTACAGTACTTTTCTCCACTTGACTGGGAAGTTTTGTGACTTCCCACAAGCTCTGCCTTGCTACAAAGACAAATCAGTCACGAATGAGGGACTACGGGTGACAGTTCCTCAACAGCAGGAAAGTTTTATATTATATTACGAAAAGGTAAAAAAACGAAGCTTCAGTGAGTTCCATTTTTAATCTCTCTACGTACAGCTAAATCCTCTTAAGTAGCAAAAGCAAACAGAAATGGGAAAAGTAATTATTTCAATTATCAAAGGCTCATAGGAATACATTGATCTGGGAAAAATTCACTTTGATTTAATAAACTGCTTAAAAATTAGCATTGTAAAGACATGCTAAAGCAATAGCTTGGACCTAATTGCAATAATCCTGGGACAAATAACAATATAAAGCCTATCCTCTTCCCATGACACACACAAAAATCTCCCACATGTGGATGAATGTGACAAATGGACCAATTCACTTTGTAGGACTGCAAGCAGAATAACTAAATATTATCTTGTGAATTGTCATGATATCCATCTTCTTACTGGGTAACCATGAGCGTATGTACAGTATGTGAGGTGTACATAATTCCCATAATTCCCAGTCCCCTAGAGGCAAGGAGGTGGGGGAAACAACAGGTATCTGCAAGGGTCGCTGGCTGATGAGGGCCACCTGCAAGGATGAGAGGGTGAGACAAAAACCAGGATACAGGAAGATGGGGAGGTTTCCTCAGGAAAATAGAGGGACGATGGAGACTTTGGAGGAGGAGGAGCCAAGGGGAGCAGTCAGCGAGGTTTGAGATCCCCCATTCTGTTTCTCAGTTGAAGTGGAGAATTACTGGGAAGAAGAGTCCCAGGCTGAAGTCCCTTGGATAGAAGAAGGGACCATGTATGAAGAACTCCAGGGCTAGTACTCCAGAAGCCTTGTTGTTGTTTAGTCGTTAAGTCGTGTCTGACTCTTCGTGACCCCATGGACCAGAGCACACCAGGCCCTCCTGTCTTCCACTGCCTCCCAGAGTTTGGTCAAATTCATGTTGGTAGCTTCGATGACACTGTCCAACTATCTTGTCCTCTGTCCCAGCCTACCACACCTCTAATACAACCTCAGTGCCTGAATCATCCAAAAAAGGAACAGTGCCACTTCTTCTCACCCAGATGTGGTGCTGGCAACAAAAGTACCAGTACAAGAGACAGAAGAGACAGAAGAAGCTCCAGGATGAAAAGAGACGTGGCACCAGTACCCCATAGACAACTCTACCAGCTGTCCTTGAAGGTTCTTCAATCAGTGCTGGGACTCTTCTCCTGCTTTTCAAGACTAGGGCTCTCAGGACATATGTGGCCTTAAGAAGGGACTCTCTTGAAATAACATTTCATGAGGGGGTCCTGTAGGGGACTCAACCCTCCAGGAAGCTTCCAGAGGTAGTTAAGAAGAGTAATCCTGTCTGTTGTTTCCTTAGTTGAAAAACAAGTCTATTCTTGGTTATTCTCACTACCTGGAGCCCATGGAATCATATCATGGAATAATGTAGTTGGAAAGGGCATATAAGGCCATAGAGCCTGACATTTCAATATATGCAAATCTTAGTCTTCTTTTACAGAGTTTACTTAAAGGTAAACTATTTCATTATCATTATTCCATTTTATTGTGTATTGTGTTGATTTTGTATTTCATACCACACTGAAATCCAAAACAGATGAAAAATGGTATATACGTCTTATAATAAACATATTGCTGGTCAATAAGATCAAAGTATATACAAGGTTTCTAAAAACTGAGGATGCATCTATTTAATATTCTCTGTTTTTTTAGTACAATCACTTATTTCAGACATTGTAATTATATCCTGAAAGAAAGCATAACTAATTAGTTCTATGCCCATCATTGGGATGACAAAAATTCTGAAAGGAACAATGGTACATAGATAATATTCATAAATGCCACTTCAGCTGTGGCAGTTAATGCAGAAAGATGTGGGAATGAAGCAATGCCATAATAATACGCCTGTGTTCTTTGATCAATCAATAATAAGCACTCATTAGCCTGAAAAAAGCAATAAATAGCTAATAATACATTTTGAACAACAAAGAACAAAAAAAAAGCTTAGCCAGAAATGTTAAAATCTCCAAGAAAAACAAGACATGAAACTCATGATGAGTCTGAACCCAAGAAGCTGTAACTTTGTGTAGCATGAGGTGAAAGAATTCTGAAATATACAACTCCAGAACATTGGATTTGTTTTAAAAATTACTGGCATATACTATAGTGACAAAATGGAAAGAAAGCTTTAGCTGCACTGACAGTCTTATATGGAGCAATGTAGAATTCTATCATCTCAACCTAGTATGTTTCAGTGCTCTTACAGCCTGCCTATAGGGTTCTCATAGATGTCTGTCTCATTAGCCACTTCATGAAACAGGAAGTTGGATTAGAAAAGACTTTGGACTGATGATACGTATCCTGCCTTCATCTGCCCGACAACCAGATAGTGTTGCCTGATGCAAGTCACTTCATTCCACTGCGTACACAATTGACCCTGTTCCTCTGACTTGATCCCACAGGGCTATCGACCAATTAAAGATATTTCAGTTGCTTAATGATTGAATGAGCTAGTATAGTTCAGTGAGTTGCAGCACCTTCATGTGGAGCCAGAGAGTACCCACTGTGCCTCTCAGACGCAGCCAAGTCCACCAGGATTGTATTACTGACTGAATTACATGCACGTGAACTTGGGCAAGCTGCTCAGTCCTGGAGTACCACCAGAAGAAGGAACTGCTAAGCCATTTTTGAGCACTTTATATCTAGGAACCTGTGGGAAAGTCACCATAAACTAGAACCTCCCAGAAAGCACTTAATTAGGTTAAGGTAAAGGTTCCCCTTGACATTTTAGTCAGTCGTGTTCGACTCTAGGGGGTGGTGCTCATCCCCGTTTCCAAGCCGCAGAGCCAGCGTTTGTCCGAAGACAGTTTCCGTTGTCACGTGGCCAGTGCGGCTATATACGGAACGCTGTTTACCTCCCACCGAGGTGGTACCTATTTATCTACTCGCATTTGCATGCTTTCGAACTGCTAGGTTGGCAGGAGCTGGGACAAAGTGACGGGAGCTCACTCCATCACGTGGATTCGATCTTACGACTGCAGCACAGGCTTCTAAGGTTTAGCCCACAGTGCCACCAAGCCCCACGAACCTACCAGAAAGCACTTAATTAGTCATCTAATAATTCTGTATACTACTGACGCTTCAAAACAGCTCTTGTTTTTAAGATACTCTCTTTAACATAAGATAACTTCCAATGTATTAAACCAAAGCTGGCATTTGTTGCTATAAAGAGAACCTATCTTTTTTCTTTTTCACCTTTTTTTTTAAACAAAGCAAAATGTACTTTAATATCATGCCCAGATTGCTTTAAAAAAGAATTAGGTCCAAGAGTGCCTGAAATATAACTTGTATTGGATACAACTTTTTTAAAAAAAAAAAATTCATGAAGGAACAACTTTTAATCCCAGCTGCACCATGGAAGAACTAGATTTAAAGGATGTATTATTGACATTGATTTCTAGTGAACACTGTCAGATTCAGTTACCTGTGGTTTCTATCAAGAGAAGGAAAAGGCATAATAATTTCACCCTGAAAAGCAAACTAGCTGCTCACTTTGTACAGTGGGGTCTCTACTTAAGAACTTAATCCGTATTGGAAGGTGGTTCTCAAGTGGAAAAGTTCTTGTGTAGAATCTGCATTTCCCATAGGAATGCATTGAAAACCATTTAATCTGTATCTGCTCTTTTCCGTCCATAGAAACTAATGGGAAGCTGCTATTCCGCCTTCTACCACTAGAGGGGGATATTTTTTTCTCTCTTTTTTTTCCCTTAGGTCAGGGAACAGTGTTAAAAGCACTTCTGACGAAGCTAATTTTGAAGCAATGGACTGAAAACCAATTAATCTGTTCTGGCTGTTTTTTTGTTATGTAGAGGTGCGTTCGTACATTGAAGCATTAGTTCCCATAGGAACTAATGCAAAGCTGGTTAATACGTACTCTACCACTAGGGGGAGAACTTTTTTTAACCTAAGATGACCTAAGGTTAAAAAAAGATCAGGAAAGTTTTTTTTTTCCTGTTCTTATCTTGGATTTTTGTTCTCAAGTAGAAGCAAAATTTAGCAAACGGAGCTGTTCTTAAGTGGAATTGTTCTTAAGTAGGGACGTTCTTAAGTAGAGACCCCACTGTAAACAAGCCACTTTTAACTATCTTTTTCATCAACTGTGGACAAGTAGAAAACTGACACAAATGTGTGCCCTCCACAGTGATTTGACTTTCACACTTGGCTCCTCTGACCAATAGGAGACCAAGCGTAATCTGCCACTGAAACTGCACAAGTGGACCGGAAATGCTGGCAACAGGTTTTGGAAAATTAAAGACTTCCCTGTCGTGTCCCAAGGCCCCTAAAGACCCCAGGATGTAAGGGATCCTTAAGGAGCCACAGAACCTTGCGGGGAATCCAACACTTTTAATGAGCAATAATTAGGTTATCAGCATTGTACAAGTACAGCTACACCATGAGGATTTCAGCCATCACTTGCAAACATTTTGCCTGGAGAGAAAACATCAGATTGGTCAACAAAAAAAGCCACCTACTTCATAACTGGTGGAGAGGGTAATTTCTTCTACCTTTTAAAAATCACATCAGTCACAAACCAACAACAAACATATACATTTTTGCAAAGTTTTCCAGTACTGAAAATTCCAGCACAACATTTGAAGATGATTGATATAACATGTTATACAATGGAGGTGCTTCAGATGTCAAGTATTATTGTTCCTAAGAAACTCTGATCTGTTCCATACCTGAACTCCATGATTTAGACGGTGGAAATGATAACACAAACTGTAGCCATGAATGCATAACAAAACAGAGAGGATGAAGGAATTAAAAACAAGCGGAAATGAGAGGATAGTATTATGAATCCCATAAAACAGAGGTTCCCAATCCCCGGTCCGCGGCCCGGTGCCAGTCCATGGTCTGAGCTGGACCGGGCTGCGGGGAAAGACCTCTCCCCACCCCCACACGCACTCCCACACACACAGCCTGTTTGCGCCTGCACAGAACAGTGCTGCCTTTTGTGCATGTGCACAAGCAAGCGTGCACCCGCACAAACACTACACTGCCCTTCACACATGTGCACAAGCGCACATTGCGCCTTCGTGCATGCACACGAGCACAGGGGGGTGCCCCAACTTCCCCAGCCAGTGTGCGGGGCTAAAAAGGTTGGGCTCCGCTGCCATAAAACATCCACATAAACAAAGCTAGAACTAGTATAACCAAGTGCCAAGTGTACCAAGAATTTTCATGGACAAAGTGGATTGATTAAAGTAACTGAGCATCCCATTAGCAAACTTGCTGATAATTGCTGGCAGTTTTTGAAAAAGACCATTATTACTTTCACCGATAGGTACCAGTTGTTTTCACTTAACTCTTTGCCCATGTTTATAAATGAAGAGAGAGTCAAAACAAAGGATTTAGATCAAGTTTGCAAAACTGACGAACTATTGATCTAAGTGCAAGCCCTAACTACAGACTGGGGCTTCCCAAGCAGTCTACTTTTGCCAGCAGAAAAATAAACTTTATATATACTCCAATTATTGATTGGTGATACCATATGTTTTCTAGCTTCTGTCTTTGAAAACTATTGTCCCTGTTTTATCTTTGGAGAATTCTGGACTGTTTTTGAAGTGTTTAGTATGCATGCATGCATGCATCTTCTCTTCCTTCAGTAGCAAAATTCTCCACAACTGATTATCCAGATAATAAATGTTGCTGTACATAGTTACTCTACATTAAGCATAATCAGATTCTTTGTGTGATTACAGATTAAGTAGAACGTATAAAGTATTTAGTGAGGACACAACTGGCAGAGAACTTCCATGATCTGCAGCTGTGGAAGATGACACATAGACAATTTTTTTAATGTGAAAAGACTAAATAGGGAAGATCGCTAGGAAATGTTGGGATAAAATGGGATTACCAAGCCCCCAGTAGGCCACCATGTGTGGTTGATGGGCCACACTCAATTCTGAGAGTCACACACTGTGCAAATTTAATAAAGCAATATAAGCTGGATCACTTCCAATTTGAATGAATTGACCTTTCCTCACTTTAATATGTAGCTGCAGATGTAAATGTATGACTGTATGTTGGGTTGACCTAAAACAAATATCCCTGCAATGTGCACTTCTAATTTTTCATCAGGAGGAATCAAATTCCAGTTCTACTGCAATGGATTACATTAATGGAAGAAAAGGCAAATCTATCACAAGCACATAAATTCTAATTAATACAGCACAGAGCTCTGTGATGAAAGAATTAATTTTAAAAAACCCTCTGTTTACCTTCCCACATTATGAAATGTCGATCCATTAGCTCTTTCCGTTGCAGTCATCCCATCTTTTGACTTTCATGCTTTCTGATATATGCACACATATATTTTTGATGTACCTGATTAAGCATTGGAGCGACTAATAACAATTTCAGGTATCACATTCAGATTTAGAGTCTCAGATCTTATGCTTGCTTACCTGCAGTGACTCAAATCTAATGCCTGCTTAACTTTAATGGAACCTATTTTGCATCCTGAGTAGACAAGGGCAGGATTATACTGTAAATTGGTTTACAGCTGTTTTAAAATGAACATCTTGCTTGCATCAGAACGTCATCATCGAGGCAGCTCGTGCTTAGCTAAGTAAATAACTAACTTCTACTTTAGTTTATACTGTACTGATACTTCCTCTTACTTCAAAATTCTACAATACAATTAAATTCAGTAACACTCTTAAGGGTTCTATAGGTTAGGCTCTTCTAATAGCTCAATATACAGTGGTGCCTCGTATAGCGATCACTCCGTTGAGCGACGAAATCACTTAGCGACGGAGTTTTTGCAATCACAAAAGCAATCGCTTTGCAATGGTCTCTATGGTTTTTTTCGCTTTGCGATGATTGCGGAGAAGCAACCATGGCAAAGCGACCCTTTTTTTAACAGCTGATCGGTGGGTTCAAAATGGCCGCCCACTGTTTTTCCTCACTTAAGAAGCAGCGAAAATGGCGGTGCTATGAGTTTTTAAGCCCATAGGAATGCATTAATCGCATTTTAATGCATTTCTATGGGTTTTTAAATTTCGCTTACTGATGTTTTCGCTTAGCAATTTTTTTCCGGAACAGATTAACGTCGCTAAGCATGGCACCACTGTAAAGGAAATCACATGATTGTATGAAGCCACATGACCGCAAATATAAAAAAGAAACAAAAGATGTTTTAGAAAGCTTATAAACAGTGGTATTTGTCAAGAAAAAATAAACACTTTTCAAAAAGATGAGACAAACTAACAGGTGGTAACTCATTTGTTAATACTCGTGTTGGCCTGTGCATGTGCACACACACACTTCTGTGGATGAATAGGTTAAATTGACATATATTGTACACTATTCTCACAGTTGCGATTACACACATTCTAGAAAGCACTGAGAACTGTTTGCAGCACAGTAGAAACAATAGGCTAAAAGAACAACTAGCCCAACTCAATATGCTTTTGCTATCTTTCTTTTAAGAAATGCTTTTAAAAAAAATTCCCCAAATCCTTAACAAAACATTTTAAAGAAACTTAAATTACAATTTCATTTCTACCGTCCTAGTTTAAAGCACCAGAAGCTGATCTTTGTAAAAAACACTAGCTCAGATCCTATGAAAGCAGAACATGAACAAGTCTTGTGAAAAGACTCATGCTTGGTGAGGTGTATTTTCTGTTGAGAAATCCCATCTGCATTCAGCATGAAAGTAAGACAGAGTTACTTTTTTAAATTGAAGTTTGTGCAAAATGTCTCCGCACAAAGTGACTGCCTTTTCCTTTTGTGAAGCAAAACCCACATAGAAGGGCTGAATAAACAAAAAGAGACAAAGCAACTTTTTCAATGCTTCTGATTCTAAAAAGTCAATTCAGCAGTCTAACATGGCATTGCAATTTTGTGCAACCGTGATTTGCACAAATTGTAAAGAACTCATCAGATTTTGCACATTTCTCAGAAATGCAAGAACTCTCAGACAATGCCGGAAAATATTTTCCCATCTCTCAAAACAATAAGAAAATAATTGTATTTTCTCCTTCTCACACACAAGGATTTACTTCCCTACACTAAAGTTAATTACATCTCAGTACAATCAGGAGAACAAGTTCATCAATGCTAATTTGAATTCCATGGTCTATAAGTGCAAGTATAATTCAATCCTAAACATAGATTGTCATTGATGAATCTTTCTCTCTATAAAGTATAATTGGGACTGCAGCCATAGGTACAAATAACTTTCCCCAACATGAACCGACATATCTAGTTAAGCAGAACACAATTAACAAAAAAATGGAGAGTAAGGAAGGGCCATTGCTTGTTTAGACTTTGTACATAGAAGGCTCTAGGATCTCTGGAATATTATGATGGAGTTGAGAAATATCTGAGAACACAGGAGTCCTGCTGCCTGTACCCGGCCAGATGGACCAATGTTAATGTTCTGATTTGCTATAATGCAGTTTCTAGATTCCCCTGTGTGAATAGAACTGAAATTATTCAATAGAAATTCATTTCAATGAATTGCACACACAATGGTTTTCTGGAATTTCTAGAAACATTAATTATAGTCAGTGACTGCTTTTCATTCAATAGTTATGTCAACAGTTCCAGTATAGAAAAAAATTCAATTAAGTCAGAAGAAAACAAGGTTAGCTATAACAAAAGTCATAATTTTTTTTTAAAAAACCCAACAACCTACTAATGCAGAACCTCTGCTAGCTAACCTTAGTTGTGCTTATTTGTGCTTAGCTAAGATGTCCTTAATCCCCACCCATTCCCAAAACACACCCATTCACACACAGAGTGTAATCGGGGAAAGGTTGAGAATTTTCCAGCTTTCCCCAAAACTATTGGAAAACCAAAGCACTGAGGTTGCCTTCAACCGTTTTGCTAGTCTTCCTTCCTTACATTTTCAAAGATGGGATAAAATCACGGAGAGGCTTGGAGAGACAGAAAACAGGATATGCCTCATATGAAAATCCTGAACATACATTTTGGTGGAATCTCCTATTCAGATATCTCCCAGTTCAGCTGATCGGTTAGGGAAACATATAAAGCTATTAGGGGTATGAAGAATGCTCAGGCCAAAATCTTATTTATTTATTTATTTATTTATTTATTTATTTATTTATTTATTTATTTATTTATTTATTTATACATACATACATACATACATACATACATACATACATACATACATACATACCCCGCCTATCTAGTCATTTCGACCACTCTAGGCGGCTTACAACATAAAGCATAACAAGTTCAAGAAAAATGTATATCAATTAATTAATTAAATGATTCTGCAAGATGGGAAAAATACAAAATAAATCAAATAGAGAGGAAAAAAAGGAAAGAGGTCAGGAATTAACTGGAAGGGAAGGCCTACCTATACATCCACGTTTTTAGTTGATTCTTAAAAATACCCAGCGAGGGTGCAGCGCGAATCTCCGGAGGCAGGTTATTCCAGAGGCGAGGAGCCACCGCCGAGAAGGCCCAGTTTCTAGTTCTTTCCTTTTGGGCCTCCCTCGGCGTCAGGCTCCTCAGCCTCACCTTCTGGCTCGCGCGGGTGACACGGGTAGAACTAGTTGGGAGTAAGCGTTCGCCAAGTATCGACATTTTCTGTGTATAAAGAAATTTGCAAAAGCACTCCCATGAAATCAGAAATCACTGTTGTTGTCAATGGGGCAATCTCCAGCTTGAGCAACTGCACCCTGAAGTCTGGGAGAAATAAATATGAATTGCTCCACACTCAGGGCCATTATGGAACAAATTTACTAACAGGATTCTGGCCTATACATTTTAACCACACTGGAAAATGTAGGAACCGTTGAGGGTAATACTGTACATGACAGAAGCAACAAGTGTGATGCTTCCCAATAGGAATCTTTTATTGGGTCTGTAGTGTACTTTCAAAATAATAAAAATCTGATAGTATACTATATTATATTAACTGTCGTACAAAAATAATTAACAATTACAAATAACAAATATCCGTGACACAGTAATCCTGTGATAAAAACACTGGTTTGAAGTACTGTTTGTGTAAATTCTGTGGCATAAAATGCATCCTCCTCCCGAAGAATTCCTTGGAAATTAAACATTTCCCCCACCTGTACCAAGGCATTTACAGGACCTGAACCATCCTTTTCATCAGCAGGAACCAACAGGAAACTTGCAATGGGAAGGGGAAATGTTTAGTTTTCAAAAGATTGCTCCAAGTGATAACATCATCAGTCCTACACCACAGAATGTACATGGACAGGATCTCAGTTGCTATGTTCTTCTTCTGTCCTCTGAAAACTCATTCTAGGAAACCATGTGCTAGAAAATAAATTCCAACTGATTTAACAGAGGGACAATGAGATCCCTCAAATTCTTGAACACATCAGTAATTTTCACTGAAGGAAATAACCTTCCTCATCTGATGTAACACCATGTAGAGGTTTTTCACACAGAGCAGTCATGAGGAAAAAAGTTCCCATGGTTACTAACAGAAGTTCTGAAATATGAGATGCTTTATGGGACATACTTGGAGTAAAGATTTGCTAATGGCACTTAATATGTAGTCTCACTGGATCAGCTAATGGTACTTACCAGTTACTATCAATGGGTCTGGTATGTAACATTTTGCTAGTTATAGCCACAGGGTGTATAAGAGGTGAAAACCCATAACTAAGCGACCAGAATCCTTTAATGCTACTTGATGTATTTTCAGTGATGTCTGTGCTGGCTCCAGTTATAGAAATATAGGAATATCACATATTCGACCATCTTCTTTTCTGTCAGATACTATGTTCTTCAGTGGAAGGTAACAATTATCCTTCATTATCTATTAATCATTTAATTATGTTCCAGCCATTACAGGCAATACATTTTTGTGTGAGAGCATTCACTGACAGAATACTGGGATGTGTGTGTGTGTGTGTGTGTGAGAGAGAGAGAGAGAGAGAGAGAGAGAGACAGAGAGAGAGTGAGAGAGAGAGAGAGAGAGATTTCTTAAAATATACTTTCTGCTTCTCCGCTGTATCAAGTTTAGACAGGCTTCTTGCAAAATTTCCATCTAACATTTATCCTACTCTGATATTCATTTCAGGCCTGTGGCTTGTGTTTGACAATTGTCAGCACTCTGTGTTTTATCACAGGTTGGCAGCAAACTTTCGTCGCTATTTAATGTTTGCTCAATGTAGCTACTGTATACAGGAATAATGCTATGATTTGCCACAACATAACACAGGTTATTTTGGGAGTATTCTTGATAGGATTTCACTAAGTACACAGTAAGGAAAACTTATAGCTCCAGCTGAGCTCAAAATCAATTGCCAAGTCCAAAATGTCAGCAAAGTGAAAGCCTATTCAACATTCATTATAGAATATGATTGATATAGTAGAGTCAAAAAGAAATTATAATGACATTGCAAAGCTAAAACTAGTGTTTAAAATGAATATGCACTGAAAGGAGGGGGGAAATCAACTATCTCCCACTTACCACAGATGGAAAATGCCACACATAGCATGTTATATGGCTCAAAAGTGCACTTGATTCAAAGCAATCTCAGGAAATGATAGTGTGAGGATCTATCTATCCACCTATAATGGCTATTTCTCAGCAGGAATGCCTCAAGCCACTTTGTTGCCCAAGGCAGAACATAAATGGTGTCCTACCCTTAGCACACTTTACATTAAGAAACATAATAGTCACAGCCAGTCAACTCATCCTGATACCTAAAAGTGCCACCAGCGTATTTTGACCTCACCAGCATAGAAACAAGACAACGTGTTTCTTAAAAGAGCAACCTACTTTCTATCTTTCATGAAACCTTGATCAGCTGTCCATGGTACCATCGCATCCTGCCTAATGGCAGGACCAGCCTTCACAATAAACTAAGGATGAAATTATATGGAGAAACAGGAAACCTAATCTTCATCTGGGTCAAGTGGGAGATGATAATGATTTGGATGCCATGATCCCACTGGAGGAATCCTCTGATATGGACCCAGAGGAACAGGCAGCTTCTGAGGATGTTGTGTTTTCATAAGGGTTGGAGAACCTCCTCCTTCAGAGGCAAAGAGCCCAGGATTAAAGTACAAGGGGGGAAAGGGCCCGTCTCTCAGTTCATGAGAGAGAGGTGCAACATAAACAAGCCTGTCTGGAAGTAACCGGATGCAGAGACATCTTTGGTAAACAGGCATCTCCACAAGAGAGTAAGGAGTCTCCTTGGGAGGAGAGCCTCCTTGAGACATGTGATACTAACAGTCCTTTGGCAGGACACAGCCCAGCTCGGTTACAAAAGGCTGAGCTGAAGACTGAGGAAACTTCGGGAATTTCACATCTGGAATTCCAGTAAGTTATTATTCCCTGAACTTATACTTGCATTGCTTCTTTGTGAATGACCCAGTCTATAGTTCTGTTATCTCTTGTACCTCTGGTATTTCTTGTGCTTTTGCTTTGTTAGATCCCTGCTAATTGATGCCTGGTGATCTGACCCAGAATCCTTACTAATACAATTTCTGCTTGTTTCCTTGCTTGGACTTCCAACATATGACCTGAATTTATGACTGACTTTGACATAACTTTTACTATTTTCTCTGTCTGCTCCCTAAACTCTTTGATATCGTCTCCTTGGGAACTGAACCCCAGTTGGACTCCCCTTCTGGTCAGCCAAAAAGACCGCATCTTATCTGTCGTGCTTCTTGAGATTTGCAGATTAAACACGGGACACCAGGTCCCAATCATACTGAGTATACATATGTGTACGCTTGCCATTCATTCCTATATAGAAAATACATGCACTAGTGTGTGTGCAAATGAACGCAATCACTCCTTCATGTGCATGTATGTTTGTACAACATAAAACCTCTTTCCAAAGCCTGCTCTCCATAATAATGGACATTTTGATAATTAACTTGTACAATATGGGCTAATTGCTGATTTACTCCTACATAAGTGAAATCCTGTAACTCAAAGCAGCAAATTATAGTTAATTAATAAGGTGCTGCATGAATTTTGGATATACATTCAATTACTGAATACAGTGGTGCCTCGCTTAACGAGGATAATCCGTTCCAATGAAATCGCTGTACAGCGAAATCCTCATTAAGCGAAATAAAAAATCCCATTGAAACACATTGAAAACCCATTCAATGTGTTCCAATGGGCTGAAAACTCACCGTCCAGCATAGATCCTCCATAGGGGCGGCCATTTTCGGTGCCTGTACAGTGAGGAATGCATCAAAAAACACAGCGGGGAGCCATTTTACACAGCGTGCAGCCATTTTGAAGCCACCGATCAGCTGTTTTAAAATCGTTATAATGCGAAGAATCGGTTCCCGAAGCAGGGAACCGATCGTCGCAAAGTGGATTTTTGCCATTAAAACATTGTTTTGCGGTCGCAGTGATGCCATTTCTATGGAATGCTATCCTGTGGAAAATATGACAAGCACCCCCACTTTGCATATTCTGGAAGCTCCTAAAACAGAACTATTCAGAGAAGCCTTTGGAGAAAATCTCCCTGAATAGTTGGGACACTGGAGGATGGAGAAGTGGAATAGCGTAGTATTGTAGTGTGTCCTGGAAATTGTTTTGCTACCTGTTTTGAGTTACAATCTAGGTCTGGGATAGTTTATTGTTTGTATTTGTATATAATGTACATTTAATTTGTTGTCTACCACCCAGAGTAGCAGAGAGCTATACGTAGGTATACAAATTGAATAAATAAATAAATAAAATAAAGGATAAGATTGATTGTTCGTGATGATGCAGTGTTGTTGCTGAGCAAATTCATCCCCTTACTCTGAGGATGCCAGCTCAATGCAGAGTGAACTGGTAGGGGGAAGGGGCAGATGACCTTATCCTCCTTGCTCCTGCTTAAAGTCCTGGTCCTGGACTTTAAGTCTGCTAGTCCTGGAAAGTGTAAAGGGGCTCAACTCCATGATTCCTAAACTCCCTTCCACCTCTGCAGTTCTGAGATTATAAAAGACTATTGATAGAGTTTTGGTTTCTTAAAAAAAAACTGTAGCAGAGAAAAATAATTATGTTTCCAGAATCTGGTACTACATCGTACAGGTGGAGGATAATACAAATAAATGCTCCTCTATCCAAAACTTCTCTGTGCATAACAAAGTATGCATGCCATACAGAAAGAGTCTAAAATAGCCTTGTCCCTAACCTGCTTGTTTGCTAGATGCAGAGGTATTTTCTTTGTATTTTTTGAGAAGACGTATTCCATCATGTGAGCCTTGGCCTCAAGCCTGAAACAGCACAATCTAGACACATATTTATCACTCGATTTATGAGAACTAAGCCTAAGTATCTTGAGTCTTCGAAGCCTCCTGGCTTAGGTTCAGATTATACTGCATAGTATGTTTTATAAAAACTATGCTGGAATATCTCTGAAAATCTTGCTTCGCAAGGACAGAAGATTACAGGCTTACAGAGTTATAGCTGTAGATTGTATGCATGGATTATACAATATTAACTCTATGACAATCATGCTATGTTTTGTACATAGTGACTCATAGTCTATACACACATCTCTATGTGTTTGTTCTCATCATTTCCCCAGTATTGCCAGACAATATATGCCAACTTGCTCAATAATTAAATACTTTCTTAGATTTTCCAGTATTAATCATCTAATTACATTTGTAGCAATCACTCACATTTATGCAGAGCAGAACCAACCTCTAAATTGATTCAGTTGCCTCCATCAGTCTTGCCCAGAATATCTAAGGCCAGAAGCTTCCTGGACTTATGGTAAGCCATTGGAGCAAAGATAGGGAACATATGGCTTTTTGATATTATTGGACATTCTTTGCATTACCCATGAGCTTTGGCCTGAGGAGAACTGTATTTACTAATACCTGCACAGCCATGTGTTCACACAACACTTGCATTAGAAGCTACACACTCCCCACTGAAATTCGGCTGGCACCCTCGCTGGGTGTTTTCAAAACTCAACTAAAAACCTGGTTATTCAAACAGGCCTTCCCCCCAGTCAACTAAGTAATTTTTTCCTTTTCATTTTTCCCCCCTCTTGTTTCTTGATTTTTGCCTCCTTGTATTATATGTTATACTGTATGCTGTTTTAATGTGTTTTAACTTATGTAAGCCGCCCCGAGTAGACGTTGTCTACAGGGGCGGGGTAAAAATCAAATAAATAAATAAAAGAACAGAAACAGGGTTTTCCCAGAATCCAGCAGGGCTCAGGCAAACCATTGCTGCTTCTTTGTGTGGTATAGCTCTACGTTATTCTTCCAAACCAAGTTGGCTAAGCTTCTCTGAATAGTTCTGTTTTGAGGAGCTTCCAGAATATGCAAAGTGAGGGTGCTTGTCATATTTTCTACAGGATAGCATTCCATAGAAATGGCATCACTGTGGAGAAAGCCCTGTTTCTGGTTACCATTTTCCAGGTTTCTCGGGGGAGTTAACACTGGTATTGTGTTTTGACCATTGGATGTTCAATAGGATTTTTTTCAGTCAGAACTCCATTAAAAAAAACTAATATGCAAATTAGCACAAATTCACAGTTCCACCAACAGCCCACTCATTTAGCAGGTTACCCTGCAGTCATGCCCCCTCATGTCATCT
Organism: Pogona vitticeps; assembly: GCF_051106095.1. NCBI lineage: Eukaryota > Metazoa > Chordata > Lepidosauria > Squamata > Agamidae > Pogona > Pogona vitticeps. The sequence continues at coordinate 16,250,033 of NC_135787.1, read as the reverse complement.
GCTTCACTATCTACATTTTATCTATAGTCCTCAAGACAGCTGAAACACGTTACCCTTTTATTAAAGTTTCAGAAAAGACTACAGTAGCTGTCCAAGAAAGGTTACCTCCCTCCCTGCACAAGTGTTATCCTACCTCTTCCTCACATTTGATAAGGACTCTCTAGAATGCTTTAGGATGCCATTTTAAAGGAGAGAAAAAAAGACCTCTCTCTTTTTGGAAGCTTACCAGGATTATACTGACAGGAAAAGACTACGAGACAAGCTGATTTCCCCACTTGCTTTCCCTTCTGTATGGCCGGTTGCAACATTTACAGAAGAAGCTTCCTCAAAGCAAGCAATGGGAAAAGGATTCATCAAGATCCATTCTGAGATGTGGCTATCTTTGTTTTAATAATGTAGTCTACATCTACCAGCCTTCATTTCTAGTCTATTTGAGCTCTTTTTACCTTCTGCCACACTATTATCTGTGAGGTTAAAGTTGTGACCTGGAAGGAGAACCAGCAATACAAAAACATATGGTAACCGGCAAAGGCTAGAAGGATGGACATCTCATCTGACATCAGATCTTGCCTCTGAGCCGCTATAATGTGTTTCCAGGACAGTAGGACTGAAGTCTTAAGAGCAATTTAAATCATTTGCACTAATTATTTCAGTAAGCCTGTAATGTAACTCAGTCTTATTCTCCTTATATTGAAAGTAGTAAGGATGTGAAGAAATGCCACTCTTATTCAGTCTCATCTAAACAACCTATTGAGATTTTTGCCCTGCACCACAGCAAGGAGTCAGCTTTCCACCACTACTCCATGCCAAGGTTTCTGCAGTTTGCACATCACGTATTTCTTGCCTACGTGATACAAACATATATGCAACATGAGCACAGAAGGACTGCCTACTTGATCAGCAAAGACTGCATCTGATGCTTCAGAGTTTTACAAGTCCATGCTACTGTAGTTCAGCTATATAATTTGTGCAATTTGCAAAATTTGTCCAATATTCTGGCAAATAGAAAGGTTACTTACCTGTAACGATGGTTCTTCAAGTGGTCATTCTGTGAATTCACACAAAGGGTTAATACCAGCGCCAGCGTTGGGCCTCTCGGAACGTTTTCTAGCTGCAAGAGAAAAGTAACAATGTTTAGGACTACCCCTACTGCGCACGCCCAGCCTAACCGTCCCTCAGTTCCATTTGTCCGCCATAGGCCCTCGAGTCATAGAGATGCCAGTGACAGACAGACAGAGGGGAGGCCGGGCGGGATTGTGTGAATTCACAGAATGACCACTTGAAGAACCATCGTTACAGGTAAGTAACCTTTCTTTCTTCATCGTGGTCTTCTGTGAATGCACACAAAGGGTGATTAGCACGCTTACTAACCGGATGGTGGGCTGTCACTGAAGAGCCGATGCTAGCACTGCCCTCCCGAATCTGGTCTCCTCTTTTGCCCTCACGTCCAACCTGTAGTGGGTTATGAAGGTAGAGGCATTGGACCATGTAGCGGACCGGCAGATGTCGGGCAGGTCAACGCCGCGGAGTAAGGCAGTCGACGAGGCTACAGCCCGGGTGGAATGGGCTTTAAGTCCTTGTGGAGGGTCTCTGTGGTTGAGCTCGTAGGCGAGGGCGATGGTCGATACGAGCCACCGAGAGAGCGTGGACAGCGAGGCCGGGCAGCCCTTCTTTGGGCCAAAGTAACAGAGAAAGAGTCTGTTGGCCAGGCGAAAGTCTTTGGTCCTGGACACATAGAAGGCTAAGGACCGTCGAACATCAAGCATGTGGAGCATGCGTTCAACGTCAGTAGTCGGAGACGGAAACAAAGTTGGCAGGATAAGCGGTTGATTGACGTGGAAGTCGGAGACCACCTTCGGAAGAAAGGAGACGTCCAGGTAAAGCATAACCTTGTCCTTAAAGAATTGGAGAAAAGGTTGGTCATGACGGAGAGCTGCCAGCTCGCTAGCTCGACGGGCAGAGGTAATAGCTACTAGGAATAGCGTTTTTAAAGAAAGCATCTTGATGTCACAGGTAGCCATGGGTTCAAATGGGGGTCTGGATAGGGCATGCAGAACCAAATGTAGGGACCACTGAGGGAGTGGAGGACGAACGGGAGGTCGGAGGTTAGAGAGACCCTTCAAAAACATCCTGACAGTGGGATGGGAGAAAAAGCGGGAAGAGGGAGAAGCTCTGGGTTGGAAGAAGACAACCGCAGCCAGGTACACCTTGATAGTAGAGATAGACAGGTGGAAATCGAACAGGTAACGGAGATACTGCAGAAGTGTAGACAGAGACACAGGGGAAGAGGCGAGATCCCTCTGCTGGGTAAATTTCAGAAAGCTTTTCCACTTGTAGGCATACAAGCGAGACGTGGAGGGCTTGATGGCGTTGGTCAAGACCTCCTGAATTTCTGGACGATCCTCCACGCCGTCAGATGGAGCGTGTCGAGGTCGGGGTGAAGGACTTCGCCTGCTTCCTGGGTCAGTAGGTCCGGCCACATCGGAAGGGTTACTGAGTCCACAGCCATGCTGACTAGAGTGGGGAACCACACTTGGCGAGGCCAAAAGGGTGCAATGAAAATGGCCGGAGTCATTGAACGTCGGAGTTTGATCAAGGATCTCTGTATCAACGGGATCGGTGGAAATATGTACAAGAGACCCTGGTTCCATGGAATCATGAATGCGTCGCCGAGCGAGTGGTGACCGAGACCTGCCCGGGACGCATACCGGGAGCATTTTGCGTTGTGAGGGGATGCGAACACATCCAGCACTGGGGTCCCCCATTGGCGGCAAAGGTCCTGGAAGACCAGAGGGTTCAACTCCCATTCGTGAGTCTGATAATGAAGCCTGCTCAGAGTGTCCGCAAGTGTGTTGTCCTCCGTGGCTACATGGATGGCCACTGGATAGATATGATGATGGTAACACCATTCCCAAAGGAGGATGGAGAGATACAGGAGTGAATGAGAGCGGGTTCCTCCCTGCTTGTTGACATAATGCATTGTGGTAGTGTTGTCCGTCACGAGCTGAACTCCGCGGCCGCGCAGGAGAGGAAGGAAGGACCTGAAGGCCTTGATAACCGCCAGCAGTTCCAGGTGATTGATGTGGAACATGGCTTCCTGTGGTGTCCAGAGGGCGTGAATGGTGCGACGCCCGCAGTGCGCCCCCCAGCCGGACGGACTGGCGTCCGTTGTAACTTGAACGGTGAGACGGAGTGGACGAAAAGGCCGGCCAACCGTGAGATGGGGTGTGTACATCCACCACTGGAGCTGACTGGTGAGCTCCGGGGTGACACGAAGGCGTTTCCCTTGACTGTCCATCATGGGGTCGAAAAGGGTGAGAAACCAAGATTGGAGCGACCGGAGTTTGAGGCGAGCGTGCGCTAGCGCCGGCGTTGTAGAAGACATCAGGCCGAGGAGGTGTTGGGCGTGATGGGCTGTCACCCGAGCACCGGGAAGAAATTTCCTGATGGCTCGTCGAATCTTGTGTATTCTTTCTGGGGGAAGAAAGACTCGACCCTTTACAGCGTCCAAACAGACCCCTATGTATTGAACTGTTTTGGAGGGAATGAGCTGAGACTTCTGTTTGTTGACAGTGAGACCGAGATTGGAGAGAAGATACAGGATGAATTTTGTGTCTTTCAGGGATTGCCTTCGCGAGGTGGAGACCACGAGCCAATCGTCCAGGTAAGGGTAAACGTGAATGCCCCTGAGACGAAGGTAAGCTGCCACTGGAGCCATGACCTTGGTGAAGGTCTGGGGAGCTGTGGACAGACCGAATGGCAGGGCCTGGAATTCGTAGACCGTGTCCTGAAAGATGAACCGAAGGAACTTGCGGTGGTCGGGGTGAATAGTGACGTGAAAGTATGCGTCCTTTAGATCTATAAGGACGAACCAGTTGTTTTTTTTTTTTTCCAAGTGCATGATGGACTCTAAGGTGAGCATCCGAAACCGTCTGGGTCGCAGGTAAGTGTTTAGGAGTCTTAGATCGAGGATGGGTCTTATGCCTCCTCCGCTTTTTGAGACAGCGAAGTAGCGGGAGTAAAACCCGCATTGTATGTCGCGAGGTGGTACTGTAGAGATGGCATCTTTTTCCAAGAGAGATGATATTTCTTCCTCTAGTGAGGAGTCGAAGGGAGAATGAGTTATGAAACCTAGCGGAGGAGATCTTATAAACTCCAGCTGGTAACCGTGCTGAATAATTTTTAGAGCCCAAGTGTCGTTTGTGATGACAGACCAGTTGTGAAGAAACGGTTGAAGACGGGTGGTAGGTGGTGAATGGGTGAAAACGGGGGGCCGAAAGTCAAAGATACTGTTTTTGTTTCCTGCCAGGTGGCTTAAAGGGTTGGCGGCGATGGGGAGGACGAGGGCGGTATCCCTGATAACCCTGGACAGAAGAAGAGGACTGGCCAGAGCGCTGCTGAGGTAGGTGCTTGTAAGGACGGTATTGTTGGGAAGATTGATACTGTCCGTAAGATTTACGCCATTGAGGGCGTCGCTGTCTAGATTGAGTCTGAACAGAATAGGACTTAGCAGTTCTCTTAGCCTTGTGAAGGTCCTCCAAATGGGAGTCGGTCTTTTCGTTGAACAGCCCGGTAGCGTCGAAGGCGAGGCTTTCAACCTTTGACTTGACGTCCTCCATTATGTCAGCAGAACGGAGCCAAGCATGGCGCCGGATAGAGATGGCAGACATGAGGACTCTGGCAGAGATTTCTGCTGCATGTCTGATGGAAAGACGTTCATACTTGGATACCGTCTGAGCTTCCTCATAGGAGTTAAGAAAAGCTTGCCGGGTGTCTTCAGGTATCATTTTCAACCCCGGTAAAAGCTTGAGCCACAATTGCTTGTGATAAGCTCCCAAAACCGTTTGATAATTTATGACTCGAAGTAGCAAGGTGACAAGGGAGTAGATTTTCCTGCCGATGAGTTCCAGCTTTTTACCCTCCTTGTCAACTGGGGTAACATGGGCTTTGGCCGAAGGCCTTGAACAGCTTGTCTCAACAATGAGTGAGTTTGGAATGGGATGCTTGAGCAGAAAATGAGTGTCAGCCCCATGAATCTTGTAGAAGTGCTCTGTGCGACGAGGGACATTAGGTGTAGTCGCAGGCTGAGCCCAGAACTCCTTGATGGCCTCCATAACCACAGGCACAAAGGCTATACTGGGGGGAGCGGTACTGTCCCTCTTGATGTCCCCAAAGAACAAGTCCTCTCCCGGAGGGGAAGGGAGATTCAAGTCCAATTTGAGCGTCTTGGCAAGCCTGGACATCATCTGAGAATAAGAAGAAAAATCCTCAGATGGAGAAGGAGCGTGAGTATCGCCAGTATCGGAAAGCACCAGATCACCCGGAGGTAAATCATGCGGTGGCAAGGGTGGGGGTTGCTCCTGATCGGAGTCAGAAGACCGCTCCGTGGACACCTCATCTGGGTCAGAGGAGAAGACATCCCTCTTCTTCTTTGGAGGGGGCTTCTCGATGCCGACCTGCGTTGTCGGGGGTCGAACTGGGACCACGGTTGGCGCCGAGGTGGAAGGGGCCGGTTGCGGTGGAGGGGCAACCGGTACCGTAGGAGGGTGGTCTTTAGCTCGAATAGCCCGGCGTCGGCGTCGAGGCCGGGTCGACTCCGAAGAAGAAGACACATATATGTACCGGATCTTTTTGCGGTACCGGTCTCGAGACGCGGATGTCGACGACGAAGAAGGAGACCGCGAACGGTCGCGCCGACGTCGATGGTGCTTACGACGCTTAGGGCGGTCGGAATCCGCCGAACGGGAAGAAGAGGACCGACGTCGATGCTTGCTACGACGTCGATGAGAACGGTGCTTCTTCTTAGAGCGTTTACGCTTAGAGGATTTCGAGTCCGAGCGATCGCCAGAGTCGGACTGAGTGGAAGCTCGATGCCTCTTCTTCGATCGTTTCCGTCGAGGAGACTTCGACCTCGAGCGGCCGGAGGAAGGGGACCGACTCGGGGAGCCATGCTTCTCCGTGCGAGAACGTTTGCCTCGAGGAGATTTCGACCTCGAACGCACAGGTGATCGAGGTATCTTCTCTCGAGGGGATCTCGAGTCCGAGTGTACGGACGAGATCGACACGGGAGGCGACCCCTGGCCCGCAGGAAAAGGGCTATGTGGGGCAGAAGCGAGGCCAGTAGTGACAGCAACTAACTGGCTCGGTGTCGGGGAAGACCTTCCCGAAGGCGGTAACACTTCAGTACGTCGAGCAGGAGGAGGCGCGGGTGCCTCGGACGAGGCCCCGAAGCGCCTCGACAACTCCTCAAGAATCGGCGATGGGATGGAACCCGAGCTCGGAGAAAGTGGAATGGATGTCATTTTAAGCTGGGCGGCCGCCTTAGCTTTGGACGATTTCGACGGTTTAGCTTTCGGAGCCGGAGGCTCGGGGTTCGGAGCAGGAGCGGCCGATTTCGACGACGCGGATTTTTTCGACATTTTGGAAACTTTAGAGACAACTGACTGAACAGGAGCTGCTCGAGAAGTGGAAGCCATTTCCCCCTCCGAGGGCGCCGTGGAAGACAACGTTAACTCCCACAGATGAAGTTTAAGGCGCTGTTGGCGAGCCTTGAGAGCGGCCTTAGTGAAGGCTTTGCAGTGTGGGCAAGCTTTGGGATTGTGCGACTCCCCCAAACAATACAGGCAAGTATCGTGGCCGTCCTGATGGGGAATTTTGCGGTCGCACACCACACACCTGCTGAACGGCCCGGAAGGGGACATAGGGCAGTAAGGAAACCGAAACGACAAGTCCAAGGATAAGGCAGAGCAGTCCGAAATCAGTCCGAGTAAAGCCAGAAAATACACCGGGTCGTCAAGTTGAAGGGAAAAAGCGCTAGGGTAGTCCGTGAGCGAAGCTGAGGTCAAAAGCCAAAAATCAGATAGATCGCAATAAACGCAGCTAAGACGAGAGGCTCCAAACCGCTAGGCGGAAAAATGGAACTGAGGGACGGTTAGGCTGGGCGTGCGCAGTAGGGGTAGTCCTAAACATTGTTACTTTTCTCTTGCAGCTAGAAAACGTTCCGAGAGGCCCAACGCTGGCGCTGGTATTAACCCTTTGTGTGCATTCACAGAAGACCACGATGAAGAAGCAGAATATTTTGCTGTCTTGAGAGTACAGATAACTTTTTGGTGGCTTCTCGTTCTCTCATTCTTTCATGCGTGCAAATGAGAAATGGAGATATTTGTTTCCTTAGACAGAACTGAGCAATGTCAGCTTGCCTGATGCTATCTGATAGTACCTTATAGTACTTCCTAGTTCACACCACAGCATTAACCTAGCAGCATTATCCTAATCAGTACTTGCACCATAATTACGTCCTCTCAAGTTAATTCCAATTTATATCAACCCTCTCATGATTTTCTAAAGCTAGTTCTCAGAAGTGGTCTACCAGTCCTCTTTTTCTGATGGTCTTCTGAAGACCTTGCAGTTTGTCCACAGCTGTGTAAGGGGCAGGAGGACACACAATCCCATCAGTTACAGACACTCCAGTGGAGATTTGCCCAGGGGAGATTGGAGCACCCAATCCATGGCTCCACAGCCAGGTTCTTCAAACTACTGAGCTATACCAATTTGTATTTGGAACTAACAGGGGTGTGGTCCTCATTTACTTATCATTGGAGACATTTTTAAGGGTACCATTTTCAACCATGCTCTCATAAGGCATCTCCCAACATAGAAAACAATAAATCAGAATAAGCAACATCAAATATAGTAAAATGTTTCTATTATGCTGCTAACACAGTAATAATAGAAACACTTTTATCACATTAGTATCTAGAGGTAGTATGTTAATGGTTTCTTCTTTTAAAAGAAGACTACGACTAGATTTATCTGCTATTTAATATTTAAGGAGAGAAAACATTTATGTCTAAACAGGGAAAACTAAAGAGAGCAATAAATCAAATTACAAGCTTTTTAACAAGATTTTGGATGACTACACTAATGCAAATGCTTGAAAAAATTGAATCATAAAGTGCCACTGCTTCATTACACTTCTGTATCGATGGGAAAAGAAATAATTCAAAACAGACTATAGTTCAGTCCTATGTCTCTTTTGTCTTGGTTCCAAATTAATGCGATTTTGTAAATTTAAAAGTTAGCACTTTTTCCATACTTCCTCTCAAAATAGGCATTTTGCATTTTATACTGTATAGCTGTGTGTGAAGTTGTGGCTTTGGTTCTTACTGGGGTGGTTGTTTGGTTTATTTTTATTTTATTGGAACCATGAAATATGTTCGAATATTTGGCAAAAGCTACTGACTGAGTGTTTCAATCTTCAAATTAGTCCAGAAGCTGTCAATCAACTCAATTCATATTGGAATTCACAAATGAATTTTTCAAACACCCATTAGCAACATAATTCTTCAGCAATGCTTTCCAAAATGCACTCTTTATTAAACATCTAAATGCACTCAATAGTGTATGAGCTTTTTCCACCAATGAAGCTGGGGAGGGAGTGAAATGTGCTAGGGGCTGTAAATGCTGTAGCTATAACAACAAACAAAAATTCTAATTCTGAGCTAATATGAAAAACAAGCATGCATTTGATCAGCAGTGACAGATGAAGAAAACATGTTATATGGTACAAAGAAATGTAATCCAGAACTATTAAATAAAAGACATTGTTAAATCCTTCCTTCCTTCCTTCCTTCCTTCCTTCCTTCCTTCCTTCCTTCCTTCCTTCGAAACACACACATACACATTTTTTATTTTTACCTAAACCTCACAAAACACTAGGTCGCAGTTAGGAGAGGCTGAATATGCTGCTTCAACGGTTGGGTCTCCCTTGGGGTCTCCCTTGGGTTAACATTCATGTATGAATGGCTGCAGCTGCAAAGCAAATAATTTCTCTATAAAATTGATGGGTTAAAACCTCATATAGGCAGGAATACTTTCCTACGATGAAATTGAAGGATATGGGAGAAACCTTTCAACTAAAGTGAAATTTCATTTGTCCAAAGAATAACTGGCAGCATATTTCAAAATGTCAATGTCCAGTCCTCTGTTAATTTCATAAAAAATAAACCACTCAACCTCCATTGAAATGAATGAGCTTTTTTTATATGCAATGGTTAGGACTTGCTATGTTGTTTTTTTAATGTATTATTTAAAGTATTTTTACCCCGTCTTTCATCTATAAAAGGATTCAAGGCAGCCTACATAATTAGAAGCACAATATTAAAAGCTAAAAACAGTAATGTTGGGTCTTAACATTGTTAACCCATTGACATATTATTATTAATTAAATAAAAAGTAATAAATGTGTCTTATTTTATTCTAGAAAAAAACTCCCCCAATTGCCCTTTATCTCATTTCCTCTGTTATTTCTAGCTTTCCAATACACTACTCTTTGTTATTCCCTTCATAACAAGAATAAAAATAAAAAGCCATAGGGACAAAAGGAAATATGTGGCACTTTTTAATGCTTCACAAGAAGCATTTTATGTAATTAATAGGCTTGAGTTTAAGAGATTAATTAGGACTGAAATTCAACTGTAAGTGCCCTGAAACAATTGCATGTTCAAACAAATGAATGTTGTCAACGAAAGACACATTTCTTTTATGCATTTTCCATATTCAATAAGGCAGTTAAAAAAGCCTTAAATGTCCCCCAGTGAAGGTTCCCTTTTTACTTGTTGATCCCTGTCCTATCTTTCTTTCTTTTGAATGCATGCAAGCATTGAGTGGCAGTGGCATGAAGGGAAATGAGTAAAATATTTCATTTTTCTTAATCTTCTGTCATCAAGACATGGAAAAATTACTGTTTTAGGTTATAACTCCCATGTTACCTGGGTCATTTTTGGGAGCTTTAAGAAAATACTCTTTCTCCTATCTCTGGCCCTAACACTTAGATAATCTTTATGCCGTGCTGCAAAGCCTGGAGACCGTAGAAGAAAAGTGGCTTAAATGTGGACTCTGGGGTACGTGTGGACCCCAGGTTATTTTTGAGACCCCTCCACAAGCCCAGAGCCCTCCCACGGCTGCTGGGAAGTTTTGATTTTAAAAACATTTGGAGAGGCAAAGTTTGGAGAGAGTTATGCTCCTGGAGAAAACTTTTGCATGCACACAAATTAATTTCACCAACCAAAAAGATAAAAAGCTGAAGTGGACATTTGATCACTTTATGTTCTGATAATTCTCTCCCAGAGGGAACTATCTCTGAGCCCAGTTTAGTCTCTAGGGGGTCTGGGAGTGAAAATTTGGCCCTACCTCTACAAAGTGTTTACAGTAGGACATCTCACATGGTCCTCAAGAAAACTGCATCTTCCATGGCTTCTAAGGCTGAATATCCTGATGCACTTTCATCCAGCACATCAGGGAACTGAAGATGGAGGGAGGAAATTGATAAATGTCTTTCCTATGGAAGACACATATAGATGCACACTCGGTTTTGGTGCTCAACAGGTGGCAGATGATATTCTACAACAGGCTTCAGGCTGAAAAAAATTGTCCTAAAATCATGCCTTCTCATCCTTCTTAGAAAAGCTGGGTTTGCACATGGGTCTTACAGCTACCACTCTCAATCTGTTATGCAAATACCTTGGGAATCTATGTGCAACTATGAAAGAATTCACAATGAGCTACCATGTCTGAAGGGACTGATGTTAGAATAGCACTGCAATGGCGAACCTATGGCATGCGTGCTACAGCTGACACGCGGAGCCCTTTCTGCCAGCATGCGAGCCATAAGTGCTCGCTGCTGATCCAGAGTGGGGTCTCGAGGCATCTCCATGCCTGGGATTTCCCCTCCTGCCGCTTCTGGTTCTGCCGCCACCACATCCACCACCCCGTTTTTTTTCCCCCAGTTTGGGTACGCAAGCCCAAAAAGGTTCGCCACCACTGGAGTAGCACAACACTGCAAGAGACCATAGCATCATTGAGAAAAATGCAGATAATATTCTGAAGTACAATAATTGCCAATTAAGCCACTTAGGTATTTGTCCAGGATATAGCAGATGCTTTACTCATTCCATGCCCCAATCCTACAGAGGCCAACCCCGAAATCACTCCTCGTTCAGTCATGGGTCATGGCCTTTGAAGGCTGAATTATTATTCTTTTAAATAGAGGCACTTTACAGACAAATATTCATATTCTGCATATCCAATTTAAGGGAGTGCCACATCTCAAGGCCATGACTGTGACCACCAATCTTTGTTATTCCCATCATAAATGAAGTGCACAGTGATTCGTTGGTGATGCACAATTAGAAGACTGCTGAAGTTTTCAAAGTTCAGAGGTTGCATCTGGATATCACCCAATTAATTGCTAAAAGGCTTCCTCATGCTAGAAGCAAACACTTTCTTGCATCTACATCTGACTTATGTATGAGAAAAAGCTGGTGATTTTTATTTTCCTCTTTCCAGATGACTGTAAAATTGAATAATTTCTCAGGGCTGAACGGCAATTTGTTTTACAGGTACACAGGAACCAAAGGCATTGCATAGAAAATAATAAAGAACTGAATTATTTTTAAAGTCTCCTTTCACCTCCTTGCATTTTTCATGCTCACGGCATATATCGCAGCCAAAAAAATGCTAGACGTAATGTGTAATTTATTTGCAAAAGCAGGTTCATATTAACTAACACCTCATTTTGAGACTTTCACAGCAATGCTGAGTATAGTAGGCAGGTTATTATTAGTGCAATTTAATAGTAAAGCAATAGCAAAAAATGTTCTACATCTGTAACAGCCAGAAAATCTACTGGTGTCCTGTTTAAGGAAAACTGAAGCTTAACTCACTTTCTTAGGTGCCTAGTTTTTTTGTTTTGTTTTGTTTTGATGAGATATAATACTGTGACTCTTTCCTTCGACTTCCTATTTGACTTGCTACATCAGAATCACTGCTTATCAGTTACATATGAGAACTGACTACAAGAATGTCTACTGTTGTCAAAATGCAATTAAAGATAATGGCATAAAAGCACAAAGTGGCATGAAGTTGGAAAAAGAAAAGGTTTCTGTTTTCTAGCCTGCGAGACTCATGGTATACAGTGGTTAAACTGCAGTACTGCAGCCAAACTTCCGCTCACCACCTGGGTCCTTCAATCCCAAGTAGCCGACTCAAGGTTGAGTCAGCCTTCCACCCTTCTCAAGTTGGTAAGCGGAGTACCCAACTTTCTGGGGAGGCGATGTGTAGCCTGCATAATTAAATTGTAAACTGTCCAGAGAATGCTTTCAGCGCTATGCGGTCATATGTAAACAGCACACTTTTGCTTTAGTATCTGACCAACCTTGTAAATCCATGCTTGCGTCTTCATCACACCCCTTCTCAACAGCACGTGATTTATTACTCCTTTGTACACTGTTATCACTCCTCACTTATCAACCAGTTAATGACCTAGTCGTAGGAATGGAACTCGGTCGTTAAGTGAGGAGTGCCTGTAGTTGTCACTTTCAGACCGAAACTCAGACTACTTTAGTTGTCACTGTCAGACTGAAACAAAGACTACTTAGGGCCTAATCACACCCCATTTATACCAATTTGTTCCATACTTCTGTTTTACTGATACATTTGTTTTGTGATCACATGGTACGTACACTGGCAGGAGTGTTCCCCTTGTTTAAAACTGTATTGATCCATTTCTTTCTATTTGGACCATTATCGCAGCCTACACTGCTCTTAATTTCGTATCGATTCATTTTCTCTACTGTTTCTTGGGGCAATCAGGCCCCCCTTGTCCTTTTTTTAATAATAAAAGTGATACATCAGTTGTGCAATAAGAGAGATTTGAGCATTCTTCCCTCCCCTTTTCTCTTCCCTCCTTTACTCACTTTACCTAACTCCTTTCAATGGTAAAAGAGAGAGAGAGAGAGGAGAATCAAGAAATGCCTCAAGCCCTCTTTCAACGGAAGGGGGGGAAGGTTGTCTTATTTGAGCTGTTTCCTGCTGTTTTTGCTAGCAGCAATAGCTATTATTTGCCTATCTAAGGGATCACCTGTCTCATTACGAGACAATTTGTTGAAATATAAAAGGGGACAAGCGCAGTGTCCATGAAGTGGCCACAGCACCTAGAATCCCAGCCCCTTTGCAAAGGAAATAAATCAACAGCAAACGTTCACACAGGCTGAAATGGTAAGGAATGAAGTGATTCATCATTGGTACAAAACAAAAACAAAAAAATCCTCCCAGTGAGGGGGAATTAAACCAGGAATAAACTGCTGGCCAGGAAAATAAGTTGATCATGACCTTGAGCCATGTACTTGGGAATTTATGAAATTATCTAAAAAGCAGCCAGATCAGTATAACTGGGGTTTATTTGGCTGGTGTGATTAGGCCTTTACAGACATCATAAATGATCTCCACACATCCTGGACAAGAGTACTTCACCCTTCCAAACCCTTGTTGGCAGAATTTGTACTCCAGCTGCAAACATCTGCCATCCCCTAAAGATAGTGAAGGGACGTGGTGGCGCTGTGAGCTAAACCGCAGAAGCCTGTGCTGCAGGGTCAGAAGATCAAGCAGTCATAAGATCGAATCCACGTGACGGAGTGAGCACCCGTCACTTGTCCCAGCTCCCGCCAACCTAGCGGTTCAAAAGCATGCAAATGCGAGTAGATTAATAGGGGCCACCTCGGTGGAAAGGTAACAGCGTTCTGTGTCTAAGTCACACTGGCCATGTGACCACGGAAGATTGTCTTCGGACAAAATGCTGGCTCTATGGCTTGGAAATGGGGATGAGCACCGCTCCCTAGAGTCGAACACAACTGGACAAAAACTGTCAAGGGGAACCTTTACCTTTACTAAAGAGAGTGCAACCATGCCACTTATTTGCAATATTTCAAGGGGGATAAGAACTCAGAGGAAAAGTTTTTCTACCCAGAAAGTCCCAGGTTCAATCCCAGGTGAGAAAGAGAATGAGGTGTCAGACAATGGAAGAAATCTCTGCCTGAGATCCCTTGTGGACTCCTTGTGGTCAGAAGTCGTTATATGGATGATAGTCTCAACTGGTATGTCAGCTTCCCATGTTCCATATTTTAAAACCCTACATAACTACATCAAAAGCAATTATACCTCTGCATATTGTATCATTAAGGAACTGCTGTAGACAAATTCAGAGAGTCCCAATGTGGAGAATAAGATAAAGAAATTTAACTACAGGACATTTCAAAGTTGACTGTCATGATACGCTGTTGAGTGGCTAGAATGATTGTTAATCTGGACCTTGTTTATGACCCCAATCATAACATGCTTTCAGCCTATTATGAAAACAGTTAGAAGCTCAGAGAACAATGATTACCTTTTACACATCAGAACTAAGGCACCAGAAATGTCAAGCAACAGATGCTTTGTGTTTATTCTAAAAGATGTAGTCTCCTGAAGTGACAGCTTATTTTTAATTAGCAAGACCATTCAAATAATTTACTGTACATATATAAATATATTTTCTTTAACTTTTAAAAAACACACTTCAAAATTACAGTAAACTCTTTAAAGCCCCCGTTTATCAATGTTTTGCAATTTTGCAATATTATATATTAAGTGTAGTATGTTAAATATATATTAACTGCAAGAGCCGAACAAGACTCTTGATGACAGGACTTTTTGGAGGACGTTAATACATAAGGTCGCCATAAGTTGGAGGTAACTTGGCAGCACATAACAACAACAAAAATATTAACTATTGACTTGTGTTGAGTCGATTTAAAGAAGGAAATATTACCCATGGAGGAAAAAGAGAAGAAAATCAATGTATACCCTGAGAGTTCCCCAGTCTTGCTACTGGATACATTAATAAATGTCTGATAACTGTACATGTTTTATAGCTTCTGTCCTTAAGACAACAAAACTTCATGAAGGCCTACAAAAGTTATCTCCACAACAATCTTAATCCTGCCCAATATTCTTAGAAAGTATATTTCTCATGTTCATGACTATATAAAAACCTGCCTTCTATTTTTCTGAAAACTGCTTCCCCATAGAAGCAGCTTCCATTTTAACGTGTCATTTTATGACCCTAAAATGTTAGAATAGCTTAGACATATTTGGCTGGTAGGGTGGGGCTTCAGCAAACTTTGGGGGGGGGGTTAGTTCTCTAAATATTCTCCTAACTATAGCTGATTGTTCTAGTTTCTCAGTGGCTCTGTTTTGGCTGAAAACCTCTAAAGTCTTCACATCGGAAGCCTTCAAGCAAGTATTAAAGGGATTGGTTTATATCATTGTTGTTGTTTGCGTGTTGGTTTCCTTCTTCTTTCAAAATGGGAAAACTGCCATAACTCTTTTAAGGTGTATAGTAGGGCCCCCCTATTTGCAGGATCAATATCCACAGTTTTACTTATCTGTGATTTGCTGCAAACCTATATGCAACATTCAAGGGAGCCTCTGTGCTGCCCTTTTGTATGTTGTATATGGGGTTCCTCTTATTTGCATTTTCAGTGATTGACTGTAGATCATGGAACCAATACCTTGCAGATATGGATGTCTTATTGTATACATGTTTGGAGGACTTGGATAATGCAGAAGTCTTTGGGGTTGTCTTTCAGGGAATCCTTGGCCACACAGTACAGTGATGCCTCAACTTACGAATGTCTTGACTTGTTACCAATTCGAGTTACGACCAGCTCCGGTTGCAAATTTTTGACTTGCGACCAGCACTTTGAGATACGACCAGAAAAAAAGGCTCCCTTCCTCCCTGCCCTTTTTTTAACCTTAGAGATCATCTTAGGTTTTTTTAAAAAGTCTCCCCCTAGTGGGCAGTTTAACTGCTTTTGCATTGGTTTTTATGGGAATGAATGCTTTGAGATACGTAAAACTAGCGCCTTGAGATACAACCAAAAAACATCCGGAATGGATTAATCGTGTTTCAATGTATTCCTATGGGAAATTGTGCTTTGAGGTACAACCAACTTGAGTTACAACCATCATCTTGGAACAAATAAAGTTCGCAATTCAAGGCACCACTGTATCAGGAATAGAGGGCAGACAATGCTGTTCCTGCAAGTGTCCCACAGCAGAGTACTCCATTTCCCTAGAGCAGTAAACAGCTATCTACTCCATAAAATAGAAAATAAAGACCGAATTAGATATGGCTGTGGCAGATTTGCATAAAGAATAATGTGCGGCTATTTTAACAGCAAAGGATATAAAGTAGAACCTCAACTTATGAACTTAATCCGTATTGGAACGGTGTTCATATGTCGATACATTCGTAAATCGAAGCAAAATTTCCCATAGGAATGCATTGAAAACCATTTAATCCGTTCTGGCTGTTTTTCATTCTTATCTAGAAGCACCGTTCGCAAATAGAGGCATTAGTTCCCGTAGGAACTAATGCAAAGCTGGTTAATCCATACTCTACCATTAGGGGGAGAATGATTTTTTCTTTTTTCTTCTTTTGACCTCAAATGAACTTAGGAGGGAGGGGGGAGGGAACACCTTCTAAACAGAACACATTTTAACCCAAGCACCTTTTAAACAAAACTAAGCACCTTTTAGCTAAAAAAGGGCAGGAGAACACCTTTTAAACAGAACACTTTTTTCAGTTCGTGAGTTGAAGCTCCGTTCGCAAGTCGAAGCAAAATTTTGTGACTGGAGAGGTTCGTAAGTTGAAATGTTCGTAGGTAGGGACATTTGTAAGTCGAGGTTCCACTGGTATCTTGATGAAAAGTGCAGAACCATTCCATAGCCAATGATTTAAATCTTCACCATCCCCTCCCCCAAATGGAAGTGCTCTTTGGTGGGAAATGAAGGAAAACCTGGAAGGAGAAATTGTGGAAATTTTGCATTTTCACCCAGAAAAATCAGCCACTCCCTGTATCTACATGACAGCAGCAGCTCCATATTTAAAGACATAGGCCAGTTGCTTTCATATCTTCTATGATCCAGAAGAATCCTCAAGGACATTGGAAGGATAAAGTGGGAAGCGAAAGTGATTTCCCAACCCTTAGTGAACTCTAATGTAATTCACAACCACAAACAACTATCCTGAGTTCATTTAAAAGAGGGGTGGCATGAGGGAGGAAGAGCAAGGACTTAACATATGAAAATATTTCTTACCACATCTTAAAGGCAAAAAATTTGTCATGGCATGGCTTTCTTTAGATTCATTAACCTTTAAGTTGCTAGGCTACTCTTTTTTTCTTTTTTGGCTAGGCTTAATTCAGAATTCAGATTCTGGAAATAAATATAATATTTATGAGAGCTCTCCCACCTCTGTGTGCTATTGCTTTATTCTCATGTCACATTTAGGGGAATCCTGGAGGTGGCAGCAGGCAAAAAAGAAGTAGTGGATGATGATACAACTAGATGTCTGATTCATGAGTACCCACGGTCTTTAATTCTCCCCATTCTCCCCGCCCAGCCCCACCTACGTAAGCAAGCACTCAACAAGCTAACTAGTGTTACAGAAGACTGCATGGCTTTTGGTCTGACTTCACTTTGTTTCTCCTTCCCTTCCCTTTTTGAAAAAGGCCTTTATAGTTCTTTACAGAAATACACCAAGGAGGACTCTGGAGGTACAGAGAAGGAGAAGAACAAAGCTCTTTGACAGCAGAATAATGTGAGAATTTACATTAAGTCTGAAAAGCGATGACTCCATAATCCCGAGGCATGTTCAACGCACAGACACCATCATTTTTCATTCTGTACTTCAAACCAGTAAGCAGGAAATTGTAAAAATCATGGGGCTGCTTTCTAAGCGACATTTTGAAAAAAAAAATGGTGGGATCATTGAGGTGGGGGAAGAGGCATATATGACACCATCTATTAAAGAATACAAGTAGACAGAATGGGCGTATCTCTTGCCTAAATGACGTTCTCTAGGCAATACTGTATCCACCACCTTTACCACCCTCAGAAGGGGTATTACAATACAATAGGAAAAAATATTGTGTATGACTCATCCTGCCTAAGTCATAATTTAGTAAGAAATTAATGTTAGAAGCCATTGGTTTGTCAAGTTCACATGAACACATTTTGAAACTCAGAACTTGTGGATTGTGGCAGGGGATGGCAACACAAAGCCTGTGAGCTTCATTTTATGTATGTATGCATGTATGCATGTATGCATGTATGCATGCACAATGTTCACGTACTGGCAGACTCGAAATCCTCACAGGTTTAATAATATAAAATGAAATGCATCAATAAAATCACTAGACAAGATCCAATATGTGAAAAGATTAGAATGTTAACATATTAAGAGTCAGCCACAAAAGTTAAACTGAAGATAAAACTCAAGGGCTGAATGCTTGCCAGAAAAACAAGGCATTTCTTCAGTAAGTCTGATGGGCTGGATAAATGATCCTTCTGACCTTCTGAAGGTGTCCATCCATTGTGTATAATCTTATCCTGTGCTTCAGCATAACCTTCTTGATTCTTAATATTCAACATATTGGAAGAAAAGGCAGCCAACTTTTCCAGGTCCTACCAGACTTGGTCAAAATAGCAAGAAAAAGAGCTTAAAACGTGTGCCAGCTTAATTCTCTAATATCTATGCAGATCAGGTCAAAATCTGCATAGATCTGTCACCCTCTAGTACTACCAGCTCCTGCCACTGTATACTCTGTGGGAGGGAGAGAGAGAGAGGAAGGAAGGGGGAGGCGGGGGAGAGTGGAAATATATCTTTTCCCCCCCTGAGGGCATCATGTCCTCTAGACTGCTCTAAAATCAGGTGAAGCACAAAAGGTGACTGAAAGCAGTAGAATGATCAGAGGACCATGAAGACTTTTCACATTGCCAACTGTTGTTGTCTTGCCCCTTTTATTTCTTTTTCCCATTTAAGAAATGATAGAAATCTCTTGCCTGATTTTCTGCTAAACTGCTTCTGTAATAGGACCGGAATGAATTTTATTATACATTTGCTTCCATAGAGCTGTTCTGTCATACCTGAGAACTACTGCATTATAGGTAAGGGAATTTAGAGTTAGAAATTTCAAATGAAAAGTTTTAGTGCCTCTGTTAAAATACAGTAAGTCCTCAATAAAACAGGAAGCAATTCCATTTTATTTTTTCATTTTATGGAAAGCTCTCTTCAATATGTGTAAAAATATGAGTTGCATTTATACTATTTAAAAATACTACTTTCTCTAAAAACTGCATTCCATGTTTTTGGCCTTCTTTGTCCTTTTTGGTGAAAATTTCGTCGTCTTTAGGGAATCACTTCAGCTAAAACAAAAACTGGGAATAACAATTACAATAACCATGATAATATATGAATCGTGTAGCAAGAAAATCTGGCATCTTGCTCATTAGAAGCTAAGGCAGCATCTCGACTGTGGAAATGTTTCTGAATGATTCTGTGCTCGATCCCCGTGACGAAACTAGTTACAAAACTTTATGGGCTGTACATTAGATTCTATAACAACAAACTCATAAAAAAAAGCACAACCACATCTTCATTAAAGAACACAGTGTCTGCAGATGCCGCCATGTTTTTCACTCTTGGACAGAATGAACTGGAAAAGTTTTGTGGATTTCTTTTTTACCCTATATTCCAATTTCACTCTTGTAATCAATGGGCAAGATTATATGTCATAATCTAGTATGCCAACAGAACATAGCTAGGGATTGTGAGGCCCTCTAGATTTGACCAAATTCCGGGATGCAGTGGAAGACAGGAGGGCCTGGCATGCTCTGGTCCATGGGGTCATGAAGAGTCGGACATGACTTAACATGTCCGACTCTTCATGACATGACTAAACAACAACTAGATTAGGGTGTAATGAGTACTCACAAATGTTCTTATCCATCGGAAACTTTTCTTTCCAATAAAAAAGGGGAGAGACCAGGACTTCTTCTCATGTATAACAGTGTTACCCCCTCCCCAAGTGGTTTTTATATTAGAAGACTTATATTTTTATCCAAAATACTAGGTGTCCCATGAAAGATTCAAGTTTTTTTTCATGAAAAATCAGGTAAAGTTTGGAAAAATAATTTTGGAACTACCCACAAGAACTTGAAATAAAAGGGGTAAGCCATGTGGCCATTACAAAATACAAATGCAAAAATAGGTGATACCTTTATAGGCCACAAATAAAAATAAAATAAAAAATCATACCCTATGCAAACTTTTGTGGATAAATCCCACTTCTTACAAAGCAAGTACTAAAAGTCTAAATGTTCATGGCAAGATGGGAAATGCCAGACAGTTATTCTTAGATGTTAAGTTCTTGGCAAGATGAATTTTGCCAGATACCTCTATCTCAGATGAGGCAGGAAGTTGTTTTAAATTGATGCAGAGGCAGCTGTGAGTTGGATTTCACACTCCAGCTCTCCAAAGGAAGGGTCACAGACACTATGCTCACACACATATACCTCCTCTCCATTTGGCTATTCTTCAAAACGGACATGTTTCTGTTTGGCCTGGAAAACAGGGGCAGAAAACCCATGTCCTCCATCTGGGAACTGGGGTATAATTTAGTAGATCCATCGGGACATGGTGGTGCTTTAGGTTAAACCGCAGAAGCCTCTGTGCTGCAGGATCAGAAGACCAGCAGTCAGAAGATCAAATCCACATGACGGAGTGAGCTCCCGTCGCTTGTCCCAGCTCCTGCCAACCTAGCAGTTTGAAAGCATGCAAATGTGAGTAGATAAATAGGCACCACCATGGTGGGAAGGTAACGGCATTCTGTGTCTAGTCGCGCTGGCCACGTGACCACGGAAATTGTCTTTGGACAAACGCTGGCTCTATGGCATGGAAATGGGGATGAGGAACCTTTACCATTTCCTTAGTAGATCCACTAGCTATAGCTAATTGGGGTCAGACTGAAGTAAAAAAGAATATCACCTAGAGGTTGCAGTCCTGCTCTGCTGGTGTTGAGTGTTCATGAGCCTTTTTGTTGGCACATGGGGGGGATCTTTCTTGGTTTCCTCACAGTTCCATTGAAATAAAAGGGATGAGTGTATTATCAAAGGCTTTCCTCGCCAAGATCTGATAGTTGTTGTAGGTTTTTCAGGCTGTTTGGCCATGTTCGAGAGGTTTTTCTTCCTAACATTTCGCCAGTCTCTGTGGCTGGCATCTTCAGAGGACAGAAGTGAGAACTCTGTCTGTGCTCTGGTGTAACAACAACCAAAAGGGATGAGCCATGTGACCATTACAAAATACAAATGCAAGGATAGGCAATGCCTTTATAAGCCACTAATTTAACAAAAATCATATACCATGAGAGCTTTTGTGGGTAAATCCCACGTCTTCAAAGCAGGTACCCAAAGTCAAAATGTTTGTGGCAAGATGAGATTTGCCAGGAGATTATTCTTAGGTGCAAAGTTCTTCGCCAAGGCTTGTCTGTCTTAGAAGGACCTCTGCCTTAGAAGAAAAACTTGGTGCACAGTCTTAAAGATGATTTATCATTGAATGCTCACTGTTTATAGATTTAATGGTTGAATAAAGGTATCACCTGTTCCTGCATTTGTAAGTTTTTTCATATTTACAAAAACATATAAAAACATTTATTTTTGCAAAAATGCTGTTTGTTTCTGTAGGGTTTTTTGTCCTAATAAAGGTATCAGCTAATATGGAGTTTATATTCATTCATCCAGCCAGCCAATATAGCTGTTTTTGCTTTCTTTATGCCTTGAAAGATCATTATCTTTCAAGGATTAATTTTTATCATCACTAATAATTAGGAAATGATAGAATTACATACCAAGTCACACTTTTCTTGGCTAAGCAATCCAACAAACCTATGGCATGTTCAGTATTTTTCCTATGTTGTCACTTGGACCTTAAGCATAAACATCAACTAACTGACTACTCAACAGAGCAGCTGGAAGAATTAGTAGATAGATCAGTAATTCCACAACCACCGAAACAGAGCAACAGCTCCACTGTTTCAGACAAAATATAATGACCTTAAAATACAACAGGTATGTTCATGTAAAAAGATCTTTCTTCCCATGGATCATAAGCCACCGTAATTACTGAATGCTCACATCCTTTGTTCACAGCCAGTGAAAGGACAATACATGTCCAAAATAAATTATGGGATTTAAATTTCTTTTGTTTCTCCATTAAACACTCCAGTCATGAAACAAATATCCACCATAAGCAAGGGTTTCATTATTATCTATTGCACAATTTCTTAATGAGGCAGATTGTTAAACCATATATCCTCTACCTGAAAGAGTATAACGGATCTGAGGAGACCATTCTGCTTTACTCAATAAATATGCAAT
Source organism: Pogona vitticeps (assembly GCF_051106095.1). NCBI lineage: Eukaryota > Metazoa > Chordata > Lepidosauria > Squamata > Agamidae > Pogona > Pogona vitticeps. Next base: position 16,227,938 of record NC_135787.1, on the reverse strand, counting down.
TAAGCCTTCCACACTTTTAAAATAAACCCATCTATTATTCTTCCATGACCTTCCAGTCCATTAGGCAACAATGCCATTAACCTAATTTCTCCTTTCCCCTAACTATTGCCTACTAATGTAAAATTGTACATCTGAAATCTGTGAAGCGTTACATGAAGAGATGATCGGACAGTATTTCAGCAAAGCAAATGTGTGTGGACCACAGATCTCGGAGATACGTCTTTACTGTACATCAGATGCTAAAGCTCCACAACCATTACATGGCACTATGATAAGAATTCTTAAGTCTGATGCATTTTGCGCTTAAAAGCGTAATTCACATAACTTTGCTGATACAGACATCCCTTTAAGATAGAATTGGACCTTCTCTGGGGACATGTGAGCCAATTTTGAGTTTGGCCGGCAGCTTTGGTACTGCACTTCTCCTTAAAAGAAGAAAAGCACACATAAAAAATCAGTACTGGGGCCTCCTAGCCACTTCCCTGAATTTGTACTGGCTATTTCTTGTTTATATAAATTTGTTTATTGACTAAACACGGTCTACTGTTTGTAGTTGTTCTTTCTTTAGGATCATTATTCTGTACCTTAATTTCCTTAATTGAGCAAGTAAGTCTTCAATTTGAAGTCTTCAATCCTTGTTCATTGGCAGGTGCTTCTTATTTCCCATTACCTGAGTCAATTGTTAGGAATTGTCTAGGCATTAGAGAACCACAGCTCTGTGATTCTCTAAAGTCTAAACAGTTCCTGTTGAATTCTGTATGAGAAAATGAGAAACAGTTGCCAATAATATTGGAAGAAATTATTCAGTGAATGTCATTAAGGTCCAAAACAGCCATTTAAAATAAAAATAAAAGAAATTAACTCTATTTAATCACTAAGTAAGTTAAAATGAGTTTTTTAAATATAAAATATTCTTTGCAAAGCAAAGAAAGTGGGTGGGAAGATATGCCAGTCATTTCTGGCAGCTTTTTGAAAAAGGTATTATTTCTGGAGAGTCTTGGGAGATGCAAAATTACTTGGGGTGCATGACATCCACCTCTGCTATAAAGTAATAAATGGATTTTGGCAGCTGAATTAACAGGTAGAAAACTCCAAAGCTATTATCTTAAACTAGTCTCTTCTGTAGTAACTATAAGCACTTTGGAATAGAGATCACTCTTTCTACTTGAGTCTTAATATATTTTGATGATGGAGCTGATTATTATTGAGAATCCAGATTGATGCAGGGGGAAATGCATAGCCTGCATAATTTAAATTGTACACCACCCAGAGAGTTCTTTAAGCACTTGGGATGGCATATAAGCAGCACAATTTTATTATAATTTATTTAGACATGGGCACAAATGGCTGGTTTAGCAGTTTGTGCTGGTTCATCCTTCAGACAAACAAGTATTGGGGGTTCCCAGTCCCATCTCCTCTGGTGGGCACCCACTCAGAGGCAGTGCCCCACCTTTCCTGCCCTGCCTCCTCTGGGTGCTGCTTCTGAGTGGGCATCGATCAGTGGAGCCAGGGTAGGGAAATACTGAACACCAGCCATTCATGCTCATTTCTAAATCCATATACTCGTATTTTTCGCTCCATAAGACACACCTCTCCATAAGACACACCGAATTTTTAGGAGAAGAAAACAGGAATAAAATTATCTGTTTTCTTCTCGTAAAAATTTGGTGAGCCTTATGGAGAGGTCCGTCTTATGGAACACACCCTAGGACCCTTTGGAGGCTCACCCACCCCCCAGGGGGCAAAGGGGGCAAAATCGCCACCTTCAGGGACTCTTCTGAAGCTTCCCAGGCCTCAAAAGAGTCCCAGGAGGTGGCGATTTTGCCCCTGCTGGCCCCACGGGGGGGGAGCCTCCCAAGGGTCCTGGAAGGCAGACTCAGGCCTTTGGGAGGCTCCCTCCACTCCCCACTGTGCCAGTGGGGGTGAAATCGACAGCTTCCAGGACCCTTTTGAGGCTTTCAAAGCCTCAAATGGGTCCTGGAAGCTGGCGATTTCATCCCTGCTGGCCCCGTAGGGGGTTGGGGGAGCCTCCCAAGGGTTCTGGAAGGGAGACTCGGACCCTTGGGAGGCTCCCCCCACGGGGCCAGTGGGGGTGAAATGGCAAGCTTCGCTCCATAAGACGCACAGACTTCCCCCCCCCACTTTTTGGGGGGGAAGTCCATCTTATAGAGCAAAAAATACGGTATTCTCCAAGTATGGAATGTTTATTTATTTATTTATTTATTTATTTATTTATTTATTTATTTATTTATTTATTTATTTATTTATTTATTTATTTATTTATTTATTTATTTATTGTATTTATACCCTGCCTATCTAGTCATTTCGACCACTCTAGGTGGCTTACAACATAAAGGATAACAAGTTCAAGAAAAATTTATAACAATTAATTAATTAAATGATTCTGCAAGATGTTACTTTTGTATAGGTAGATTTGCAATTTTTTATATACTTTCAACTTGAGGAAACATTTTTCTCTGTAGAGTCACAGAGTCTGGGAAGACCACTAGACTATAAAGAGTCTGTGCAGTGATAGTCATTGTTTACTTAAGAGTCCATGTTTTTCTTTGTTCTTGCATGTATTCATTGTTCATTTGGGTTAAACTTACTGTATGTCACTTTGCATCTTCAAATACATTTTATTGAGTTTCAGCCAGACTCTTCTATTGAGTTATGCATGAAAAAGCTGGTGTACTAATATCCATGAATCAGAAATCACTTAAATCAAGTGTGCATCAAACACAACAATACAACTTACCGTAATTTTCCATCTATAAGACACTACTTTTTCCTAAAATCATTACACTAAAAATTAAAGGGCATCTTTTACACAGAAGTACCTTGCTTCTCTAAACAGTCTTGCTTCAGCCACCAGGCTTAGTTTCCTACAGTCAGGAGACTTTGCTTCCGCCAATCATGAGCCTTATGGAACTGATGTCAGCTGATCCTGAACAAACCAGTTGGAATACACCTCCTTGGAGGTGGAGTCTCCAGGCTCAAGATTCACCAGAGACAAAATGTCAAAAGTTCTGCGCTCAGAGGCTGAATCCTCAAAGATAAATTTTCTTAATTTTGGGGTTAGAAAATTGGGGTGTGTGTTTGTCATAAATGGGGGTGTGTTCTAAATGGAAAAATACGGTATATCTGTCTATGAATGTTACATATTGGCACAGCCTTGTTCTAGACTTGGTGCACATCTTGATTATGGATTTTTAAAGCATAACTCCAATTAGACCACGACAACAGGTTAGAAAACTCATAGCATAAATAAAATTAAAAACAAATCTTAAGGCAAACAGGTTATATTTCACATAAGCATTTGTGGACTCAAGCCTCCTTCATCAAATGCAACCGGAAGACTCTTTTGTTGTTGCTGCACAAGATGAATGTGTCAACTCACCTACACTCACATATACACAGAAATTCTGGCAAAGATTTAAACTAGTAGCGGTCAAGGTAAGTAATAGCAAAAGGACTAACAAGACAATAGTTTCATTTCCAGATCAAGGGCCAGAACCTACTGATAAAAGTCCAAGTGAAAACAAAATATCTTTGGCTGGTCATTTATTAAACTCCCCACCTATCACTCCCTTCTAAACTGCTTTGTCTTAAGTCCAGAAGGAAGGAAGAATGAGGGGAGGGAATCCATTCCCTGCAGCATGCTGTGCGCATATGATTACATGCCGTGAAAAGGATATGTCTCCCAATAAGTAGCCGCTGAGGAGCATGAAGGGCAAAAACAGCTTTGCAACTGGGCTTTTTTATATTACCTTTGACAGCATGAGCTTGCTTTATATACCATTGCTGTTCATGTCAAAGACACACAGCTAGTTTATTGCTTATTTTATTGCTGTTTTATTGTAGACAACAAGAGTCAGCTGAACCAGCATGAAGGGCAGAAATAGCATCGGAATTTCACTCTCTTATATTGACAGATATTCACTTTACACGGGTTTGCTATTCCCTCATGTCAAACACTGTTGCCCATTAGATTGCATAGTAATGCACTCTGGAACACAGAATAATAATCTGAGAATGGCCATCACCATTTATCCACTACTGTACTACATTCATAGAGTTTTGCAAAAATTTTATGGCTTGATGAATCTGGGCCAACATGGACTAAGGTTATTTACAAAACAGCTGATTAAATGTATTATGCAGTTTTCCCGAAGTAGCATAGAGACCTCTAATCTTCCACGGTGTATGTCTTGTTTTGAAAAGACTAAGAACTGTAGCAAGAAATTAATGGGTCACAATGGTTTCAAGCTATGGGAAGCCAGATTTAGGCTGAATATCTGGGAAAATTTCTTAACTGTTAGAGCAGTACGAAAAAGGAACCAAATGCCTTGGGAGGTGGTGAATGCTCTAGCACTGGAGGCATTCAGGAGAAAATTGGACAACCACCTGCCCAATCTGCTTTAATTTGGATTCCTGCACTGAGCAGCAACTTGAACTTGATGGCCTTATAGGCCCCTTCCAACCCAATTATTCTATGATTCTATGATTTTATAGTACAGTGGTGCCTCACACAACGATGTTAATTGGTTCCAAAAAAATCAACGTTGTGTGAAACATCGTTCTGTGAAACACCATTTCTCATAGGAATGCATTGAAAACTGGTTAATCCGTTCCAATTGGAACGGATTGCCATCGCTGAGTGAAAATCCCCATAGGAAACATCGCTGTGTGAAACAATGTTTCCTTCACTGGAATGTATTGAAGCCGACTCAATACATTCCAATGGCTTTGCGAAGTCCTTTTTCGCTCCTGTAAAAATGTCTTACAATGTTTGGAAGCTGTTTTAAATGATTGCAATGGTTAGTCTACCTCCTGAAACCTATGCAAACTGATATTGGTGTTGTTCTGACACTTCATTAATTTATGATGATTTTTTAAATTTTCTCCATTGGAAACCATTGGATGGTCTGTCTAATGGTTTCCAATGGAAAAAACAAAAAATCAACCTAGAAGGGGGGGTATTTGTATTCATATACAAATATGAATATCCCCGTGCAGCTGGAGTTAATGAGAGTCTGCCGCTGCCAGTGGTCCCTGTGGCAACCCCAGACCTACTGGAGTATACCACCCTTTAATTATGCTGCCACCAACCATTCAATATAAGGAGTCACACAGACCAGGAATAGATTTTAACAAACAAAAGAACAGGGTTTATTGAAATAACAAACAGGGTAAATAAAAAGATCAGGTAAATAGGATAATGTAACGTGGCATAGTCCCAACCATATACATACAACAGATTAGCTCCCACAGAACACTTTAAAGTAAAGCACAGACCCTGAACCTATCAGTTCTGGCTACCTAGATAGAGACCTGAACCTATCAGGTATGTACTAACTGACACACAGTTGTACCCAGTCCGACACACAGACTCCAACTCCTCACTCTCCACATCAGCTTCAAATATATATACAGTACAGCTCCTCCCCCTGATGTCCCGCCTTCCACTCCCCATAGGATGGAACTTTCCCTCCAAACCCATGACAGACAGGTACCATCAGTGCTGTATGTGACACCTCCCCTCTTTATAAGTTGTTTTGCAGGGGAAAAGCTAAAGTGCTTTTCTCCAAAAAAACAACCAGGATTAAAACACAAAACAGTTATACATTATAACACAATACCATACTTACTCTAGGTTAAACATATCACTTATGCATTTAACATTAACATTTACAATACATTAAGTTACCTTTATTAATACAAACCAAGCCTGTTCAATAAACAGGTACATTTAACTTTTAGTCACCAAAATATACATAGTCCATGGTTTCTTCACCGTCTTCACTCTTCGGGTCTTCTTGACAATGCGTCAGCAACACAGTTCATTGACCCTCTGACCACCTTCACTTCAAAGTCATAATCTTGCAGGTTTAAAGCCCACCTCATAAGTTTACTATTGTGGGTTTTCATTGTCTTTAACCACTGCAGTGGTGAGTGGTCAGTGCACAGAACAAAATGTCTTCCCCAGATGTAAGGTTTGACCTTCTGAATCGCGTATACTATGGCCAGGCACTCCTTTTCCACGGTTGCCAAATGTCTCTCACCTTTCTGGAGTTTCCTACTCAGGTAGGACACTGGATGCTGGTCACCATTTTCATCCTCCTGGCAAAGAACTGCTCCTACCCCGCTGTTAGACGCATCGGTGTAGATGATGAACTCCCGGTCGAAGTCGGGAGCACGCAGCACTGGATAATGGACGAGCGCCTCCTTCAACCTCTGGAACGCCTCCTCACAGTCGCTGGTCCACGGGATGCGGTCATCAGTCTTCTTCTGCGTCAGATCGGTCAGCGGAGTCGCTATCTCGCTAAACCTCGGGATGAACTTTCTGTAGTAGCCCACCAACCCAAGAAATGATTTGACTTTTTTCTTGGTGTTGGGTCTGGGCCAATCATGAACGGCTTCTATCTTGGCCTCTAGGGGTTTGATCACTCCTCCCCCTACTATGTGACCCAAGTATTTTGTTTCTGGGCTACCCAGCTGCAGTTTGTTCTCTTTGCAGGGCCTAGGCCAAAGCACTGATGTCCCGCCTTCCACTCCCCATAGGATGGAACTTTCCATATACATACAACAGATTAGCTCCCACAGAACACTTTAAAGTAAAGCACAGACCCTGAACCTATCAGTTCTGGCTACCTAGATAGAGACCTGAACCTATCAGGTATGTACTAACTGACACACAGTTGTACCCAGTCCGACACACAGACTCCAACTCCTCACTCTCCACATCAGCTTCAAATATATATACAGTACAGCTCCTCCCCCTGATGTCCCGCCTTCCACTCCCCATAGGATGGAACTTTCCCTCCAAACCCATGACAGACAGGTACCATCAGTGCTGTATGTGACAGTCGCTCTCTTCCTTCCAATCGTTCCGGAGCGCCACTTGGCTAGCCACTCGGCAGCCTTTCAGGGAGACTCATCCTCCGTCCCTCTGCCAGGAGTGGCTAGATGACTGGGAAGAGAGCGGCACTCAGGAGTGATTGGAAGGATGAGTGGGGCCAGCAGTGGCAATGGACGTGTGAGTGGACGGTCTGGCCCCAGGGACCGGACCCTTGTTAACTCCAGTTGCGCAGGGATATTCGTATACAAATATGAATATTCCTGTGCAGCTGGAGTTAACAAGGGTCTGGCCCCTTAGGGTATACGAATACCCCTCTCTAGAGCTGACTCACCAAATTCCAACCGATTCACTTGGCCTACTCTTGTTCCAAATAACTACATTAAACAACAGGATTTTAGCCAATACAACAAAATGAGTTAGTACTGGAATTCCATTAGTTTTTTTACCTAGCTTTTTATTCTTCCTCTGATCTAATTCAGAAATTTAATTATAAATGTAATTAAGATGAATATATACGTCCTGTTAAAAGCACTTTTAGAGATATTACAATATATCATGAAAGCATGTACCATCTTTCTTCTGAAGTTATCAGGGATTTTTTTCCTTGATGCAATTCATGTCTATTGTTCATACCTATTATTTAAAAAGAGAACATAATTGAGGAGCTGCTTTTTTCATTATAAATGTGTACAACAATAAAGAATGCAGGCTGTGCGTGCGTGCACATGCACACACGTGCACATGTGCACACATGCACGCACGCACGCACGCACGCGCACGCACGCACACACACACACACACACACACACACACACACACACACACACACCCCGCAGCCCTCTGGACTGCTTGGAAAGTTACTGTCTCAGAATACCTATCATAGCGTTTTTAAAAGTAATTTTTTGTCATAAACGTATTGCAGTGTTGAAGAATGACTTTCTTCACCCTGATACATGTATTTTATTTTACTTTTTTCTTACTTCTTTTGGGGGTAAAAAAAGGATTGATAGGGAACTGGCAGACAACTTGAAAAATTCCACTCAAAGCATGCCCAGATATCCTAGAAAGCAACATTAAAAACAAGTAGAACATATAAGCTGTTACACCATATACCTATACGTATACACACATGTATGCACACTAAAGATGGTCATGAGTCATCAGTTTGGAGGTTCATGCTGGTTTGTTCCACAGCTAAACAGGTGTTCTGTGTTTTGCTGCCCCGCCCCCTCCAGCGGGCTTCCACTCGGAAGCAGCGCCCTGGATTCCCTGTGCCTCTTCCTCCTGCCGCTACGTCTGCGTGGGAACCGCCAGAAGGGGCAGGGTGCTGACTCATGGAATACCTGTTCACACATCAACTCAACTGGCACAAATCACCGGTTCATGCATATCTCTAATGCATTTACATAGATATGCATATACACATACACAAGCACAAATACACGCACTGTTGTTCCCATTTGTTATATTCTTTAGATTTTAATGACAAAAAAGAGGAAAATAAAGATAGTTGCATTGCTTAAGGGTTCGTTGTGGACAGAGAGTTGTTATGACACAGAGAAAACCTTTCAGGAGGATGAACAATGGCTGGCATAAGAAGCCCTCCCCTTCAGAACGCAATCCATATTGGGGTATACCTAGATCTGGGTGCATGAATCTTGACTGGGCGAAATGGACTTTCCCACCCTTCTCCCCATGAAGCTCCTTCAAGCCCTCTAAAGTTGATACACAGAGGATTAAGGAATCCTGCTGAATAGTCAACTGTGGTGTGGAAGCAAGAGGGGAAATTCTCCCCAAAGCAATCAAAGGTATCTTCCTTGAGATCCTGTATGCAACTGTACCGCAGCCCATCTTAGTCAGCCAGTCTCCCAAACCCCTGGTTTCTTTGCAGGGGGTGGGAGGAGGAATAAAACTTCAATCTTGAGGGTGGTAAAATCCATCTGCAACAGTCCAGTTGTATAAATCTGAATCTGGAGTCAACTCAAGTCCTATTCAAAAAGGGATCCAATCACCACTCGAGGAAGGGATCCCTTCTGTCACCACATTATCAAATGACAAGCAACAGTTCTGAAAAGTGCAGCCTGATTTGCAAATGAAGCATCTTCATACAAGGTAGCATCCTGGAAAATTTTGATTTAGTTCATGTGAAGACTTCGTATATGTAAAGGAGGTTCTCTTCAGAACCATCAGTTTTCATGTGAATGAAGCAACAGTGGGATGGGGCAGGGGATGAACACCCTCTTCCATGCGTGTGTATTTATTTCTGATTGATTGATTGATTGATTGATTGATTGATTGATTGATTGATTGAATGATTGATTGATTGATTGCTCAGTGGTTTAGGTATGTGGCTGCAGAGCCAGAGGTTGGAAGTTCAATTTCTAACTCTGCCTCTTTGACGGCTGGACTGTTATGTTCCCTTCCGGCTCTGCAGTTCTGAGATTATTAAAATATTATTGCCCCAGCTTTCTCTTTATTTCATTAAAATAGAATATTTAGAGCAACAATGGCGAGTATAGAAATACTAACATACTAGAAAACAAGCAAGCATTCAATGAAGTAAGATATAACAATCCTTTTAAAACCTCACTCAGGCAGCTAGTCACTCAGAGAAAACTTGCCTGAAGAGAAAAGTATTTGCTTGCTTGCAGAAGGACAGCAAAGATGGGGCCAGCCTAGCCTCCCATGGGAGGGAGTTCCCAAGTCTGGGAGCAGCAGCAGAGAAGACATTCTTTCATGTACCCTCCCCCAAGAGCACCTTGAAGGTGGTGGAACCAAGAGAAAGGCATCCCCAATGATCTTAACACTCAAGCAGGCTCATAACGAGTGATGTGTTCTTTGAGATCACTTGGGCCCAAACCATTGAGAGCTTTCTAGGTTAGAACCAGTACTTTGTATTCAGCCCAGAAATGGTTTGGCAGTCAGCCCCAGCTAGCATATCTGGCAGCTGAATTTTGGACCTGCTGAAATTTCCTGACACTTTCCATCGGCAGTCCCACGTAGAGTGCATTACAGTAATTCAGCCAGGATCTAACTAAGGGATATGTCATGGTTGACCAGATCAGACCTCTCCAGGAACGGGCACAGCTGGCCATGCGTTCCTCACAGAAATCAAGGTATTGGTTCAAAAATGTATTTATTTATTTAACTTATATGCTGCCCACTCTACCCAAAGATCTCTGGGCGGCTTACAATTAAAATTCAATTAAAATAGAATAAACGATAAAACGATTAAAATACAGTTAAAATAGATACTCTAAAAATTGCCATCAGGACCCATAGTTGATGTTATTTCAGGTAAAAGTCTTCTGGAACAGGAAGGTTTTGACCTGGTGCTGAAATGTCATCAGCGTCAGCGCCAGACGAATTTCAGTCGGGAGGGTATTCCATAGTCTGGAATGCCCCTTGAGGGACGGCTCTTTCAAAAGGGCTTCCTGGCTAGATCTTAACTGTCAGGTAGGCTCATATGGAAGGAGGTGGTCCTTCAGGTATCCAGGGCCCAAGCCATTTAGGGCTTTATATGTCAAAACAAGCACTTTGAATTGGGCTCAGGCAGCAACTGGTAACCAATGTAATTTAATCAGAATTGATGTGTTCTCTAGTGGCTCCACCACTCACTAGCCGCACAGCCCGATTCTGGACCAGTTGCAATCGCCGGACCGTCTTCAAAGGCAGCCCCACATAGAGCGCATTGCAATAATCTATACGAGATGTTACCAGTGCATGTGTTACTGTCATGAGACTCCGCTCATCCAGGTAGGGCCGTAGCTGGTACAATTTCCACAGCTGAAGGAAAACGCCCCTGGCCACCGAGTCCACCTGAGCTTCCAGAGTTAGACAGGGGTCCAGGAGCACCACCAGGCTGTGGACCCTGTACCTTAGGGGGAGTGTAACCCCATTCAGAGCAGGGAAATGGCCCTCCAACCTGTCCAGCGAAGCACTCACTAACAGCACTTCCCTCTTGTCTGGAATGTCTGGAAGTCGTTGCAGAATGAAGCTCATCACCCATCTTCCAAATTACTGTGTGAAGGGCTGAGTCTCCTCATAAATGTTTACAGGACATTTATTTCCTACTGATCAAATTGTTTAGGCCTTATCTCTAAGAGTTACATCATTTTCACCCAAGCAATCTTAGTCTCCATAGAAACAAAAAAAAGTAAGAGATAATTCTGTGGCAAATTCAAACTCTTATTTTTACCCCTGGTATGGTTTAAAGAGAAAGTTGTTCAACCATGTGACAAACATTTTTAATGCATGAAGCAAAAATTAAAAATAACAAGACGATAATGTTGAATAAAATTATCTCTTCTCTTTAATTAACCATTGATTTTGTGGAGAAATTTATTGCTAAGAAGCATGAAATGTTAAGTGCAAATCTGTCTGATGAATACAACACAGTTACATTTTTAAATGACCCCCCCTTCTAGAACCAATAAGAGGGGTTTGAAAACGGAGCAATAAGCTAATGAGCAAAATCAAACTGAAGTTTCAATTGCATGCATTTTCCAAATTATTTCAAAAACATGCTCAAATATGTTCTCACACTTCAGTGTGCTAAAATGATAATCAGTTATACACACATGGATACCAATTTTTATTCAGCTAATAGCCATTTCCATGGAAACCAGGAAGTCCACCGTAGCCACTAGGAATGGAATTAAAGGAGTGTATACAGTTGATCTACTTACTACCCTGTTTCCCCAAAAATGAGACCTAACCTGAAAATGAGCCCTAGTATGATTTTTCAGGATGCTCGTAATATAAGCCCTACCCCCAAAATAAGCCCCAGTTAAGTTAAACCCACTCTCTACCACTGTGAAGCATTGTGTAGCAACCAGTAGAAGGTGACATGACTGTGAAATAAAAAATTCCTTGAAAATAAGCCCTAATGCTTTTTTGGGAGCAAAAATTAATATAAGACCCTGTCTTATTTTGGGGGGGGGGGAACGGTATAAGAAAGATAAGTGGATATGTTCTAAGTTAATAGCAAAAATGAACTGAACCCCTTGATCGTTCATTCTTCACATTCATTCAGTCACACTGTATTCAAACAGAAATTTTGCAATACATAAATCTCAACTGAAGGAATGTGGGTTGTGGATTTCACACACACACAAACCAAATTATTAAGCTTCACATTGAACACAGTGGCTGATATACTGTTAGAATAACTATGCTTGCAAAGGCTGGTGATGTCATTACCAGGGAGAATTTTTGAACATTAATCACTTCCTACTTCTGTTCCACAACTCCCCTGAAATTTCTTGTGGAAGCTGTGGGAGCCACAGAGCAGAAGGAGGAAGTCTACCAAAAATCAATACTGCTGGAATTACATTACCAGTGACTTATTTCTGAAGAGAGATGGAAAACTGAATTGTAAATGCTGTAGCAAAAAAAGTCATATTCAGTCATTTTTACACCTACTTTCTTGAAGGGAATGGACTCATGACACGCTTACATGCCCTGTGGTTTCCAAATATAATTTTGGAATTATAATTCTCAGACTCCCTGCTCCCCGCCCCCATTAACTTTTACAAGCTCTGACTATAGCATACTCGCTATCAGTTTTTGGACTCAGTTCATCTTTTTTATTCCCTTCAGAGGTGTTGATTAGCCAGAAGTTGCAACCAGTCCCCACCCCTGCATTTTTCAGTTTTTCCCAAATCTTAGTTTTTTCACAAATAAGGGCACTCACAACTTAAATTTTAATAGGAACATAAGAGATATACTGAAACAGATCACTGGTCCTTCAAGCTTAGACTTGTTTACAATGCATGGCAGTAGCAAAGATTCAGTCTTTCTGGAGATGCCTGCAATTAAACCTGGAATTTTCAGCAAGTGTACACACTCTAGCCCTGAATTATAGTGCTTTCATTTATAGCAGCCTTGAGACTATGGTGTCACATTTATCATACATTGCAAATTTACAGGATGTAAAGTAATAACAGTGGTATTGTTTTGCTACAGGAGAATCAGGGGAGGATCATGTAAAGATCTTTATCAATAATCTTTTCAGACTGAAAATGAAGAACACTAATCCTAAGATCTAGACAGTTGTGTTGTTGTTTTTTTAAACACCTGCAGTCCTATCACACACCTCAAAGAACACTCAACTTTTATTAAGCCAGTCATTCAGGAAGCAAACACTTAGACACAGGTCCTCACCTTCTACCTCCATTAGCAATAGCACAGTTAATCCTTCCATCAGAGGAAATTCCATCCAGCAGAAATTAAACACTTCCCATAGTGACACAAGAAAGAAACCATCATAATACAGGTTACATTTTTCCTTGTTTTCACAAGACCCATATTAGCAGACATACATTATTAAGCTCGTTTTACCCCATTAATTCATATTATCCACCTCGGTGAATGTGATGCAAGCAACATGTTCAAGACTGCCAACAGTGAAATCAAAGCATAATTTCAATTGGATTGTGTTTGGTGAAGAAGCCAGTAATGTCATGTGATGATGAATCAACTTGGCATTCATCGCTGTGATACACCATGTGATAATCACAACTGATGCAGTGCATTGCTGTAGCATATTATGTGCACGTGGAACAAAATGGATGCCTTGCAGATGGACACACCAATGAGGGAAGGCAAAAGAGAGACAGAGGCTTAAGGAAATTGGGGGGGGGGGGAAGCTTCTTGTTTTAAAGTCTGATGGCAATTGGAAATTACTGTATATATTTAACTTGTGCAGAGCTCAGTCATAAAACACTGATCTTAGGGTAGGTTGCTAGGGCTTTTTCTCTCACTCAGTCTATAATATTACTACAACTGAAAATCTAATTCCTGAATCTCACTCGGTTCTTTCTTTTTTGATGACACAAGTAGAGAGAGGAACAATTTAGGCAGAACATTCTTATAACTCTCTGTTATTTTTTGTTTGCTCTGCACAGTAATCGGAAGCAATGACTCAGCAGCAGAAAGTCCGCTACTGCTCTAGCTAGAAGTTATTTATATCTGCTTTTAAAAAAACAAAACACTATACATGAATAGTTTTTAGATTTTGCTTTCCTGTCCAAAAGTAATTGCACAAAGATAATTATCAAGAAGGTAGGAACAACGTCATTAACAAGCTTCTGTTCATGCAACACCAATGGTATGCATGAGGTCAAACTAGAATCTTTCTCCTCTCCAGACTTTGAGTTGCTATGGAGCTTCCAACTTAGCTCACAACTCTGGAGCACAGGGTGGCCCTCATTGACAGCTGTATTGGTCAGACAAAGGACAGGCCAAGCTAGGAAAGAAAGGCACATCAGAAGCCATTAGCTACAAACACATTACAGGCAATATGCAACACTTCTGGTTGTATATTGACCTTGGGCTGTTTCATCTCTACCAGCATGCCATGCTACAGCACATGAACACATATAGTTATCTTTACAACACAGAGCAGAATTAAGGGACTCACATAACTGCCTGCGAGAAGGAACAGGAGCACTTCCATAAGCTGTGCCCTGTAAATAAAACACATTTTTTTGGAGCAAGGGGTGTCAGCATTAATACAGCAAAAAAAGTGTTTTCAATTTTTTTTTCTCTGGTTGGTACAGAAGAGAAAGGCTTCCAGTGAGTAACGCCTCTTGTTTACTGAAGAAAGAAGGAAATTACAGCATATGACAGGTACTTTCAAAACTTGTCAGAAATTAGGTTTGGTGAAAGAAACAGAGTGCGTGAATTACATATTAATGTGGCCTCTTTTGAAAATAGACTCTGTTACACAAGATGCTTAACTAAAGCCTTTGTTTTCTTCCAGAAGCTAGTGATATGCTAGAAAACAGTCAGGTTCCCAGTCCATGAAATATGTGGCAATATATGTGTGGCAATGTGCACTAGTTAGTGACCATGAACTATTCCACACAACATCTGTTTTTGTGAATGACCAACATCTCAAAGATACAGCGCTAACCATTAGGAGAATAAAATATTCACCTCAGGCAGCAGATGCTGAGGGCCAGCAGCAAAGTAGGGGAGGAGTACTCTGTCTGCCACATTGACTGTCTCTGCTTCCTTAGCTAGTTTGTTGACTTCAGCTGCCGTGAGAATGTCTTGGGCCAGCCCTATAGAGATACATGCACACATTTTAAGCAAGTCTCAGTATTCATTTGTGCATATCTTAAAAGTGGAAAAACATTGAGCACTGAGAGACATTTTGAAAATTCATCTGTGATTTTCAGCATTCATGTGTGAATGCAGACAACAGTCATATTTGGGACAATACAACCCAATCATCCATCTTTATGCATCATAAGCCATGATGGGTTCAAAAACAAAAAAATCCCTTATTATGATGTGCAAATTAGCCTTGGCTAAGATGCAATGGTTTGGTTCTTGTGGGTTTTTCGGGCTCTTGGGCTGTGTTCTGAAGATTGTTCTTCCTAGAGTTTGGCCAGTCTCTGTGGCCGGCATCTTCAGAGGACAGCACTCTGTGCTCTGGTGCAGTTTTGTGTGGGAGCTGAGTATTTATGGCTGTGAGATCAGGAGATGGGTGATTATGGTGATTAGTGTGTTTTTGTTGTGGGTGTATTAACAAATGGTTTGTTAATCACCTGCAAACTACTATCTGAGCCCATGGTTTGTTGACTTATACATGACTTGTTCTAACATCCAGACTTGTAACCATAGCTTGTCACTGGTCTGGTTTATTTTCCCAGCTGCCCAACAGAAAGTAAACAGAAATGGATAAGAGAAGCTATGGTTGCTATTATATTCATGGCATTAGGAACAAAACATACTTATGTCCAACTGTAGGTTATTGTCACATGTGAATATACCCCATGGAAACAGTCCCAGGGCAAGACTCAGCCTTCACCTGTTAACATAAGATTGCTTTGCAGCTATGCCTTATGATGACATGGAGAGAATTTCCTGAAACCAAATATTTGAAAACCACTGTGCAAGATAATTCATAAAGCATATGCTAACTGTATTATTATACCACCTCTGAATATGTGATGGCAAGTGATCTCATCTGGCTGTGTGAGGGAAAGCACACCTTTGGTGTTTTTAATGGTCACTTAGGTCATATCCACCAAAGCCTATTAACATAATGACTTGACTGCTATATCAAAGGATAACTGCTGCATTTACAACTTGTCTGAAAGTTTCTTGCAGATAAATTGCATGTGGCTTAAAGATAATGCACTTCAGACAATGGGAAAGGAGACAATTTCCCTCATCTTAAAGACACTAAGGAGACAGATGGCAATTATTCTGAGGTAAATGTGCCAGAACAAATATAATATATCCACAAGCTCAGAAGAGGCAAATGCTACACAAACTCAGAAGCCTGGTTTGCCATCATCACTGTTTTCTGTTGGGTTTTATACATAGCTTGGTCACAGCTGAAAACTCAACCCATCTAGTCAAGTATACTACAATAAGGACTGGTGCAACTAATTACCTATGAACATGTAGTTTAAAGTTCATTAGATATGTTGTATTCTACTAACAATTCAGTGTCTTGAAACCATGATAATTAACTTTTAGCAAGCATAGAGTAAGGTTTATTTTAAGTGACTGACAAAATTCAGATGCATGACTACCAGTCCAGTGGAATGAATCAAGCAAATGCTGGATGATGATTAAAGAGAAATGTTTTCATTATATGAAGCTGATCATTCATCCAGCTGGTCTATGCAGCATTAAAAAAATATCTATTGTGTTGCTAGAGTTTTCGACTCTATGATACTCAAACAGGATAAATAGTTCCAAGCTATCAGCGACCACATAGCTATGCTGATGAAGAGGAACATAAAATGCAATTTCATATGAAAACAATAACAAGCAGCAATTTCTGCAACTTATACCAATAAACAGAACATTTTTGAGATCAGTCATTCATGAGGCCGCCATAAGTTGGGGGCAACTTGACAACATATAAGAACAACAATAATACCAATAAACATTAAAAATAGCAAACTACCTAATATTTCTTTCTTGCATATTTTCTCCACATAATGATGAGCCAACACTCAAGACAGATATGAGTTATGAGTCCAATTCACATCTTCAATAGTATGATTAACTCATGAGTAAAGGGACTACATTAGTCCGACCCATTCTAGTGAGGACAGGCTGCAATGATAATATCTGAAAGGGGTTTAAGACACAAAGGAGATGGCCAAAGCTTTCAAAGAGTCCCTTCTCTCCCAATGAGCAACTCTAAAATCCAGATATGTAGTCACGTGAACTTGCCTTTGTTAAATCTCCATTCACCTGGCTATGAGAGATAGAATAATGGTCAACTCTACTACTCTGCCATTTTTTCTGTGGTATTCACTAGTGTTGATTTCTGCAGAGTTTGAGCAAGAAGCAATCAACTAAAACTGACAACTTTCATCTGTTTGTATTCTCTGGAATATTCATTGATGCAGCCTTATCTACTAAAATGCCAGACTTAACATAGTGTTCTTCACTAGTTGAGGAAGTGTCATTTGCAATAATGACTATTATAAAGCAACAATCTAAAACAGTGGCAAGTTCCCTATTAAAATATCCAGCTGCTGGGATTCCACTGACCACTTTTGTAAAATCAGATTCCAACTCACTCACTTTCAAAACAGCTGCAGATAGTCAAAGGGCTCCGAGCCACCTCCATTCTTCCCTCGGCCTTACAATCAGCGGGTTCAAGTAAATCCAACTGAGGTCTCCTTGACCAGAAAACTAAGCTAACACACTTTAACAAGGCAGGACAAGCCAGAACAAAATGCATTTGCATTGAAACCTCCCAGTGAAAAGAATGAGAGAGTGTCCACTACGGGATTTTCTAAAACTGATTAAGTACAGCCTTTTTTCTCTGGTTCCTAATCAGCACTATAGCATTTATTGTCTGGTAAAGGAAAGTCATCAAAGCAACCAACATGAATTTGACCAAACTCCGGGAGGCAGTGGAAGACAGGAGGGCCTGGAATGCTCTGGCTCATGGGGTCACAAAGAGTCGGATACGACTTAACGACTAAACAACAACAACAATTTTGAGTATGCTTTGGTAGAATACTAAGAAAAGTCATTACTACCATTATGCAAGAAGAGACCACCATGCAAACCTTGATGTACACAAACACAATATGGGAAACATTTGTTAAAATAACATTTTGTCACATTTAGGGTTTTGTGGAGCTTGGTTTTGTTGTCCTGCTAGATTAAAATGACAATGCATCAGATATGGTAGAATCCAAGTAAGCAGCTGAACAGTTATGTGATCGTTCAGTCACAAAAGCTGATCTCTAGTCTTCAAGCTTATGTGAATTATTTTAAAAGTGGCCGTTAATCAACCCGGTACAACACATGTTTGCTAAAAAGTAAATCTCACTAACTTCATTAGGTGTGCATAGGACAGTGTATTCATGATTTTTGTACCCTGTGGTAACTAAGTGGCTGCATTTTTAGATGCCCAATGTATTACAAGAGTGCACTTCTGTTCTCTCTCTCGCTCGCTCCCTTTTCTCTAAACTTACTTATGCTGAACCAGCTGTACATCCTTTCCTTGTAGCAGCCACTCAGTGTTAAAGCAAGTATGTTTGATTACCCAAGACATGCCAGACTTGAATGAGGATTTTATATACCAAAGCAGCAGGTTAAGTTGCTTCTCTCTTCAGATTCATTCATCCAGTCAGTCATTTGTAATGTTAAAAAAGCATTGGGCATAAGACAGCCCTTAGATCATCTTCTTACAAACAATATCAATTTTTAATTCATGTCAGGAAAAAGTTTGGCATTATTTTGTATTCGCAAATCAGAAGACTGCATTGTGAGTGCTTGAGAGGGAGGGGGGAAGCTCTCTCAAGAGAACATAACATTATTTAGCAGAGTTATCCAAAGGTTTCCTATTTCATCCAGACAAATTCTGCTTCCTGCTAATTTTCATACCAACAGTGTAATAAGCCATGTAGTTGAGACAATTGAGATACTTGTTCCTTTGGTATAAAACACTTGGTCTGGGTTTTTTAAAATCTATTTTTGGTAGATCATTCTATTCAAGAAAGAAGAGAAAATATTCCATCATTAATTTCTTTTGCTGTCAGCCAAAAGAATACACATCTTAGGATGATGAAGAAACCAGTTATTATGTATTCACGAAGGCTTTCAAGGCCGGGATCGAATGGTTGTTGTGAGTTTTTCGAGCTCTTTGGCTGTGTTCTGAAGGCTGTTCTTCCTAACGTTTCGCCAGTCTTTGTGGCTGGCATCTTCAGAGGACAGCACTCTGTGCTCTGGTATAGTTGGCTTGGGAGTGCAGTATTTATGGCTGTGAGATAGGCTTTTGTCTTTTTCTGGAGATGGGTGATTAGTGTGTCTTGTTGTGGGTGTATTGTTGTGCTAAGGAGAAGAGATTATCTGCCACTGTGGTTGATGGGTGTCATTAACTGGTCTTTTGTGTGTAATGATCCCCTGTCCTTGTGGCTGGGTAGAGTTTATTTACCTTTTGCATGCTGTATTTTTGAGAGCTGGGAGCCACGTTTTGTTGAGCTTCACGCTCTCCTCTTTTTTGTTGAAGTTCTGCTGGTGCTTGTGGATTTCAATGACTGCCCTGTGCAGTCTGACATAATGATTGCTGGTGTTGTCCAGTATTTCAGTATTTTGAAATAGAATTTCATGTCCAATTTGTTTTAGGGCATGTTCAGCTACTGCAGATATTTCTGGTTGTTTTAGTCTGCAATGTCTCTCATATTCTTTGATTCTGGTGTGGATGCTTCGTTTTGTGGTTCCAATATATACCTGGACGCAACTGCAACGTATCCGGTATACTCCTGCAGTGGTGAGGGGGTCCCTTCTGTCCTTTGCTGACCATAACATTTGTTATATTTTTGTGGTGGGCTTGAATACTGTTTGTAGGTTGTGTTTTTTCAAAAGTTTCCCCATGTGGTCCATGACCCCTTTGATGTATGGGCAGAAAGAAAGAAAGAAAGAAAGAAAGAAAGAAAGAAAGAAAGAAAGAAAGAAAGAAAGAAAGAAAGAAAGAAAGAAAGAAAGAAAGAAAGAAAGAAAGAAAGAAAGAAAGAAAGAAAGAAAGAAAGAAAGAAAGTCTTTGCAGAGGAGGTCATAAGGTATATAATGTTACTAAAATATGGCTCACCATGAAAAAGCTTATATACCCTAAGGTATACCCAGAAATATCAATCTATATTGTATCTATATCACCTACATCGTTATAGAGCTGGGGTGAGCCAAGAGCAGCCTGCATGCTGGATGTGCCCCCCAGGAGTCAAACTGTGACACACACACTCAGCACTGTTGGGTTCCCCAAACCACAACCCCCACCAGTTTTGTTTGTTTGTTTATTTGTTTTTAAGGCTGAAAACATCCCCTGGAGGCTCAGGAAGAATTTGTATCACATTGCTCAATTTTTCCAAAACTGTTACTTGGTAACTTCCAACTCGATGACTTTAAGCCAAAAATGTTGCAATAGCAATAACCCCCAAAAAAGAAGAAGAACAAAAGAAAGAAAATTAGATGGCACCAACTAATCTCAGAACAGATGGAGCCAAAGAGGGGAGGGAAGAAGAGGAGGGGAAAGGGGGGAAGTTGGAGAAGGTGTGGAAAGCCTCCCTGAAAATCAGTGTCTCTAATTGCTTCCTAAAAGTCCACAAGGAGGGAGCTAGGCAGAGCTCCTCTGGAAGCTGGTTCCATAAAAAGGGAGCCACGTATTTTTGCCTTTAGTAAACACTGATTGGGAATGCCCAGTCTGGTGTAGTAGATCTAGGTCTCGGGGGGGGGGGGGGATGGGTTCAAATCTCTGTTCAGACATGAAAACTCACTGAGGGTGTGGAACTGATAAAACCATTCCTTGAACATCTCATCTACCCCATTAAGGCCTCTGTAAGTCAGTTCTGACTTGAAAGTACACAACAACATAAACACTGAATAGCAGTCAAACTAAACTACACAGTTCATTTTTTCCCCTTTGAAATATTTGTGTTACATATAACCAAGGCTGTCTGTCTTCTCTGTTATTTCTGTTTAAAATTATATATCTGAATAAAAATTAATATAACACAGTCCCTGGAGTAAATACAGCAAAAATAGTTGACACGTATACTAAAATAAAGCTGTTCTTTCCACAAATAACTTTCAAAGCAAAGTTATAGCTCAATAAGGAAGACATATTTCCATCTTAAAGTTAGTTGTAAATGTTTTACTAGCAGTCTCTCGGTACCTTTTCAGCTTTAACGGAAAGAAAATTTGCATGATGTTTTCAACAATCTTCTCTCAAATTTGAGATGAGTATTCACGTAAAATATACCATAATATACATGAGTTCAACAGTTCACCATGGGCTCATACAGTGAGCATAGGTCTGATCCACAACATTCATGATTAGGTTTGAGAATCTGTGGGAAGGCTGGTTCTTCTATATGATTAACTTCTACAGATGGCATCAACACATCAACAGCTTTCAAGAGACAACTGTACAATTAGCAGTTGTCTGAATCTTACTTAAATCATTTTCAGGATCACTACAGACTGTCTTTTTTGCTGTTCTATTTTTTTTTTTTCAAAGTATGATACTTTAAACACATGCTATCCATCCTTCACCTACAGAAATACCTTTCACTTATTTATTTATTTATTTATTTATTTATTTATTTATTTATTTATTTATTTATTTATTTATTTATTTATTTATTTATTTATTTATTTATTTATTTATACCCCGCCCATCTGGTCTAGTGACCACTCTTCAGTTTAAATAGGATAGTTATTTAAATAAGGTATTGGCTGTAGTGAGCAGTCATGGTAAAATATGAAACAAAATTCTGAAATCACCCCTGTGGACATGTCATCGAGAGCATGTCCTTGGCTTGAGAAGGGTGCGCTCCATCACATAAAACGCTTTTGTATTAGTCTTAGTACTTGACTCTGACCTGTCTCATTGTGATTAAGCGTTGGCATTGTTTTAGGTACTGTATTCCTGTCATTGGTACCTTTTTCCCAAAATCCATCTAAAAATGATCAGAGAGATACTGCCCCAACCCCCAACTCATTCTATCACAAACTCACTGGCTTATATCTACTGAACATGCTGTTTGCAAGACAAATACAGTGATGCCTCAACTTACGACCATAATCCGTTCCAGAAGATGGCTGTAACTCGAAATGGTCGTAAGTTGGAGCACCATTTCCCATAGGAGTGCATAGAAATGCAAGTAATCTACTCTGGCTGAAGAAAAAAATCACACACAAAAAAATCACTGCAATACGCATTGGAAATGTGATTAAACCCTTCCGGTCAAAGGGAGGGGGAAAAGAAAAGCAATCAAGCGCGCAAGACCCATTGGAAATGCACAGAAAACAAACAGAGCAGATCGGAAATGCACAGAGAACAAAGAGGGCAGGTCGGAAATTCAAAGAAAACAAAGGAAAAAGCAAGGGAAGCATGCAGGACCCATCAGAAGTGGGGAAACCCACCTCAAAAAAGCAATCAACTCCCCCAAGATGAAATGGGGGAAAAAAACCAGAAAATACAACCCCCACAAGACCCATCGGAAATGGGAAAAAACACTCCAAAAAGAAACAAAAAAACCCCAAGACCCATCAGAAATGGGGGGGACAAAAAAACAAACTCCTCAAGGCCCATCACAGCACAGAACTATAACCCCCCAGCCCAAAATCATGTTGCAAAAACACCCAGAACAGTTTTTAAAAAGCAGAAAATAGCACCTTAACTTAAAAGGCAGCCCAAAGCTTTCCTGCAAACACATGCACACGCTCTCAGATGCAGAAGGCTGTCCCAAGCCTCCTCCAACACACACTTTCTAACTGCTGGGGTGAAAGAACTACAAAGAAGCAGCATCGTCGTTACCTAAATATAGAAATTTGAATTTCCCACCTTTTCCCCCTGCCTTTTTCTGTTCGTAAGTGGAAGGTCCGGTCACAAGTACAAGCAAAATTTTGGGGCCGGAGCTGGTTGTAACTCGAAATGGTTGTAAGTAGGGACGTTCGTAAGTCGAGGCACCACTGTACAACAGAAATATCAAATTGGGGCAAATGCATTCAAGCACTTCTTTATTTATATATTTAAGTTAAAATCCTTGTAAGTCGGACAAAATAATTAGATCAGCATCCTTAGGTAACATCAATGAATTTATTATTTATTTATTTATTTATTACATTTATACCCTGCCCCTCTAGACCACGTCTACTCGGGGCGGCTAAATGAAGACAACTGACTGGGATTTCCCCCCCAAGGAAATAGTAGAGGTAATCAATTATGGCTTCTGAGAAGTATTCTGGAATCAATGAGTGATATGATGCATAAATCATGGAGGGAGGTTATAAATCATTAACTTTTCAGTAAAAAATTGTTATGTATAAAAATGGATATACTGTACAGTACATTCCTGTGATTCATACTAGGGATGGGTAAAGATTTTATTTGGTTTGTTGTTGTTTAGTCGTTAAGTTGTGTCCGACTCTTCGTGACTCCATGGACCAGAGCACGCCAGGCCCTCCTGTCTTTCACTGCCTCCTGGAGCTGGGTCAAATTCATGTTGGTAGTTCAGATGACACTGTCCAACCATCTCGTCCTCTGTCATCCCCTTCTCTTGACTTCACACTTTCTCAACATCAGGGCCTTTTCCAGGGAGTCTTCTCTTCTCATGAGATGGCCAAAGTATTGGAGCCTCAGCTTCAGGATCTGTCCTTCCAGTGAGCACTCAGGGTTGATTTCCTTCAAAATGAAAAAAAAATTATCTTTGCAGTCCAGGGCACTCTCAAGAGTCTCCTCCAGCATCATTCAAAAGCATAAATTATTCGGCGGTCAGCCCTATTTGTGGTCCACCTCTCACTTCCTTACATCGCTACTGGAAAATCCATAGCTTTAACTATGCAGACCTTTGTTGGCAAGCTGATGTATCTGCTTTTTAAGATGCTGTCTAGCTTTGTCATAACTTTCCTCCCAATTTATTTATTTTATTTATTTATTGCATTTATATGCCGCCCATCTAGACATAGTCTACTCCCAAGAAGCAGGTGTCTTTTAATTTCGTGGCTGTTGTCACCATCTGCAGTGATCATGGAGCCCAAGAAAGTAAAATCTGTCATTGCCTCCATATTTTCCTCTTCTATTTGTCAGGAGGTGATGGGACCAGTGGCCATGATCTTAGTTTTTTTTTATGTTGAGCTTCAGACCATTTTTTGCGCTCTCCTCTTTCACCTTCATTAAGAGGTTCTTTAATTCCTCCCCACTTTCTGCCATCAGAGCAGTATCATCTGCATATCTAAGTTTGTTGATATTTCTTCCAGCAATCTTAATTCCGGCTTGGGATTCCTCCAGTCCTGCCTTTTGCATGATGTATTCTGCATAGAAGTTAAATAAGCAGGGAGACAATATACAGCCTTGTCATACTCCTTTCCCAATTTTGAACCAACCAGTTATTCCATATCCAGTTATAACTGTTGCTTCCTGTCCCACATATAGATTTCTCAGGAGACAGATAAGGTGGTCACACACTCCCATTTCTTTAAGAACTTGCCATAGTTTGTTGTGGTCAACACAGTCAAAGGCTTTTGCAAAGTCAATAAAGCAGATCTAGATGTTTCTCTGGAACTCTCTGGCTTTCTCTATAATCCAGCGCATGTTTGCAATTTGGTCTCGAGTTCCTCTGCCTCTTCGGAATCCAACTTGTACTTCTGGGAGTTCTCGGTCCACATACTGCTGAAGCCTACCTTGTAGGATTTTGAGCATAACCTTGCTAGCATGTGAAACTTGCTGGCATATTGAGTGTAGCACCTTAACAGCGTCATCTTTTAAGATTTTAAATAGTTTGATTGGAATGCCTTCACATCTACTGGCCTTGTTAGCTATGCTTTCTAAGGCCCACTAGACTTCACTCTCCAGGATGTCTGGCTCAAGGTCAGCAACCACACTATCTGAGTTGTCTGGGACACCCAGATCTTTCTGGTATAATTCCTCTGTGTATTCTTGCCACCTCTTCATGATGTGTTCTGCTTCTGTTAGGTCCCTACCGTTTTTGTCCTTTATCATGTCCATCTTTACACAAAATCTTCCTTTAATATCTCCTATTTTCTTGAACAGATCTCTGGTTTTCCCCTTTCTATTTTTTTCCTCTATTTCTTTGCACTGTTCATTTAAGAAGGCCCTCTTGTCTCTCCTCACTATTCTTTGGAAGTCTGTGTTCAATTTTCTGTAACTTTCTCTATCTTCCTCCTTAAATTTGTTCTTCACTTCCACTGTGTATTCATAAGGGATTTGGTTTAGATTATACCTGACTAGCCCAGTGGTGTTTCCTACTTTCTTCAGTTTAAGCTTGAGTTTTGCTATAAGAAGCTGATGATCAGAGCTGCAATCAGCTCCAGGTCTTGTTTTTGCTGACTGTATAGAGCTTCTCCATCTTTGGCTACAGAGAACATAATCAATCTGATTTTGATATTGCCCATCTGGTGATGTTCGTCTGTAGAGTCGCCTCTTGTGTTGTTGGAAAAGAGTGTTTGTGATCACCAGCTTGTTCTCTTGACAAAACTCTAGTAGCCTTTGCCATGCTTCGTTTTGAACTCCAAGGCCAAACACACTTGTTGTTCCTTTTATCTCTTGACTCCCTACTTTAGCATTCCAATCCCGTATAATGAGAAGAACATCTTTCTTTGGGGTCAGTTCTAGAAGGTGTTGTAAGTCGTCAGTTTTTCAGTTTGTTAATTGATTTTTTAAATTGATCTTGGAGCTCTGGTAAGGTCCCAAGGAAGCAAGGCAGGAAGGCAGGAAGGCAGGCAGGCAGGCAGGCAGGCAGGGAGGGAGGGAGGAGCATGTTCCCATAGTTCCCATTTACCTTTAAAAAATTTATTTGGACAAAACTAGATATATCCAGGTTCAGTGCAGACTATGACAAAGGCAAAAAATTAAGAACCACCTCTCCCCAGGTGTACCCCTGTTGTGAATCATTCTGTGAATCATTCTGAATGCTGACATACCCATGCTATTCAAGTACAGATAGAGATTAGAAATTTTTATGAAAGGTTCTTCTGTAAAATAAGATCGCATGGGTTCTGCCAATGCCCCATGGGGAGAGAAGATGTCTCAAAGCAAGCAAAACAGCCTGCCAAAAGTCCCAACAAGAAATCTAATGTCCAGTATAAGAGCAAACAACAAGCACTTTCCTTCCACCATAGATCGCAAAATTTGGGCTCATCCAGTGAATCTACTACATCTAATGGTCCATGAAGGAAGGGAGAAACTACTACAGTTTTAAATTCTGGGTTTTCAGAGAAGTGCACAAATGCACAAATTCTTTCCAACACCAAGAAAAAGACATAATGCCTTCTCATGGAATGGGAATTTATTTTCTTCATTTTACAAGGGGAAACCATGTTGTAATTTACATTCCTACTACAGACGACTAATGGCAGAAAGAATGCATGTTGCTGATGCATCTACAAACATGTTGGATTCATTCACACCTAGAATTATGGAAGTGAAAGAGGAATGTGCCAATATTTAGTTGGACCCTTCCTACAATGCCTCTTATCGTAACATTTAATAAACAAAATTTTAATAGTAATATTTTGAACTAGAAACATGATTGGACAACCATCTGTCAGACCTGCTTTGACTGTGTGGATTCCTACATTGAGCAAGGGGTTGGACTAGATAGACTTTTAGCCCCTTCCAACTCAGTTATTCTATGATTCTGTGATTCTATAAAGGTTCAAAAACCAATGAAGGAGGTATAAAGATGATACTATAGCAACTAGTATTTATTCTTCCATCCAAATTGCTGTCAGAAAATATGCACACTTTAGACTCCAGAAAACTTTTCTTTAAAATTAATCAGATGTACTTGATTGAAATAAAGATTTACTTGACAAACTGGGAAAAAATCTTTAAAGATGTTTTAGTATTTTTCTAGTGACATAGAATAACTATGTTAGGAGGAGATTAAATATTCCACGCTTACGCATTTTATCTGCTGAGAGCAGGAGACGGGGTAAGGTATAGAATAAAAGTGAACAAGTGAGAGAAGTAGCTTCATTACGCACTTACATAATTGTGTTCTTATAAGACCCAAATTGAAGAGGAATCACTATCTTTCATTTGTCCATTTCATTATAGACAAAACACAGTGGCCAGAGGCAAGAAGCTAATTTTAAATATATTGGCACTGTGTCTGTGCAAGAGAACTGAAAATGTCCTACCCTTAAGGAAAACAAGCAGGTGCTTTTATAATTAAAAAGCAAACTAATTGAACCAGTCTATCACATAGGGCAGGTGGGGGGTGTTCTAAATGAGGAAGTAATCCCTTATTGCTTCATTTGACTTTCAACAACACAAGTCATAATAACCACTTGCAAGTCTTTGTGGCCCACTGAATTGAGGCCAAATTTTCATAGCCACCCTGTCCTCTCATTTCTTCCACAAGCCATGTTCCTTCAAAGTCTCAGCCTTCAAGTCATTGTGAAGTTGTGGTTTTTAAGATTCAATGTATGGGTCTCATGGACAAAGATCTTTGAGCTAGACGATGTTTTCCACAGTCGTCTTCTACTAGTAGAGCTTTGTCGTCACCTTTTATTGCTTCCTGCACAGACCACAAAAAGCAGAGAAACCTGAGGTGGTTTTTTCAAAGGAAGTAAAAAAGGAGTCAAAATAACCAAAGAAGTGGTACACAGTAGAAAGGGCAACAACCAAATCCCCAGAGAGTACCAGCTGATGGACAGCATTTCTCCCCAACAACCTCCTCTGAGCAATATTATGAGGTCATGAACTGTTGCTCAATAGAACATCTGGAGTAGGAAAATGCCAATTTTGACAGGAAGTTCAACTGTATGGATGAGGGTGAGAAGAAAGCATACATTTTTTTCTTTCTTCTAATGCATGTCTTATGACTTGTAGTACAGTACTCACTGAAGAAGAGGAGGAGGAGGAGGACGAACTACTGCTGGATAGCTATCTGGTTGGGATACAGTGGGTAACTGTAGAGGGCAGATTTCTGACACCAGGACTCCTGATGAAATGCAAGACCTGCCATTAAAAAAAACTAAAGTCACATCAATCCAACATGAAATTGGAATTGGCTGGAATTCTACTTCCAGCTTTGACTCATGGACAATTTGGAGGGGTGTGTGTTTAATAGTGCAAAAAAGTCTTTGGGCCTACATAAAATATCAAATACTGCTCCTGTAATCTTTTTTCCTTTGGAAGGAAAAAAGGGGATCCAGGAGAGGCTGGGGCATGCAAGCTGGTAAATACAAAAACAGTCCATTTTGCTCATCCCTTCTCTCTAGGAACACCTGGTGTCAATAGGATTGCTGGCATTCTCATCTGATAGCAGAGGTATCAATAGCCTTATTATCAGTGTTGGGAATCTGGAAGTCTGGATATTTGAGTGATCTCCTATGACTGAGATCCCAGAGGATCTCCAGAGGAATACGGCTTGGATTATGCTGAGGAAGACCTGCAAAAATCTGAAACTGAGCCAAAGCAGGCTGAGGGGTTCAATCACATGACTCAGCTCCAAAAATTCCCTGCAATCCTAGGGTCTTGCTGTGGTCCCTACCTCTTCTTGTTCATTCCCTGCATCTCATGAGCAAAAGTAGAAGCAGAATAGTTACAGAATCTCTAGAGATGTGCCTGTTTTTGTACAAATGCAAGGTTTTGTGCACAAAATGTACTTGCATGGGGGGGGGGGAGGACAGAGAGAACTCTTGTAATCTCTTAAAACACCCCAAAACTATTCTTCTTCTAATCTTGTTCAGTAGGAAGAAACCTTCTGATGTTTTCCATGCTTACCTGAAAAAATGAAACAAATGAAGATTTACTTTCCAGGGTAGCTGACACTGCTACTGAACCTAGTTCCTCTCCTTTTATTATTATTATTATTATTATTATTATTATTATTATTATTATTATTATTATTATTATTATTATTATTATTATTATTATTATTATTATTATTATGCAGTGTACTGCAATGTTTACAAACAGCCCCCCAAAACTAAATTGAATGGCACAACTGGTTTTCTTGGGCAGATGGAGAGTTTCATACTGCCCCCACACATTTTACTCTACACTCTCAGCAGTACTTAAGCTCAGCACTCTCGTTGCAGTACTTAAGTGCAGCATCATCTTTGAAGATGTCCACCTCAGATGTGTACTATCCTGTACTTCATTGTGTAAACAAAGCAAAATAAATGTCACAAAGCTGAAGGTGAAGGCAAACACTGTTCCACTTTAAATTATGTATACCGGCCATTAAATTGAATTTCTACACTGATTAAGCTACCTTTGGGGAGCAGAAAGAATAATTATTTCACCCTTTTCAGTTTCAAAAGGGATACACCAATTGTACTGATGAGACACTCACCTTAGGCACCATTTTCTCATGCACAGAACAGTGGCCAATATAGCGCATGCAAGGCTGCATAGCTCTCCCCTCCTTGCTTCAAAATTTCTTAATGGAAATTTAATAGTATATTTTTGTAAATGGGCTAATTAGCATTTTACAAAAATGTGCTTTACACTTAGATATTAGCGTTCTCTGCTCTAGAGACTCAGTAATGTGCTCCCTTGGATAATTTTTACAAATAACAAACCCTGCCAAGATATTGCTTGTGAAATCCAAGGGGAGTCCTTTGGGCAAGGGAACTGGTGTAAAAAATTAAAAATTCATTAAGAATTCCACTTTCAGTTCACCTTTAGAAGATGGTGTCTCAATGACAAATAGGGAACGAAAACAAGTGCAGCCATTGAAGGCCTTTCACAATATTTTAATGGCTGAAACTTTGGCCGTTGAGGAAGAGAAAACAGAAAACTTGTCAAGGTAGGGGCTTCAGTGAGAAAAGGGGACAAAAGGCAATCCTGAAACCACATCAATCAGTTGCTGGTTCAATGTCACCTGCTTGGGGCTGAGATCTCACCAGGTTTTGTGTCACGAGATCCTTATGAGATTTTTGCTAGCCTAGGCCCTTATAAAGACCAGCTGCAGTAGGTTTTAACCTACTTTCGCTGGCCAGCAGGCAATAATACATCTTTCCTGTCTCTTGCAGAGTGACCCAGACAAACTCAGTTTACCCCTTAAGATACTGCGAATGATTATTTTTCCATGTCAGCTAGATTGTTACTTGAGTACTAGCATCTTTTTTTTCCTGCCTCTCTGGGATACTCTCCACATATTGCTGTCCTGGAACCTCACTTATTAATTGCTATGTACGATATTTTTGGTTCTGCGGTTGACTTCTCTCTCTTTTGGTTTAGTGTTGGTCAAGATGCAGAGAGGGGAGGAAGGCGGGTATGCAGAAATAGATCTGTTCCCCAAAGACTGAGCTGGACTGTTGTGACAAGGGCAAGTAGGTTGGTTTTGAGCAGATTCCACTTGCCTTCGTAAAGTACATCCTAGCCTGATGATGAATGATCCTATGGATGTAGGGATTCAGAAAGGGGGACACAGAGGAATGACTTCCCCGTTTCCGTATTTCCTTGGCCTGTTTGTATGAGCATGCAACACTTTTCAGGTTTCACACCCAATGCCCAGACCCAATGTCTCCTTCTGTCTCTATGTGTAAAGTGGCATCACAACACACAGACACGAAGACATTATTTGCCTGAACTGAAATATTAAGCATGACTTTTGATTCAACAGAAGCACTGTGGAAATGATTTTCAAAAACAGATAACCTGAGGTAGGCTATGTTTCCATATGCACACACCTAAAGGCAAGTTCCACTGAATTCTGAACTTTCATCTGAGTTTCCATGCAAAAAAAAGTGCTTTGTTAGTATAGCAACAATGCTCCACTTATATCACATACTGTGACTATACAGGGAAACAGTTCTAGAGCAAATAGACTATCTGGTGCAGGCACTGAAACGGACAGTGGCCATACTGTTCAATCAGTAGGATGTGAATAAAATCTATAACAATCAATAAACGCTTAAACACCATAATATTTGCCTCCCTGAGAAACAACTTGGTCAATATTGTTCTAAGACGCCCAAATTTACAAAAGTTATCGTTGTTTGATAATCTTTTTCATACTGTACCATTCACATAGTATGAAAGCTACAGTAAATCATTTCATACTGTTACAAGAAATGTGATGCCGATCCTATTTTAGAATAACATGATCAGCTTTTTGCCTAATGAAAATTGATAGTGTTTAATTATTTTCCTGTCTTAAGCTGGAAATGCTATGTGCTATGCTTTTTTATATTTTTATGAAAGGGGGAAGAAGTATAAAGAAAGAGAAGACAATCATCTCAGATGAGAACATGCCGAAGAATGAAAGATAAAATAGATCTCAAAACTACGCAGCCTTGAAATGCTAGCTAGAATGGCATAACTGCAAGCAGATGCAATAGGTTTTATTTCTATCAGAGGGCATATGTCTTGGTCTTTTTATGGAAAGATCAGAGCATAAAGCATTCTAGGGTGATGGCAAGGAAACATTCAAAGGTTATCAGCTTCCATTAGGTGGAAACCTAATGGTGTCAAGATTTAACCAATGTGGTGTATATGCACTATAATGTTCATATGGGGGATGCCCCCTACTTCTCTAGTCAGCCTTTTGTGAGAGAACTTATGGAGATTTTTTTTCCAGATAATGCAGTGGGAAGAAGAAAGAATGGGGGATTTGGAGGATGTTTTACTATAGCACATATTGTTGCATCTGCTATATGCTTGTAATATAGTATACCTATGGGTCTATTGCCAGAACTGATGAACAGTCTTAACTGGAGCTGAAGAGTTTTTGTGTATCACTTCTGGATAATTGTGCATTATGGCTTGGAAGCAGAACACAGAAAGGCAGCCCAGGATATTCTGGTGTTCTTCCCAGCCCATTTGGCTCGGTTGGAGGTGGACGACACTGCTGTCCTTGAGGGGTAGACAAGAAAAGAGGAATTCCCTAATGCTAGCATTTGGGGCCTAAATTCAACTGAGGGGAAATTGCGTGTGGAAGAGCTGTCACTCTTCTCTGGGCCACTAGTCAATCAACCAATTTTATAACTGGCGTGGGACTGGGAGCAAGAAAAAGAGGCGGAGGCAGAGACGGAATTTTTGCACTCTTGCCCTTACACAATTCCATAAGGAAACAGGATTCTGGCCTTTTTTGGGGGTGTGATACACTGGATGGAATAAGGATTATTCTAAAAAGTGGATAATTGTGCATTATCACTTGGAAGAACACATTTTAATCATTTAATGTATGTTTAATTACTATTATGGCTTAATTCCTTTTAATGCATAATTTATTGCTACATGAACTCTACTTGTTTTAACATTGTAAGCCCCTTCAGTTCCCTCATAAGGAGAAAGGTAGCCTAAAGAATAAAATAAAATTGGATTCCTACTCCATCCTGTGCATGAATGTTAAAATACAATACAGAACAAACTACAATACAGAATCACACCAGCTAACCAATCAGTGATATTATAATGTCTCTCCAGTTGCAACAATATTAAACAAACCATTTCCCAAGTTAGCACGCAGCATGTATTGATTATTTACTGATATTGGTTGGGCACAGTGTGTTTCTATGGAAAGTTATTCTTAATCAGGTTGCCATGGAAAGCAATGCATTTGTCACCTGCAAGATTAAAGTGACTGTAACTGTAACTGATAGTAAACAGCTTCCTAAACTAAGGGTTTTATTTATAGAAGATTATTTAAAATACATAATTCTCCATCAATCCTATCTTGAATCATGAGAATTGTTTTCTCTGCTTCCATACCAGTTGGCTGTGAAAAAAGAGCCACGTTCTCCTACCCATAATCACCAAGAAGGGACTCACAGGAGAGGTGACATTCTTCATACAACCATTCTTCAGTTTGAGGAATGGTCTTCAACTCCAGCTGGCACAAATAAATTCTTTACTTGGCAGTCCATATGAAGGTATTAAGGATTCTGCTAATAATAACAACTGTTATTAGGCCATGAAAAAGGCAGCAGTCACCACAGGTACATTTACTAAAAAAGGCACAAAATCTCTTCAGGAGATGTACAAAATCCTTATGTAATGACGTATTTCAGTTGTGTTCTACTGTATTCTGTTCTCTTCCTTTCTTTTCTTTTGGCACATTGTCATTTACCACATAAGAATGAACTAAGAGTTCCAAGTCTAGAGAGAACTACCTCAGATGGCAAATATGAAGGGTCAGCAGTAGCAAGCCTTAACTGTTTCTCCTAAGGCCCTAGACATTTTATTCACGAAGGCTTTCATGGCCAGGATCCAATGGTTGTTGTGGGTTTTTTGGGCTCTCTGGACATGTTCTGAAAGTTGTTCTTCCTAACGTTTCACCAGTCTCTGTGGCCGGCATCTTCAGAGGACAGCACTCTGTGCTCTGGTGCAGTTTGTTTGGGAGTTGAATATTTATGGCTGTGAGATCAGCTTTTGTCCTTTTCAGGAGATGGGTGATTATGGTGATCAGTGCGTTTTTGTTGTGGGTGTGTTGTTGTGATAAGGAGGAGAGATTATCTGTCACTGTGATTGATGGGTGTCGTTAGCTGGTCTATTATGTGTAGCGATCACCGGTCCTTGTGGCTGGGTAGAGTTTGTTGACCCTCTGCACGCTGTATTTTTCAGTGCTGGGAGCCAAGTTTTGCTGAGTTTCAAACTTTCTTCTTGTTGAAGCTCTGCTGGCATTTGTGGATTTCAATGGCTTCCCTGTGCAGTCTAACGTAGTGATTGCTGGTGTTGCCCAGTACTTCAGTATTTTGAAATAGAATTTCATGTCCAGCTTGTTTTGGGGCATGTTCAGCTACTGCCGATTATTCTGGTTGTTTTAATCTGCAGTGTCTCTCATGTTCTTTGATTCTGGTGTGGATGCACCACTGCAGGAGTATACTGGATATCTTGCAGTTGTAGCCAGGTATATATTGGAACCACAAAACGAAGCATCCACACCACAAACTGGATGTTTTTGGAGGGAAATGGCTCCTGGGTAATGGATTCTACAGAAGTTATCAATCCGTTTAGACATGGTATGGGAGGAAGCTGGTTTTGTCCAGGATCTCTGCGCAGTACTAAGAAGAGATGGCAAAATCGATACGTGTACTGGGGTGGTTGTATTTTTAGAGATTGGCTCTCAACTCGGTGGTTGAAAGAAACTGAAAGAGGACGCTTGGCCCCAAGGTACTTATATGGGTGGGGAGGGGCATATTCTAATGTATTTATTGCTACCACAGAAGCTCTAGAATCTTTCAATGAGGCTCCACGCAGGCGCAATCACCCAGGGTGTGATTCACAGAGGCCAGAAAGAAGAAATGGTAAACCACTTCTGAGTACTCCAGGAAGCCCTGGAAAAGTCACATGTCACAATTCACTTGGCATGTTGTGATAATGATGAACAAATGACATCTGAAAGCTCCTATAAGGAATAGCTTTGACTGGGCTTTGCAAACTTAGAACTCTTGATTGCTTTTATTGAATCAATCCATCACATGTTTGGTCTTCATCTTTTCCTATTGCTTGCAACTTTTTCTACAATTATTGACTTTTCCAGTGAGTCTTGTCTTCTTATGTCAGAGCCACAGTTTAATCACCACATGCGAACTCAGGCTTGACTTGACCTGAAATCCATTGATTTGTTCTTCTGGCAGTCCCCTATATCCATAAAGCTCTCCTCCAACACCACATTTCATAGGAGTGAATATTTTTTTTACCTGTCAGCTTCCTTCATTGTGCGGCATTCATAGCTGTACATAGCAGCTGGGATATATGATCTTCAGATACCACGGCATGGATGATTTTTAGCAAATCTATCCAGTGCCAAAGAATTTATTCAATACATTTCAGCACCAGTATCTTTTATCTGTAAGTGCATCCATGTCATGTGAGACAGTGTAAAGACAGAAGAATGGAGGTGGGGTAGGGGGTATATAAAAGTCATCATCCAAAAAGCACACATTAGCCGCCTGACAGTGCAACTGCCTTTTGTTCCCAATTTGATGTCATGTCAGGATATCATTATTCCCTGTCTTGAGCCTGCCACAGCTCCAATTTGCATTGGTGATGATTTTCCAAAACAACATTAATTAAGATGTGCATATTGTTAAGAACTGTCAAGACTGCAGAGGAATTGTCTTTATGTTTTAAAAAAAGTGTGGCTTGACTCTGACATTCTCTCCAGCTACATTGATGACTATCCTAGTCTTTACTACAGTACAAGGAGACTCATGGTGCAGTGGTTAAACTGCAGTATTGCAGCCAAAACTCTGCTTACGACTTGAGTTCAATCCCAGGTTGCTGGCTTGAGGTTCACACAGCCTTCCAGCCTCCTAGTTTGGTAAACTGAGTACCCAGCTCACTGGGGTGTGTGTGTTTGTGGAATGTGTAGCCTGCATAATTCAATTGTAAACTGTTCAAATAATGTTTTAAGCACTATGGAGTGGTACATGAGCAGAACACTGCTTTTACACTGCATTTCGTTCTCGCCCTTCTTCCAAAAAAAACTTTAGCACTTTATTATAAAATTTCCAGCCTTCAGTTTAATCTCAAGGAATGCTATAAGACATGTTAGGTGGGTCATGAGTACTAACCACTGAACGTGTCCGATACACTGCAGTGAATCTTTGTGTCAGGAATTTCTCTGAGAGGAAGTTTGAATGAGAGGCTTTGATAAGACACAAGATGACCCAGGAACTGGCTCATTTCATTATACTCTACTTCCCACTCTGATGAACCTTCCAAGGTTGTTGTGAGGACAAAGGGCAAGTAGCACTGTTTCTTTGTTTTTACAATGTTCTTACGCCAATCCATTAAATAGGCAGAAAAAAAGACAAATTGAAAGATTAGATCAATACATTGTATAAAAGCCCCTCTCTTTCACTGATGTAGAGACCGGCATGCAAATATGGTGGTATTTGGACTGTGGCTCTACTCTCTGGCTCTATTTGGATGTTTAAAAAAAGGAGTTAATTTGAGCTATTAGAGTCACTATAGGGTTCTGACTTGACAACACAGACCAGAGATAGGTAAGATCCTGGGTTGTCGGATTGTCCTGGATCATCATCACAACACCAGAGGTGCCCTTGTGTTCCCTTCCTCCACCCCACACTAGTCGGCTCCTCTACTCACCAGGTGTTGCACTCTCCTCTTCAGCTCCTCTTGGGACTTTTGACCAGTTGCAGCAGGATCACAGACTTTTCTTCTCAGTCTCCTCCAACAGCTGGTCACTCAAAGGCTGTACAGTAACAATCCCTGCCTTACTTCCTTGTCTGAGTGCCCAGCTGCAGACAAGGGAAGGCCGTGATTCTTCTCCGATTGGATGAGCATGTGTAGAGCCAGAGAAGAGCAGTGTGCGCCATCTGGTTAGTGGGGGATTGGGTGGGGGAAGGGAATGTGCAGCATCTGTGGTGTTGCAACAACAATCCAACGATCAACTGATGACCCAGGATCATGCCCATCTCTACAAAGAACACACACATAAACAAGATGCGATCATACTTACAGAATTGAACTAGAGCACCCAAGCTTTTGTAAGGCTGTGATAAATACAAGATCCTTTGTTCTCCTTTCACCATCTAAAAATTTTGAAATGGTGGACCAAACCATGAAAACAGATGAGAGACAGAAGACATCTACACAACAGGTACTTTATCCAATGGCATGTATACCCTTAGTAATGCGCAGATGTAATGTTGAACACAGGGTTTTAATAGCCATCAGTATGAATCCATTCTTCCTCAATCTCCATACCTTCCTGCAAATGTGACATCTGAATCCTTCCTTTCACAAATTATCCTTCTTTGAACTTTTGGTATTCTAGTATTAACTTGGTCATCAGTATTTCTCTAAATACTTTGCTTTGGCTAGCTAGCATTTCAGTGTCATTGGGTGAAATCTTTTTTAAGTAATTACATTGGCAGAAGGGAAATGTCATAACTTGTACTAGTAAATTACTGCTACTCAACAAGTCCCTGCTTGGATTCCTCATTGCATGCCAGTTGGGTAACTTATTACATGACTAACAATCCTAGCTGAGACTCCTCAATTAGTAGTAATTTGCACTGCCAGTTAAACCACTTCCTTTTAACCAGTGTAACTATGCAAGAGGATCTTGGGCATTAATTTGTCTCTTCAGAACAATCAAAAATGATTATCCATTTTTAATAGCCTGAAAATTGTAAATTGTGGCTATACAAACAGTATGGCTGAAAATTGGTGTATATGCAACGCAATGAAGATAACATTGACATCAGCATCTGTGCCAAATCACCCCTGATTAAAGCCAAATTGCAGCTGGTTAAGAATAATTTCAGGGTGCACGTGACTCAAACACCATGCAACAAAGAAGTGTCACACTATGTGAAGCTGCATTACAGACGTTCAGCACATGTCTTTAAAATGTAAATGCCCTTATTGGAAAAAAAAACAAGCCTTTCCATTTCTGCCTAAATGTTTAGTGATTTGTGGGACATAAGAAAAGTCAAGTTGAGAATCAGTAGATTAGCTTGTGGATAAACAGGCAAATGAGCACTGGACAGTATGCTTGGGAATCCCATATGAATAAGAAACTAGGTCCTCAGAGGCAGCATCACTGTCTGCCCTTGCCATGAATAAATTATTTGCCTACCCTTCATCAATGTAAACCAATTCAGAAGTTTAACCCAACACATAAATTAATCTACAACTACCAGGCACCCATTATCCAGCATTTTGGATGTAGTGGGTGACAACTTGTTTATTTAGAAAGAAACCAACCACTTAGCTAAATGTTGCTGTTGCAATATAGCCACTGGGTGTGGCCAGTAGTGACTCCCATTTGGTTGCATATATTGCAGGAAATTAACTTTGCATTAGAAAATTTAACTTTTCTATTCATATATATTATGCTTTTTAATGTACATTCCTGATGCTTGGAATTCAACTGACAGTCAGGGCAGTCAACTCTGACAAGTTCTTCCATCGGCAAAGACTTATATGTCAAGGGTAGAAAAGATGAAACATACACCATCCATCATTCGATGGTCAGAAGATCTCTTTTTAGCTATGGAGGAATACCAATTCTATCTATTCATGGCAACTTCAAAAAAACTTGGACACAGAGACAGCTTATATTAAAAGCAAAAGAGAAATAAAAAGTTTTTTTTAAAAAAGACAAAGCATGATGACACCTTAAAGAGTAACTTTTATATATTTAAATGTGGGCTTTTGTGGACAAGTCCACTTCATCAGTCTTTTTTTAACTTTTTATTTCTATTTTGCTTTTGCTTATTTCTAGAAAGCTTATATTAATGTGTACACCTAACTCATGATTATTTTTTTACACACATCCCTTTTCTTTCTCCCCCCTTTCTTGTCTTTCTTTTTGTTCGAATAAATAATTAAACACACACACACATTTCTGTTAGATTTTGGCCCACATGTTTTAAAGAACGTTATTCTGCTCATCAAAGATGTGGGGTTATAATGGTATTTTACATATATACGACACTATAAAAATTATTGTAAGATGGGATACAGTCTCTCATTGCTAAACTGGGTGTGGAGATTAGGTGAAATAAAAATCAACATCTGTTCTGTGTGGTAATATACTCAAAGGAAAATGTCTCCGTGCAAAAAACTCCTTAATCATTGTTGTTTTGAATGCCTTTTGCGTCTCATAAAAATTAATGAGGAAACAGTTTTCATAAATTGTTATCTGAAGTGTAGAATGCCCAGCATCTCTTTTTCTTCATCGTCTCTCTTTTTCTTCGTCATCTTCTTCTTTTTTTAAAGATATTTTGACAGCGGAACATAAAGCTATTGAAAGGGAGGGGGGGTTCTATAGAGATTAGTTTATTTCATGCTTTAAGCTTTTGCATGTAACTAGTTGTTCAGAAAGATGTAATGATATACACCAGTTCCCTATTATACATAAGGAGCACTGCCAGATGGTAGTATAACTGTAGAGTTATAATAATCAGAAAAATGCAAAGCATGAAATGTAATATCAGTGAGACAAAGGAGCAAGAAGTCTGCCACCTTTTTACAGAAAGTGTATAGTAGTAAGAATAACATTAAAATTAACACACTTGAGATCAAAAGTCCACAAAGAAGCTTCTGTTTTCTCTTCCCTAAAGCAATTCTTACGAAAAGCTACTAGATATATTCGAAGCAAGGTGTTAGGTGTTATTAGTAGAGACAATATGATGCAGAGATCAGTTTAACCAGGGCCTAGGAGATCTGAACAGATCTGAACTCTAAACTCCATCCTAGGGCCACGGGGACTAACTATAACTAAAGACTCCCAGGTAGACCTTGCCCCTATTTTGGGAAGCTATCCTATGTGATACTATACTTAAGGTGGTGGTTTTACTTCCAATGTAGAAGGTTCAGCATATAATGAGATGATAACCCAGATGCCTCCATAGCATCATACTTTGCAATTTCATGGCAGGAGGCAGTTTCTCAGGCTAGAGAAACTGGTTGTTCACAGTCAAAGAGTTGACATAATAGAGCAAAGTTCTCTGTCAGTTTTTTTAAAAACTAAATAGCCTATTATTCGTTCTTACATGGTATAAGTGAGAGATTTAAGGAATGGTTTTATCAGTTCCATTCCCCCAGTGAGCTTCCATGGCTGGGCAGGCTGAATAGACATATTTATTACATTTTAGAATTGTCTTTGATGACAGAGATTTCGAACCTAGCGGTTCGAAAGCATGCAAATGCGAGTAGATAAATAGGGACCACCTCGGTGGGAAGGTAAACAGCGTTCCGTGTCTAAATCACACTGGCCATGTGACCATGGAAAGATTGTCTTTGGACAAACGCTGGCTCTATGGCTTGAAGAGCGGGATGAGCGCCGCCCCCTAGAGTCGGACACGACTGGACAAAAATTGTCAAGGGGAACCTTTACCTTTACCTTTACCTAACTGTGGTTATTCTTGGGCAGGGGGCAGTATAGAGGAAATCCTTTATCTATCTATCTATCTATCTATCTATCTATCTATCTATCTATCTATCTATCTATCTATCTATCTATCTATCTATCTATCTATCTATCTATCTATCTATCTATCTATCTATCTATCTATCTATCTATCTATCTATCTATCTATCTATCTATTCCGTTTTCTCCTACTCAGCATCTGGTTGTGGTCATGGTTTAGTTACAGATGCTCATATTATTAGTTGTCAGTCTGTTATTAATAGATGACTAAACATGAATCCCCCAACAGTTTAGTTTTATAACTTTTAGAGACCAAAATAAAAAAGTATTCAAACTTACAGTTCTCCACATTTTCATAATACAGAGGTGCCTTGACTTATGAACGCCCCGACATACAAATATTTTGAGTTACGACCAGCTCCGGCCGCAAAATTTTGCTTCGACTTGCAGCCGGAGCTTCGAGTTACAACCAAAAAAAGGCAGGGAAAAAAGGGGGGGGGATTCAAATTGCTAACCGTTGGTAACGAAGAGGCTGCTTCTTTGTAGCTCTTTCACCCCAATGGTTAGAGTGACTGCAATTGGAGGGGGCTTCGGACTGCCTGGTAAGGTAAGGTGCTGCTTTCTAAAAACTGTTCTGGGTGGGTTTTGCAGCATTGTTTTGCACTGGGTGGTGGGATTATGTTTCTGTGATTTGACGGGTCTTGCAGGGTTTGTTTGCTTTTTGGTCCCCCCCCCCCCCCCATTTCCAATGGTTCTTGTGGGGCTTGTTTCTGCTTTGTTTTTTGTTGTTGTTGTTGTGTTTTTTGTTTTTTGTTTTTTTTTCATTTCTGAAGGGTCCTGCATGGTTTGTTTGCTTCTTGCTTTGCTTTTTTTTGGATTTCCAATGGGTGCTGCACGATTTGTTTGCTTTCTGCTTTGCTTGTTTTGCATTTCCGAAGGGTCTTGCATGGTTTGTTTGCTTTTCTTCCCCCACCCTTCGGCCAGAACGGATTAATTGTGTTTCCGATGGGTCTTGCAGTGGGTTTTTTTTTTAGGGGTTTTAGGGGGGTGGTGGTGATTTTTTTCTTCAGCTGGAAGAGATTAATTGCATTTCAATGCATTCCTATGGGAAATGGTGCTTTGACTTAAGACCGTTTCAAGTTATGACCGGATTTCCGGAACCAATTAAGTTCGTATATCAAGGCACCACTGTAGTGGACATTGCATGGCTCTTTGCGTAATTTCAAAGGACCTCAACAATCAATCCAGTTGGGATCTGGTAAAAGCCTTGTGGCGCAGTGGTTAAACTGTAGTACTGCAGCTAGAACTCTGCTCATGATCTGAATTCAATCAAGACAGCCTCAGGTAGCTGGATTGAGGTTCACTCAGCCTTTCATCCTTACAAAGACAATAAATGGAGTACTTAATTTGCAGAAGGATAAGGTGTAATTAAATTGTAAACCACCCAGAGAGTGCTTTAAACGGTGTATAAGCAGCACATTTTTATTTGGGTCCTTGTCAAGAATTATCTGTCTTGCCCCATGGGGAATGGGGCAAGACAGAGCTTGTCCAAATGAGAGAAGAAGAAGAACAAGACATTGGGTCCTTTTTCAGGAGAGGGAGGGAGAGAGAAAGAGAGGGAAGGAGGGAGAGAATGGCCTCAGTAGTTTTAGATCTGGTGCTGACCACTACTTGTTTCAGGCCTGCCTTCTACCAGAATGGTCCCCCTTTTGAAAGAAGCTGGCCCTCAACTAAAGGGTGTTCCTTGATCCCTGGTTTACAAGTTGCTGTCTCCCTGGGCTCTGATATGGGGTTTAACATGAGCTTTGACAGGTGAAGTCCCAGAACGTACATCCACCACAGGAGCCAGTGAAGTACTGAAAAAGAAAACCTTTGTCTAGGCAAAGTCAACTTTCCACAACATGAATGCAATCATCAGTGACACAGGGAGGTTGAGCACTTGTGGCTAGGATTGGCAGCTGAAGTGGCTGGCATGAGCATCGCTACCCAGCATGAGACAAATTAAGAACCCACTGCCACATGCATTTGGTCCTTGTTATTGTCCTATTGTGCTAACTCTAGGGCCACAGAGGGAGTTCTGGGGTTTGTGAATCAGGTCAAGCGGTTAAGAATAACTCATTCGAGTGTATTTCATACCCCTCCCAGGTGCCAGCTTTCCCATTGCTAACTGTAGACTAGGGCTGATTTTCATCCTGCACACAGCTGCAGAGGAAGGAAGCAAATCTGCCTTCCCACACTACGTTCCTCCTAGAAATGCCTCTTTCCACATGTATCTGTGACTTAAAAAAAACATATCTTGAGGTGTCTGTAAGCCACACAATTAACACAATGTGTGGTTAGGCCCCGAGGAAAAGTATAAAACAAGAACAAGTTTACAACATTAGACAAGTGCATAGGAATAATCCTTAGGTTTCTATGGTAACAGCCAACAGAAAACATATTTAAGGATATAATAAGGCATGACAATGGTACCAAAGAGAAGAGACTCATATTCTGAAGTAAGGCAGAATGGGCTGAGGACCATGCAGTACACCAGACCAGAGGAAGTTGCTGAATCCAATGTTGCAGGGGTGAAAAAAATCCACACCAGGTTTTAGTAGGAACTTTACTGGATATAGCCAAGATCCTGCCCCTGCCCCCCCAACAGCCTCAGTGCTCTGGGTAACTCCTGTGAAGTTCATTGTCCCAGAAAAACGTCCACTGTGAGGAACCACAAGTAGGTGAAGAAAGATGTCTAAATTCACTTGTTCCTTTAATTTTAAATTATTTCCCTCAAGCATGGGTTAAAAAGAAGTTCAGAAATTTTGCCAAGTGTTTCTGCTTTTGTTCTGCTGTTTTATCCAAATAGCATTTTAAAAGAGACTGCAACCAGAGGGAAGCATTATTCTTTCCTACTGCATTAAGGGCTGAGACTCCAGATGTTTTCATACCAAGTGAACCTCTCAGTTCCTCCTTCTCTAGCCTTCATTCCCTTCCTAAATATAATTCGACCAAAATACCGTTCTCGTTCAATCAATCGAATGAGAACAAATTAATCTGAGCATCAGGAATTGCAAATTGTGTGTGTGCCACACACATACACACACCTGTTGGTTTGCTGTGGAACAAAGGAGGAAAAATTGCAGCCACAATTTATCATTCTTCCAAGAAAAGATAATCATTTAGGAAATAACTGTTTTTCTCCTTTGAGTTACAAAATCCACATCATATGCTGTGCTCTCACACTGACAATAATGTGACATCTGTTTCAGGGATGTACAGAGTAGCCTCTCCACTTCCAAAACTCTCTGATACACTCTACAGGTCACACTGTGTCATACCATCATGTCAGATTCTCTATGCAAAAGATAAAACAGAGGGATGACCTATTTTTAAAATATATACATGCTTATAATAGAACATTCCTCTCACCTGGAAAGAAATGGGGGTGGGTAGGTGGGTGGGAATCTGCAAGTAAAAGGAAGAAAAGTCACCCAACAGACCTATGTGCTCTGAATATCAAAAAAAGAGCAGAACATAAGACTGAAACTCAACTCTGCTAGTGAGTGTTGCCTTATGAAAAGCTACATAAAAGACATGTTATGACAGTAGGATAGTCTTAATGTGCAAAACGTGTCTGTAATGTTGCAAGGGGTAGTAATGTAAGTTCAATGTACAGAGGCCGTACATTACGATCCTTCACAGTGCTAAAAGGTTCTCTCGGCTGCATGAAGAGAATTCAGCCTTGATGGACTGCTAGGGAGCTCCTTTGAGTGCCATGCGGGAGAATTCAAAGTTAGGGATGTGAACAAATCTCACTAAGGGTCAGTCAGGTCTTAGGTAAGACTGAGTGTCTTGGCATGGTGACAGAACATTGAGAGGATTTGTATTCGCGAAGGCTTTCACGGCCAGGATCTAATGGTTGTTGTGGGTTTTTCGGGCTCTTTGGCCGTGTTCTGAAGGTGGTTCTTCCCAACATTTCGCCAGCCTCTGTGGCCGGCATCTTCAGAGGACAGCCAGAGCACAGAGTGCTGTCCTCTGAAGATGCTGGCCACAGAGACTGGCGAAACATTAGGAAGAACAACCTTCAGAACATGGCCAAAGAGCCCGAAAAAC
Organism: Pogona vitticeps; assembly: GCF_051106095.1. Taxonomy (NCBI): domain Eukaryota; kingdom Metazoa; phylum Chordata; class Lepidosauria; order Squamata; family Agamidae; genus Pogona; species Pogona vitticeps. The sequence goes on along the minus strand of NC_135787.1, from coordinate 16,184,153 downwards.
CCACAACAACGATTGAGAGGGTTCTTAAAGTCTCTGGACAGATTCCCCTCTCTGGCACAAAGTCAAGAGGATTAATACATTTTCCCCCTCGATTGTGGTTTCTCTCATTTGCTTTGCCCCTGCCCACTGGAATAAAGATGTGAGACACAGTGATGGGATTTAATGAGGGCCAGAAAATTATTGAGCAATTAACCCTAACTTCCAGGCTTCTGCAGAGACTCCTGTCCTAGTGTGGAAGAACCCAGGGTCCTTTCCTCTTCTCTCCTGATCCTAAAGAGTGAGACACATTCCCTACATTTCTTCTATCCTTAGATAGCCTGGTCCCAGCTAGCAAACAGCTAGGAAACCTTCCAAATGTCACTGCCCATTCAAGTTTTGGGATTTCAGGCAGGCAGTGGGCATGGTCGGTCCTTCCATGCATCCCACATTCTGGTCCCTGAATCTCAGGATCTATGGTGCCAAGGTGTTGGATGTGGTATCACCCAAAATGCTCTTTGGCAGCTCATGGTTCTTTCCTTTCTTGTTCTGCATTACCCACCAGTGTGACCTAACTAATCTTCATATTGCCTCTGAAGCATAAAAGGGCAGGCTGATTACTCACTAAGATATACCATATTTCCCATGTATAAGGAACCCCCATGTATACGATGCCTCCCACTTTTCTAACCCAAAATTAAGAAATTTAAGTGAGGCTTAGCAAATGGAGGGGAAAGCAGGGATCAAAGCTCTACAGGATCACTTTGATCCCTGCTTTCCCCTCCGCATGTTTTTGTTCTCTCCTCAGCTTACTTCCATGTATAAGACGACCCTCAATTTTTAGTCTAAAGATTTTAGACAAAAGTATAATCTTATACACGGAAAAATATGGTACATAGGCCACTCAATATTGCAACTTGTACTAGTCCATACAATTTATAACATTTTTCTACTTGTGCGTTTCACTGAAATAGACAAACCTTCATTGTAAATATGCATAAAATCTCTCACAGAGCCCCCCCCCCTTGCAATGAGAATATTTTTGGGCTGCCTTGTTTGCCAAGTGGGATTTATATCTCCAGGGACTTGGGACTGGAGTACTGAAGTAAAAAGCAAGAGGCCCAGAGACAGTTGAGCTTTTCTCCTAGATTGGGTAATCTAAGAACTCAGCTGGTAATTGAAAACCTGAGTAACTAAGTGACTAACAAGCCAAGAAGGATCAGCAGCTTTATGAGCCAAGATGGATTCCACATGTGACTCAAAACTAGAGCAGGAGGATACTACTGCTCCTCCAAAAAATGTCATGAGGCACATCCTTCTTGGTCTTCAAACCACTTTTGATGAACCTTGATAGTTTCCAGCGATGCTGACTAATCTCTGCTGAGCTGGCGCTGTCAGCCATTTTGCAATGGTGGTACTCAAGTCCAACACAGAACAAGTCAATTGTTTTTCCCCCTCTGGTAAACAATCATTTTGGCACAGAGAATGGGGTGCCGTTTCAGCTTCATCTTTGGGGAGATCCTTGGGCACAATGCTGTCAGCAAGCTTGTTTTCTGATACTACTCAGCTCCTTTTTACCAATGTTATATTGGTCTTTACTTGCCTTAATACTATTTGCTTAACTTCTTCTACTGGCCCCAGTTCACACAACCATGGAGAGGGAGAATTTAAGAAGAGGCAAGGACACCTCATTTTCACTCTTGTCCCTACTTACATGCTTAAAGAGGGTAAACAAGTAAGTAATAATAAACAATCTGAGGGGCAACATGACCAAAACCACTGGCTTGCACCCAGCAATAACAGTCCTGAGGTTGTCCCTGGTAAAAATTGTGAGGTTTCACTGCTGGAGTCTCTAGTTTGAGCTCCTGGTGCCTTGCATTGATGCTACATCAACAAGGGAAGAAACAGTTTCTGGCACAGCTACAATACCAGAAGTAATATACAATTGGTACTAGAGCCCTTAAAATTACATACGTGTAATAACATCATGGAAGGAAGAACTATGAATCAGACTGTGACAAATACATGAATCCCAGCCTGTGGCAGTGGATGGGTAGTTGCTAGCCATATGAAAATGCATTCATCTGGGCCTTACATGCGAGTATGAAGAACCACAAAATTGTTCTCCTTGCCCCATGAGAGGATAAGGAGTTTTGTGGCTAGAGAATGAGACTTGTGCAAATTTACTAAAACAACACAAATCATCCCATAATGGGAACAATGTACATTGTGTAAACTACTGATGGCTGCTTCTTCATTATACAGCCTTTTCAGTATTCAGCTCAACCAAGGGGTTGCTTGCTGCTTTTTAAAAACAGTCAGCGTGTAATTCTGTGTTTCCTCAAATAGAAAGGCCACTAGTTCTGTGAAGATACGTTTGTTGTAAATTACACTGATCTTGATGAAGAGGAAAATGAATTATTGTTTTTCTTTTCACCTAGAGCTGAGGAATCTTGGGTGGTTTGAAAACTCCTCCTTGAGGTGCCTGATGAAATAAGTGCAGAGAGCATGGGTTGATTAATAATGAAGTATTTAGCTTGTATTCTTTACATCCCTGGGCAATAAAATGGGGGAATAGATCCACCTGTGTGTGCATGAAAATTTGGCAGGAGAAAACACATTGCCCATTGTTAAAGCTCAGCCAGCTGCCAGCTTCTCCTCACGAACCAACTGTTAAGTGCAATGACAAAGGAAGTGGAAGTTCTCAAATGCCAAAATGTGGATGAGGAGCCCCACCGAGGATGAGTCCCTGCAGATATCCAAAACATAAATTCAGAAAACTCCTCTTTTATTGATTGATGTATTGATTGATTGGATTTCTGTCCCGCCCATCTAGACCAAAGGTCTGCTTTTACCACCATCAACCACATTCCTGCAATCCCAAACTCAGTCTGAAGCTTCTCAGCTAACTAAGAGTTGTTGGCTCAGCGCTGTGTGAGGTTGCACAAGAAGGGGAGATCATCTCCAATCCATCTCAAGAAGTTGTTTTGGAAATAACCGAAGTGACTTCACAAATTGTCATTCCACTAAGAGGGCTGTGTTTGTTATAAAGTGAACACACAAAGAAGCTGTGTTGGGAAAAGAAAGCAAGGCTGGCCATCTGATACAGATTTGTTTGCTCTGCACTTGGGATTAATTTTTTATGTTTTTAATTCTGTCACTTGTCCGGTGGGAGACGTCAAGAAGGAGCTGCACAGGCAGCAACATGAGTAACAACGAAACTCTAGAGAGCCAACGAACATGTAGTGACAAGCCTACCACAGAGACACGAGAGATACTGTCAGCTTGTACAGGAGGGGGAAATTCCTGCTTTTGCTTACCAGAGCAGAGTCCAACACCAATCCCATCAAGGAAGAGAAACATGCACTACTGTGAGCTGTGTCCATAATTCGCGAAGTTTTACGAACCATACGAATGTTGCTACTGTGTCTTTTCTGCAGGTGGACAAATCATGCCATGATTTTTTTTAAACTAATGCAGTCATAAGTTCGTCCCATCCCACTTCCATATCAGTGCAAATGTTCTTCAAATGGAATGAAATGTCTTATTTATTTTCACTTGCATTTTGCATGCAATTTCACTGGACGTGTACTCAATCCTTGTTGTTGTTATTTGCTGTAAGCCAAAATCAATTTACAGAGACCCTAAAAGGGCTTTCAAGATAAGTGAAGTTTTTAAGGTTTTACCAGTTCCACACCCTCTGTGAGTTTCCATGGCTTAGTAGGGATTTGAACTCTGATCTCCACAGTCTTAGAGATCGCCATGGACCAATTCATCCTGGTTCATCCCAGTTTGCAAAGGCAGTACAGGTGCTGCTACTCCCCTCCCTTGCCTCCTCTGGCTCAAACAGCCTCTCACTAGGCACAGATTGCTTGTTTTTGACACCTCCTCAGCAAATCTCCCAGTTACAAGCAAAAGCATAGACATCTCTGCCCCACCCTTTTGTCTGAGTGTGAAATCAGCCAGGAGGGGAGGGCAAAGAAGCCTGTTTTTATTTTATAAGGCATTAGATCATAAGAGCAGTTGCTTTTAAGGTACTGTAATTGAAATTTTCCTACAACATTTCACTTTTCTAAACTGTCCTGGCTTCCCCAGAAGTTCCTCACAGGCTTTGCTTCAGGAGAAAGAAGAAAGAACATTTCCTCAAAAGACAGGAATCATCATATATTTCACTTTGCACTCTCTGGAAGAAGAATAGGAGACAAATTAAACAAATGGAGGGAAATTTCGGGCAAAAAATGCCAGCAGATCCATAAAGACACATATGATCCTGCACTTAGGGCAATGTGAAATTCTCTACCTTATGACTGCTTTCTTCCCACTGTTAAGCTAGTGAAAGAGAAACTGAGAAGTAACATCTGAGGAATTGCTGCTGTTTCTTTTCAAAGAAGGGGGTAACACTACTAATCCCTATGATTCAATCTGGAGGCCAGAACCTAGCTCCTGGGTTCAAGAACTGTGTTCCTTTTGTCACTCAAGGGCATATTCTCATTGGAGGAACAAAACTCTTATTTCTTCAGTGGGTTGCTGAATGCAATCAAAAAGTCACTGTGACTTCTGCCATAGCAGCAGCAGTATATCAGTTCCCAGGTCAGACAATGCTGCTTTGGAAAATAACCAAATAACCATCTCCTGCTTTCTCCAATTCAAGGCCGCTATGTACAGAAGGCATGCTGAATGGCTCCCATGGTCAGTCTCCTAGTAAAGTGCCCACTGGCAGAGACCCCACAGTATCTCAGTATACCTTCCTCCTTTATAGATTAGCCTTGAATGGCTTTTCTGTCAACAGCAGGAAGATAAAGAAATAACGTTACTCCAATCGGCACCAGGTGGCATTTCTCCCAGCCATCAGCTCATCTGGCCCTCCTGGAATTTTGCCATACCAGGAAAGTCTGGCGTGCTCTGGTTCATGGGGTCACGAAGAGCTGGACATGACTAAATGACTAAACAACAACAACAGAAAAGTCTGGGCAGTGTGGCTGAGTGGATATTGTGTGGGCCTCTCTCACCCAGCCATAATCTTGACAAAGCAGCGGCAGCAGCCGCCCTGCCTGGTTTTCTGCCATGAATATATTTGGATGTATCAGCGTTGGGCCTTGCTAGCAATTCGGACTCCCTGTATCTTCTACAAATATTTCTCAGCCAAGGCAATGGTGCCTTTGTTTTTTTTAATCTTTCTGCCTTTTCCCTCTCATCTCATTACCTTTCCAACACTGGGCAACTTGTGTTCCTGGAAGATGTGTTACACATCAATAACAGCTGTCATGAGATAACCCGGTATCACTGAGGTAAATTATCTTTGCCACAGTAAGGCTCACAGTGAACCCAATCCACTGCAAGCGGAAATCATTTGAGATCTTGCGTCTGATAGACGACTCTAAGCAAACTGCGTTTTTGTCCCTTCTAGTTTGTGTCATTGATAAATCAGTAAATTAAAGTAGATTATACACCTACCACCACCGCTGGCCATCCAATCACACATTTTAAAATGATAGAATTCGTTGCCTTCATTTATTTCATATTATAGTTAGAACCACTTTCCTGTCACTGAAGAAAGACTTGAGGCCCTGAACTGGCATCATAGGCCTAAAAATGTAGCTAGGATGACATATTCATCTAGTTGCCAAAGAATTGCAAGATTTCAGAAGTACAGTGGTGCCTCACTTAATGACAATAATCCGTTCCAGGAAAATCGCCGTTAAGCGAAAACATTGTAAAACGAAAATAAAAACTCCACTGAAATGCATTGAAACCCGTTCAATGCGTTCCAATGGGGTAAAAACTCACCGTCCAGTGAAGATCCTCCATACGGCAGCCATTTTTGCTGCCTGTATAGTGAGGAATCCATCCCTAAACACAGCAGGGAGCCATTTTAGTTACCCGCTGGCCATTTTGAAACCGCCGATCAGCTGTTTAAAAATCATCATTTTGTGAAGAATCAGTTCCCAAAGCAGGGAACCGATCATTGCAAAGCGAAATTCCCCTATTCAGACCATCATTTTGCAATCGCAATTGCGATCGCAAAAAGATCATCATTAAGCATTTTGTTATAATGCGGGGCAATCGTAAAGCGAGGCACCACTGTATATCAAGAAGATCTCTCACTCATTCACTCACTCACTCTCCCCTCCCTCCCCCTCCCTCTCACACACAAACATAGAGCTTTCTATAATTTCTGTTCCCACATTATCTCCATATGCATATATACATACATTTCTGGGGTGCCCATCTGAAAACCCAGAGTGCCCTGCGTTGCCAGATGGGTGGTATAGAAATTGAATACATGCATACATGCATACATACCTCTCCAGATTAGGGACAAGGAAATCATTCTGTTTGTATTCTATATCACCTTCATGTGTGTTTGCCCATTGAGGAATTTCACCTTGTCTCCTGATCAATTTTCATTCTTTTTTAAATTGCACCCACCCAAAAATAAAATTTATTGAAATTTAACTGAAAAATACAAAGTAAATGAAAAATATTTGTGTCAATACAACACATTGCAACCTTAGATAGAACACTGGTTGGATGCCTTTGTGGTTTAGGTATTTGCTACAGAGCTAGAGGTTGGGAATTCAGTTCCTCACTGTGCCTCCTGAGAGCAGACCCAGCCGGTTGGCCTTGGGCAAGCTGCACAGACTCAGGGTGCTCCCCAAAGAAGGGAATGGTAAATCCCTTCTGAGTATTCACTATCAAGAAACCCCTAGAAAAGGGTCACTGTGAGTTAGAATTGACTTGACAGCACATTTATTATGACTGTTGTTGTTGCTGTTGTTCTTAAATTCTTCAAAAACTTCCAGTTTATGAATGTGGCATATTGTGCTTTCTGTACCCACAAATCAAAAAGCCAGGAAATGTCCCAAAATGCACAATATCATGCCCTCAGTGTCGGCAGGGAAAAGGATGTCAAGCTTTAAATAGCAAAGAGCAGCAGTCAAGATGGCCTACAGGAGACCCTCTTGTGCTCACTACCATTCACAAAGTGACACCACACAAGGGAGAATCCCAGAAGCGAACTTCTTTTTTTCATAAGTTCACCACTTCTCACCCAAACACAAGGCAATCTGTCAGGGCTGTTTTTCAACAAATGTGAATGGTAGAGAGTGGAAGAGTATATCTGTTCTATTAAGTATGGGCCAAACAAAATAATTCTCAGCTCTCAAAATGTGTGGATATTTATTTTGGATTCTGTAAGCATACCGCCTGATTATTACCGTCCTTCCCTTGTTTGCAAATGAGTTATTTTTATTTTGTTTTGCAGAGAGATTGGGCCCTAAAAGAAAAGCTTCCTGTAAGTCAAGAGATAGTAAATTCTGTGATATTCATATGTATATTCAATCTATCAGTGAGACAACACAGAATGTTAGCCACTTCAGGTCAGAGTTAATGACAGGACTTCAGGACTCAGTAGGAAGAGGGACTGGCCTGATGAGGAAAGTGCAATCAATTGGTCTTCACACTTTCTTTCCCTTTCTTAATAATGTTAATTGTGTGCCATCAAGTTACAATTTATCACCTATTTGCTTTTATGAGATGGTCCAAATGAGCGATTTATCTCACCCATTCAAGGTCTAAATTGCTTTTCTTTGGAATTAGGTATAATAAACTACCTGTCCTGTAACATTTAGTGTTCTGCTAAACTTATTTGACATGTATAGCTAGCACACGTATTTGATTTTAATGTGACAAAGGCAGAGGCAAAACTTTGTGGGAGATTTCAAAAATGACATAAATTTTGGTAGATTCTGAGAGATGTACTCAAAAATAGTAATATTTCCAAGCTCTGGGCAAACATGGCCTATCAGTTTTATAATTTAAGCAAAATACAAAAAGCCAGCCAGCCAGTCACTTTAGGAGAAAAAGCACACAAGATGACTCAGGAGAACAACTAGCTTCATCCTGCAGGTGAAAAAAGATATATAATTGTTGTTCAAGAAAACCTGCAGAGCCCATGTACCTGAGGAGAATGAAGTAAGGCAGCAGTTAGCCCAAGCACTTGGACCAGTATTCTGCTGCTTCCCACAGTCTTCACTTTGTGAAGATGGATATCATCCTCTTGAAATGAATAGGGCTTATGTTTGCAAAGTTGATTACTGATGTACAATACGCAAACAAGGTTCAAAGCAATGGTACCATTTGCACAGTGGAGGATTGGGTGAGCGGACAGAGGAAATACGTTCTCCTCTTGGTCTCAAAGGCATTATTCAATTCAGCCTGTCAACATTAAATTGGGATACAAATGAGCATCCCAATCATTCACAAATTTGTTCATAAATAACCCACACAAATGTGCACCAGGTCCAAACTGTTCCTCAGTGATAAACGACACTTTGAACATGTAACAGTTCCTCATCCTAAAAACCCTCACCTTGTTGTGAGAGCAACTGAGATCAACTCTTGTAAAACACTCCGAGCATGGAAAAGAGTGACTGAGAGGAAAAATAGTGTCATTGAACTGCCTCGGTGAAGTATATACCTTCTACATATCTACACTGACCTGAGAATTACAACAGTACTTCCAAAGGTATGGGACCCTTTCATATGGATGTGCCACTGAAATCAGATTAAGTGCCTAAAATAAGTTCTGTATTTTGCTATCAGCAAGAATGATGATATCATTCATTGTCTTGCATAGGCTTCCTTGTCCTCTTTGAATTGAATTGAAATCTTTAGCAGGTGTAATGAGGACTTGTTATGTTCCTATTTCAACTATAGGTGGCACTCTGCTCAGTGTGAAACTTCCATCTTTACTTCTGTTCCAGGGTGTTAGCCATTAAGCTCTTCTTCTGTTAGGCATCCATTTTGGCTTGGCTTCTCCTTTGTCACAAACCAACAAGGGGCAAATAATTTTTTCTTCCAAGATATTGTTGCGAGTTACTCCTCTCGTAATACCAAATATTTTGAGTTGGCTTGGTCTTGAGTGCTCAACTAAGACCTATTAGCTTCATAAAAATGTGTTCTCCATGGAGATGAAAGTTTAGAACTAGTATTTCAATACAATCATCCTCAATGTCTGCAACCTAGTAGTTCGAAAGCATTCACATGGAAGTAGATAAATAGGGACCACCTCAGTGGGAAGGTAATGGTGTTCCATGTCTAGTCACGCTGGCCACATGACCACGGAAACTGTCTTCAGACAAACGCTGGCTCTATGGATTGGAAATGGGGATGAGCACCGCGCCCTAGACACAACTTGACTAAATGTCAAGGGGAACCTTTACCTAAATGTCTGCATTTTAAGCTTTTCTTTAAGGGCATGGCTATCATAATGACAGGGCAGACCTCAGATTTTATCATGACAACACTGTGCTTGACCATAAGCCCAATTCACATTTAGGAAAGGAAAAGTTATATTCCCTATATTTCCTTTTTTCTGCCTTATTTTTATGCACACATTTTGTAAGAATGCTTATTTGGATTTAGTTCAAAAACATTATTCATAACTCTAGATCTATTGATATAAAGTGTGCAAATGAATGATGGTTGTTTGCAAGAAATTGCTTTTGGGTGTAATGCATCATTTACTGCAATAGGTGGAATTCATACTGCAGAGAATGCTAAAAGAAAGTTGGTTCTTGTCAAGATTTATATGTTCAATTGAGCAAATACTGTATGCACACAGACACACAGACACACAAACACAAACACTACGGAAAATATATCTTCTCGATGAGGCAACAAAATAAGCATTTATAGTCTTACTGAAGGGAAAAGAAAAAGGCAAATCTCATCCACCTTTGAAAAAAGTCCATGACCAGATAATGAGTCAGCCGAATCATTTTCTGTCTCGTTGCTATGTACATTCTGGTCTGTGTTTCAGAATACTTTTGGTTCATGTGTTATGACATTTTTATGAATAAAAATGCTATGTCTTAATACAGAAAAGGAAGGGGGAAAGAGATAGAAGGGAATGTTGTGAAAACAACAAAGAGATACAATCCACTTGCTATCCACTTGCTTTTCCTTTAATGGATTTGAGTAGAACAACCCTACCTGCATACTGTCAAACAAATAATGCTATGTTTTAAATGTCACCACTTAACACAAAATATCCACACTAAAACAATATGCTTACATATTTGCATCAATGGAGCTAGTCTATCCAGTAAGGATTTTCAGCATAGAGACTTTACAGTGGGAAGATTCCACTTACTGTGTGATGTGAAAAAATATAATCAAATAAAAGAGGCAGGAGATAAATTTCCTGCACTAAACAACAATTTCAAAATTAACAGGTCACGAGCTCTGTATGACACAGAGCCAAGAGTTCTGAAATAATTCAAATATGAAACTGTTAATCTTCCAAAATAATAAGCAGATTCTACTAAAATTGGCTTCGGTAAGAAGAGGATTTAAAAATTACTGACATGCAAGACATGTTTCTGCAATATGACTCAAATGTCATTTGCTTGACATAATGGGAAAGTATAGGGACGTGGTGGCGCTGCGGGCTAAACCGCAGAAGCCTGTGCTGCAGGGTCAGAAGACCAAGCAGTTGTAAGATCAAATCCACGCGACGGAGTGAGCTCCCGTCACTTGTCCCAGCTCCCGCCAACCTAGCGGTTCGAAAGCATGTAAATGCAAGTAGATCAATAGGGACCACTTCGGTGGGAAGGTAACAGCGTTCCGTGTCTAAGTCGCACTGGCCATGTGACCACGGAAGATTGTCTTCGGACAAAACGCTGGCTCTATGGCTTGGAAACGGAGATGAGCACCACCCCCTAGAGTCGAACACGACTGGACAAAAATTATCAAGGGGAACCTTTACCTTTACCTAATGGGAAAGTATGGCAAGTATTATCTTATATCAACAGAGATTTTTTTTTTTTACATTTTTGGACTACATCTTCCATAATAACACAGCCAACAAGGCCTTGGGAATGGTAATTCAAAAAGATAAACTTCCCCTCTTTAAGCATGCTGCAAAGTCCTATATGATATGTGGGTTTTCCTGATCATTTCAGAATGCTGACTCTTATTAAGACCTACACATGCCCTTCAGAACTACTGGCCAGAATTCTATTGGTATTCATGTATGGTCTGTTTAACTTGGCACAGCTAATTGTAACTAACTGACAAAGTGCCAAGGTATGACTTGAGCAAATCCCTAGTCATGTCACCTGTTGAACAACTAAGATGCACATCAGCACCTCATCAACCAAATTATTCGCATAAAGTTACATAAAAGAGATTATGTACTTTGCTTTTTCTTCTTTCTTTGTGTTTGGCCCCTTAAAATCTAGTTTCTTCACCTGCAATATGTACCAAAGAAATAAAGCATCTCTCAGCAGATATTGACTTCTCAACAGGAGTCATCAAGATATATTGATATAAGAGGCGCACAATGAGTTTACCTTTATTGATGCATCTGCTAAAGTATGAACTAAAACTGTTTATGAAATGTGCAATTAGTTTTAATATTGTATGGCTGTTGGGGATGCTTTCTCTGTAAGAAAGAACCGAACACAAGCTGGCAAGTGCCGCTTGTGTTCATTGATTTAGGCAATAAGGCGAGTATCCAAATTGGAGAGATGGGGGATTCTCTACTAGCCAATTACATTCCAAGCCTGTGCCAGTTTCAGACATCTGGAATGCGAATCTGATAGGAATGTTGGAAACAACATGAATTTTAACAGAAGCAAATCATTGTGGCTGAAATTCACACGCAACAAAAACATTTTGCGATTCTGTTCTTCCGAAAACTGAATATTATGTTTGTTGTCTGACACAAAAGCATACTATTCCATGGTAAGCGGCTCTCATTATCCACTGACACAGCTGTACATAGAGCTTCAATACCCCTCTTTTTCTGATGTGCTTTACGTTGCTTTGAATTTGGTTGTTTTAATATGATATATTGTTAAATTGTGTTTTAATAACATATCTTATTGTGTTTTCAATTTCTTAAAATCATGTCGTGAGTCACCTTGGGTCCCAATATTAGGAGGCAGGTGGGATACACATGAAATACATACATACATACATACATACATACATACATACATACATACATACATACATACATACATACATACATACATACATACATACATACATACATACATACATACATACATACATACATACATACATACATTCCTTTGGAGGAAAGAGCTTCATTTTGGTTAATTCCAATATTTTTTTTATGATTAGTATAATTTTACTATTTACCAGATAGGGCAATGGGTCAAGACTAGAGATGGGGGTATGCGCATACGAATATCCCCGAACATGTGGTGTTAACAAGGGTCCAGTCCCATGGGGCCAGACAGTCCACTCACCAGTCTGCTGTGGACTGCGTGATTCTACCAATGGATTCGCAGCGCCACTCTTTGACCTTGCAGCAAGGCTTGTCCTCCTGCCTCCTGCCAGGAGTAGTGAGCGGATCGCGCGCTGCAGAGCCATTGGTAGAATCATGCCATCTGCGTCTGCGGCAGATCGGTGAGTGGACCGTCCAGCCCCATGGGACAGAACCCTCATTAACACCACCTGTGCGGGGATATGAATACCCCCATCTCTAGTCAAGACAGACTTGGGAAGTTGTTTTCTCTCAAAGTTAAATGCAGATGGCTTGGGGAAAAACTCTTTATTTCTCATCTTAAGCTGCTTCATAGGGTCCCTATGAGAATGCAAATCAGAGCCCCATTCATATCACTGAGAGCTCCCTGAAACAAAAGAAAACAGGAAATAGTGACTTTGATTTTTAAAAAAACTAACAACAGACTCTATGCACCTGAAGGAGGTTTAGACTGTTTCTTCAAGAGTGGCCACCCACTCACACCTACTGTACATCCCTTATTTTTTTAAAAAAAAAAAAAAGAGTAAAAATCTTTCCTTTGCCTCATCTTAAAGAGCTGGTTGAGAAACCGCCTGCAGTTGAATTCACAGTGGTGGTTTCGGCTTCAGGCAATTTATCGACAGGCCCTTTGAGAAAATACAAAGAAAATATTTGCTAATATTTTAAATAATTGATGCAGTACATCAGCGATAGTCTAACAGGAACAAAAAAGTATTTTAATTTTCCTTGCCTTCTACAGAGAAGAGCAGGGGGAGTGATTCATTTGCTTGTAACATGGCTCACTTATTAAGCCACTTCATGATATTGGCAGGAGCCATTTCCATGTGATTGTTTGGGCATCATTTGATTGCACCAATCACATCTGACTATTCCAGGAATTTTAAACTCAATTTACCTGGGGGCCGCTAGAGGCAGAGTCTGGGTGAGGCTGGGCCGCATCAGATTTTCCACCAAACGGAGCAAGAGCCCAAGGAAGCTGCCCAGGAGTTTCCTTAGCCGACAGACAAGTGGGCTGGCTGGCAGGCGGCAGTTCTGGATGGAGGGTGCAAGAGGTGCTGTCTTGGGAGAGAGCCGGCGAGCGAGGCAAGGCTTTTTTTTACTCTTGACAGCAGAGGATGTGTGGGCACTTTGGGGGGGCAGGCAAGGCGAGGACCACAAACTATCATCTGGGGGGCCGCAAATGGCCCCCGGGCCGCATGTTTGAGACCTCTGGTCACTATTCCAAAGCTGCCCACACTAACTCACTCTCTGCCACTAGATTCTGCATGCAAAATCTCAACAGCATACCAAAATTCATGATGACACAGAAGAGCATTATCTTAAACTTCTTTCCATTTAACCATCTGCAACCATCTAACGAGTGAAACTTAAATGCTTCTGTGATTCCTCCCCCCCCCCCAGTTAAAAAGAACAACAAGTTGAGCCAGTTGTTTACTTTTCATTTTCTAGCTAATTTGTTATGGATAACTTACGAGAAATGTTCCAAATTTAAGTAAAAGCTGGCTGCAACGACTGTCTGCACAATAATTATTTATGCTAGGCAATTAGCAACAATTGTATGTACAGTATTTTACACCTCTATTTTCTTAGACACAATGGCTCACAAATTAAACATTGTCCAAAGTAATGTGGTAAATTAGGACATATTCCTTTGAGTCATCAGGCTTTAAGAAGACAATGCGGCTCATGATAATGATGCGGATGTACTAATTGGAAGTCTTGCTAGACAATGAAAAAGCTGCCACACTTAGATAGGGGCAAGCACTAAAGATCAAAAGAAATGCCAAAACCATCTGCTTTGTAAATAAACCAAAGATGGCAAAGGAAATCAGACCTGGGCAGTGCTGCTTCATCATTCAGAAAAAAAAATGCCTAATGCTGTGATGATTGTTGTTACGACTTGAAGCCATCACATACTGATTTATCAAGGAACCCTACAAACTAGACACAGGCTATTTTTATCCATATCCCTGGGGATATGAATATGAAAAGTGGCACCACAGGTGCCACAAAGGGCCATTCATTCCCTCTAAAACTGGCCAGCCCACTCACCATTCACAATGCAGTGTTTGGCTGCATCGTTGTTACACCAATTGAGAAAGGAGCCCGGATGGCTCTTCCCTGTCTCCCTGCATAGTCGATCATTGCACTGTGGAGGTGGGATGAGGAGTCTCTCTGCTCAGCTGATGAGTGGCCAGCTCTGTGGGGGCGCAAGGAAGAGGCTGGGATCCTTCCGCAATAGGTGCAATGACAACAGACCACTCTGCGAATGGTGAGTGGACCGGCCGATTCTGGGAGAAGTGGATGGGCCTCCACAGCACTCAGGGATATGAATACAAATAGCCCATGTCTACTACAAACTTATAGATCTCATCTACTCACACAGCAAATGATATGGTAAAATAGTAGTTGAAATGCTATTGCTTAGTGCAGTAAGTTGCACTAGAGTACTAGGCTTGTTGAATCAGTGGGGATTTGGAGAGTCAATTCCTCCAAAAGTTTCATTGATTCAAATGGGCCTACCCCTAGTTGTGACTTACTGTGCTGAAGTGGTTTTACACTAAAGTAAGCTGCAACAAGAGTAAGTCCATTTGAATCAGTAGAAGCTAAGGAGGAGTTGACACACCAAATCTCCACTGATTCAATAGGCCTACTCTAGTGTGATCTATTACACTAAACAAGAGGATTTCAACCCTTGTCTGTGATACCATATGGGGGAAGTATATATTATATATATTTATAGCCTTGCATACAGAAAAAGAGATAATACATAAACAAAGATGGAGGGTCAGGCATAGGTAAATACTGTTACCTAAATACAAGACCCTGATATTGGGAAAGTGTGAAGGCAAGAGGAAAAGGGGATGATAGAGGATGAGATGGTTGGACAATGTCATTGAAGCTACCAACATGAACTTGACCCAACTCTGGGAGGCAGTGGAAGACAGGAGGGCCTGGCGTGCTCTGGTCCATGGACTCACGAAGAGTCGGTCACAACTAAACAACTAAACAACAACAAAATACAATGAGGGGGACATGGTGGCGCTGCATGTTAAACCACAGAAGCCTCTGTGCTGCAAGGTCAGAAGATCAGCAGTCATAAGATCGAATCCACGCAATGGAGTGAGCTCCCGTCGCTTGTCCCAGCTCCTGCCAACCTAGCAGTTCGAAAGCATGTAAAATGCGAGTAGATAAATAGGTACCACCACAGTGGGAAGGTAACGGCATTCCGTGTCTAGTCGCGCTGGCCACATGACCACAGAAACTGTCTTCGGACAAACGTTGGCTCTATGGCTTGGAGATGAGGATGAGCACCGCGCCCTAGAGTCGGACACGACTGGACTAAATGTCAAGGGGAACCTTTACCTTTATTAAATACAATGAATCTGAAACACTGGATCTCATTCCTTTAGTCGGTGTGTGTTATACCACCTCTGTATGCCTTAATCCTGGAAGAGTGCAACTGCATTAAGGCATGTACAGAGCATCCAGATTGCACACAGAGTCTTAAATGCTATTCTCGACTCTCTATGGCTTGCTTTATAAACAGAAGGCTGTCATACACTGTTTATCCACATTAGACCACCGTCCAGAGTTTCAAGTAGAGACTCTTCATTCTGCCCACTGCTTGGCCCTTTTAATTCAGGCCAATAATTGGATCTAGGCACTGCATGTGAAGCATGTGTGTTGCCGCATGCCTCGGAGTCAATCAGCTGGGCACGATGGACAGAAACAAACAGTCTCACTGCCAATCCGCAGATATGGGAGAAGTTACTTTTGTGAACCATAACTCCTGGAATCTTTCCAGCTAATGGCCATGTTGTCTGGGAGATTCTGGGAAATGCAATCCAAATCAGTTACTTTTTTAGACTCTCTGCAGAATCATCCTTAAAAAAAAAAAAAGAGAGAGAGAGAGAGAGAGAGAGAGAGAGAGAAAACAACTACCAGTGGTTTCCAACATTGGATCCCCAGAAGTTCTTGGACTACAATTCCCAGAAATCCTGGCCAGTACAGCTAGTGGTGAAGGCTTCTGCAGGTTTTCATCCAAGAACATTTGGGGATGCAAACCAAGGACCCATCAATCTAGACAGTAAGAGTTTTGGTTGAGAAGAGGGAGCAGAGAATCCACACCTGTAACCCTTCCTAAGCAGCCAAGATTTTAGCTTTTAAGAAAGACTCCTTCTACATTCTCCTTGCTTTCAAATCTGGGAGGCAGGCCAAACACGCAGCCTCTGATCTCACACATGGTTCCCCCAAACTGCAGGATACGCTTCTGTACACATTCCATCTTTGGCTGGATCATGGCATGCTTATCTTAAAGGAAATACTTACACTTGGCTACTTACGGTTTGTATTCTGACCACATTGACACTTTTTTGCTCACAGGTACCTAGGTGCGTGCCATGGCAAGCAAGGGTAGGCAAAATACTGAAAATAGTACCACTCTGCATTCTAAATGTCTGGGACAGCTGGAACTGTGAGACATCTGGCATGCCTCTCCACAGGGACTAAACAAATCATTTCCTATCACTCTCCACCGAATCAGACGCTTGGAAATATCCAACGCTAATTTGTAATTTTGCTGTGCTCTTTATCACTTTGCAGGGATGCTTTGTGAGTAAAATATTTTCACTGAATCAGAGCGAGCAACCATAGCTTTGGACTGGTTCATATATGTACACATGTCACATAGGCATGTCTGTTTATTCCTTGATAGGCATCATGTGTCGGACGTATAATGGTCAGTATCTGACCCGATGGCAGGGGCCTTTGATGATTGACATATACATACGCCACCCAATGTTTTTGTCATCCAATTCGATGTCACCAGCCACAGGCTCTTAGCTTCCGTTTCCCATACACAGATAAGACCTCACCTAAATTTCAAGGTTGCTGCAAGATCATTACATTACTTGAGAACAGGTTGACTGGAAAGGTTTATAACAATAATAATGTGCTGCTTTTCTCAAGAAAAATGGATGAATGTGGCAGAAAAATAACAGTGTCATCACGTAAGAGGAAAGCACGGTGAGAATCCAAATTGAGTTCCTAGCATGTGTCTCTAGTTCAATTTCAGTGAATATCCTGCCCTCTTTAAAATTCCTGATGAATTAAAAGGGTTCTTGAATGGGTTTCCTCTTCCCCCAAATAAATCAAAACATCATCTTCCATTGACAATCTGTAAGCAGCAAGTCCTGAATTATGCCCAATTGTAATATAAAATCTTTGTAATCTGGACACAGTTGTTTTAAAACTTTGTCCTTTCCCTTGATAGATTGCTTTTTGATAACAGCAAGATCCTTAGATGTATTTTTCTGTCTTTATTTCATCCTACATCAACACACTTTTTAAAAGTTTATCATCAAGACCAACCACATAAATAATCTGGAAGTCAGATGGAGTTTTGAAGGAGTTAAAGTGGGCATTCATGGATGTAAAACAGTGGTTCACCAACCTTGGGTAACCCAGGTGTTCTTGGACTGCAACTCCCAGAAACCTTGGCCAGTGAAAGTGGTGGTAAAAACCTTTGGGAATTGTAGTTCAAGAACATCTGGGTTACCCAACATTAGGAACCACTGGTGTAGAACATCCACTTACATCTGATTTTAAAAAAAAAAGCAGACTGGCAACACTGGGCTGATATCAAAGAGGAGCTCATACAAGCAGAAATGGAGAAGACCTCTTCAGAGTACCTATTATTGCGACTGGAAGATTCACCACTAAAATCTCTGAAAATTATAATTCTGTCACACAGATGTTTGAAGGACTCACAAAAACCTGCCCGTCTTGGTACTTTCCAAATGTTTGGACTTCCATGATCTGCCACCTTTAGCATGTTAGATGGGATGATGGAAGATGCTTCACAAAATCTCTTGAACAGTACCAGCTGGTGGAGGGTTGCTCCACAGACAGAAAGCTATTCCATTGGAGGAGTGGACAGCTCAGTGAAATCGATGACCCGGGAATCTATTCCTTAGGAAGAGCAGACTGCTCAGTGGAGTCAGTGACCCGGGAATCGAGCTCTGTAATAGATTTTAGAGTCAGCTATGCTTTCATCATCAACACCAACATCATCTTAGAACTGTAGAGCTGGAAGGAACCCTATGGGACATCAAGTTCAGCCTCTGTCAAGGAGGTACAGTGAGGAACTGAACTCCCAACCTCCTGCAGACAGATACTGAAACCACTGAGCTATCCAACAGTTCCATTTATTCTAGAACCTCTTTCTGGACTTAGTGGGTAAAATCCGGTTGCTCAGCATAGTCAGTCGCACAGAATAGGCCCAATGAATCAGTGAGGATTTATTTGGTGAGTCAGTTCCTTCTAGTTCCGGCTTATTTCAGCAACGAAAGTCATAACAACAGTAGACCCACTTGAATCAAGAGTACTTATGGAGGAGTTGACCAACCAAATCCCACTAATTCAATGGGCCTACTCTAATGTGATTTCTTACACAAGGGACAGGATTTCAGCCAGTGTCATTGGCTGTACTCTTAAGGGCTCTTTTGTTTGCACATCATAGAGAACAAGCAAGGCAGTTTCTTTCTACAGAGTAGAACAAGGACATAAATTATACATTCAAAATGGCAGCATATGGAACAGCCATTACCACATAACACATACATATAAATGTTTAAAATTCCCCATGTAGTGTCTGTGCAGTCTCTACAGATGACTTGAATAAAGAATAAATAGACAGCATACCTCAGAGTGTCTACAGAAAGAAATGGGTTATTTCCATTGCAATTTTCCCCACACAGTGTCACAGAATATTACATGACAGAGAGCCAAAGCCATTCTTCATAGAACTCCAAGTCCCTATCTTAGTCACTCTAAAAAAAAACTATTTTAGTCTATGTAGTGGGCTTTCTTTATTATCTTCCTGAAATGAGGTGCAGGGATAATGGAAAAGTGGGACTCACTCTTTAAGAGAATTATAAACCAGTTTTAATCTGAAAGTGATGGAGATGGTCACCTACCTCGGACAATGATCCAAGGCTGGGCTCTCTACTTTGGACCATCCAACTTGACATTTCATTTGCAATAAATGTTACATATGCTGAAAAAGACCAGTCTAATTCAGAGAGGACTTGGGTCTCATATGTTACTAAGTATGGCTTGTGACATTACCATATAAATTGAGATATAAATATGAATGAACCACCACACACCTGTTGAATGAAATCCTATTTGATGTTTAGACAATTTGGGAACTTAAGTAGATTGCATTTCAAAGTACAGCAAGTCTATTTGAAAATTCTTGCTTGCTAGATGACCTTTTCAATATTGAAGTGTTGGCTGAAATATGACATGATGGAAGTAATCATCACAACAAATAGACATTTGGCTCTCAAAATCTGTTTCTCTCTTACATGTGTAACAGTATGAGGTAATTAAATTGGTCCAAAATACTTCAGGCTCCATCACAGAGTGGAAGCATTGATCCAGACAGTTAAATATCTCCCCTCACCGCCAACACACAATATTTAATTAATAGTAAACACTATAATCACTCTGATTGTTCAGTTTCCTGAATAATGTAATGAATATGACAACTAGTTGACTCACAAAAGAAAATATCATTTTAGGGTTTTATGAGCACAAATCACCTGGAGGGCATCTGTCAGTTGAACAATACGTACTGGAAAGGAAAAGTGAACATTGTTTTAGGTTAGTTTTCATCTTTTGGATGTGGCGCAGCTGCAAAGCATTGAGGCATCTTTTCAATTAAAAATGAAGAATAGTGGTACACTATTTCTCCTGGAATAATCAGTATTTTATTTATTTATTTATTTATTTATTTTATTGGACTTATATACCGCCCCATAGCACTACAAGCACTCTCCGGGCGGTTTACAATTTTTAATTATACAGGCTACACATTTTACACTAGGACTTACAAGTACACAGTCATCAGTTCACTTTTACATTTTTTCTTGTCTTGCTTTGCAAGTGACTAGAACAGGGTGTAATTATCCAGTTTAGTCAAGTGTATGTTCATGAGGAATACTGTTTACATGGAGGGCCATGGAACACTGAATCTTAGTGAAGTAACAACATTGTCAGCAGTTCTCAAATCTCAGCTGTTCCAATTATCCAGCATGGAGCCCCAAAACACACATACACACACATCATTATTATCATCATCATCATCATCACCAAAGAACAGACAAATCCAGTAGAAAGTTACAACTAAACTGTGTGTGTGCTGAGGTAGGAATGAGGCAATCTGTCACTTCTACTAACTTCCATATTTAAGGTTTTTAACACATTAACTTGTTCCCATCCAGAACATGAAGAGTTTTGTGAATTTAGATAAGCTTGTCAAAAACAAAATGGAAACAAAACCCTTCTCCATTTACAGCAGCAAAAGTCAAATGGTTAAATTATTCCCAGCATACAGAGGACCATATGAAATCTCATCAGTCTCTGTGGCCGGCATCTTCAGGTATGGAAATCAACACTTCATGATTCTAGGTCTGTTTAGATAAATCTGTCAGGTTTGATTTCTCCCACGTTCATTTAAACCCAGACAAACAATCACTGAAGTTTTTTCCATCCTGACTATGATGACATTTTGCATAATTTGGTAAATTCTTATCAAAAACTATCTGAAGCAGCCTTCTTTCCCACCCCACATAGCAAAGCAGAAGTTATGGAGGAAATAAAACCAAAATCACCATCCCTGGAAGAAACAACAGCATCTAACAGAATTTTAAAAGGAAGATATTCATAGACTCTGATGGTTCCTCAGAAAGTTCTAAACCTTTTAACAAATCTGAGGAGTATCTGTCATTATCTGTATAACAATACTGCACCTTAATCTTTCCGTAACATGCACACCTTAGCTACATGAAATGTCTTGCCCATGAAAACTAGAAGTAGAAATGCTAAACAGTGGTTTGAAGACATTTCAGCAGATACATGTGAGACTTTCAAGGAGAAAAAAAAAGGGGGGGTCCCTAAGTAACTGCTTTGAAAGCTTAGCAACTGTGGGCAGAGTGATAAAGTTAATCAAATGTGAGTTTCCACTCTGGCAAAGATTTGAAGCCGTTGTTAAAATAAATGTTTTGCCTTCATCTCAACATTTTTCTGCCAATGCAGGAAAGGAAAACCAGCAGTCTGTCTTGCCTGTCATTTTATAGTTGCTTTCACAAACTCTTGTTATATGCCGTGAAGTTTCTTCCAACTGGCAGTGACCCTATGATTCTGTGGCTTCCAAAAGGGCATGTCACTGAGAGCCTTGAACGATTCTTGCAAACTCAAGGTGTGACTTCCTTTCTTGACTCAATCCATTCCATGTTCAGTCTTCCTCCTTTCCAACCACCTTCTGATGTTGTTCTCTTTTCCAGTGAGTCTTGTCCCCGAACAATTGCAGTGCACTGGTCGACTAGCACAATGTGAAAAGTCTGCCATATTCTTGGAGGAGACGCACAAACAAGAGTTTCTGAGTACATGTTCATTGTCATACCCAGTCATACACCCAAATTTTCACCAAGAACAAAGTTACACACTGTATTTATATATATGGAGCTCCTGCAAGCTCTGTGTGACATTACATTCATGGCTGCCATCTACAGTATTTCTTTTCCCCTGTCCATGCCAGACCAAATTTCCAAACGGAAGACAAAATTTCACAACAGATCCCCAGTTTGCATTTTCCTGGAAGGCGCTTCCAACACTCTTTCACTCGAAACTGCCATTTGATTTATTTATGAGGCCTTCCTCGCAAGTGTTTTGCTAATGTACAACAATATGGAGGTGTAATGGGGCTGTCTGAGCCCATTTCATCACGATAAACTGGATCAGCTTAAGGCAGTTATTACAGGTTAAAGAAAATATTATGGCAGGTTGTTTCCGAGTACCATGCTCAGCTTTGACCTCCCTGAAAGACATTTCAGTCTAGTGGTTTATGTAATGCCAAGTGTGGGAAGATAAAGATGTTTTGATTCAAATGTTTGCTAAAAGAAGATCAGAGGCACTTGAACAATCAGTTGCTAACCGTTCATCCTGTATTATTTAGTGTGAGCATATTGTAAGCTAGAAATAGACACATACACTGACAAACACCACAACATTTTTTATTTATTCTGCTGAGTTATTTCCAATTCTTAGTGCCAATGTCAGAAACCCAAGGGAAGGGACATATTTCAGTTTTATGCTTCATCAAGTCTTAAAGTGTCGTCCCTGGTGTAAACACCAGTCTGTCTCACTCTAGCCCAGTTTTGGACACAATGCTCCTTCATTCACTGTATATAATGATTGATGCTTACGACCAGCCCCATGGGATGGTATAGCCTTATTTGCCCACTGATATACCCACTTAGGAGAGAAGAAAATGCAGTTGCAACTCCTTCTTTCCCCAAGTCATCCTATTCTGTCCCTTAGTTACTCACACACACACACATTGTCAGAATATGTACGCTCTTGGAGAAAGGCCTCGCTGTTGCTGCTCATGTTCTCCTGAAAAGCAAAGCAAAAGCAAAGTGTGCTCCTTATACACCGCCCCATAGTGCTTCAAGAACTCTTAATTATGCAGGCTACACATTGCCCCCCTCCCCGAGTGAGCTGGGTACTCATTTTACCGACCTCGGAAGGATAGAAGGCTGAGTCAACCTTGAGCCGGCTACCTGGGATTGAACCCTGGATCGTGAGCACAGTTTTGGCTGCAGTACAGCGTCTTAACCACTGCGCCACGAGGCTCAGTGCCTCGTGGTTTGAACACTGACAGCAGGACTATAACAGGTGCAGGGGCAGCAGGGGTTTTGCACTAGACCACCATGTTTAAAAAAACCTAAAATCTAGAGATAAATCTACTCGTGAGCAGAAAATAATTGGCAACACCACACAGGCCTCTTTAGTTTTCCGTGAAAACATGGGGAGCGGGGGTGGTGGTGAGCTCATTACCGTACCTTGGGCTGGAGTGGATGGAGATTGTACTGCTTTGTCCCAGTTACCACAAGTGGCTAGTTACAGCTCTAATTAATGGTACACATCTCCAGCGTATCTAGAAGTTGAGTCATGGCAACTGGCCTTCTTTATTATTAGGAAAGAAAGTTGAGGATCACACACACCAGAAGGACCACTGTTATCGACTGTTAATGGCCCATGACAATGGATGTAGAAAGACCGCAGAAGTGGGATTTTCACTCACCTCCAGTCTTTTGTCCATCTAATGAGCCTATTCAGACCAGGGAAAAGTGAAACAAGTGTGAAAAATATATCAGGGATCTCCTACCAACTCTCCTCAGACCGAAGAAGCTACTTGGATGAGTAGTGGAACGTTTCAACCTAATAAGAAGTTCAGTTGCCATGACTCAACTTCCAGATAATATCACTTGGAAGAATGACAGGCAGCAATGTCTTTATTTATCTGTGTCTATATATTCAATTTTGCTACTCAGCAATAGAGGTTATTTTAGTAATGTCATACCCTCATTACAATAGTTTCATGAAGCCATTAAAATATAAGTATACTTATCACACAAGAAAAATGCTCTGATCCAACACTCTTCTGTACAGTGGTGCCTCGCTTAACGATTGCCCCAGATTACAACGAAATTGCTGTATGATGATCTTTTTGCGATCACAATTGCGATCGCAAAACGATGGTCTAAATGGGGGAATTTCGCTTTGCGAAGATCGGTTCCCTGCTTCGGGAACCGATTCTTCACATTACGATGATCAAAACAGCTGATTGTCGGGTTTTCAAAATGGCCACCAGGTGCTTAAAATGGCTCCCCGCTGTGTTTAGGGAAGGATTCCTCGCTATACAGGCAGCGAAAATGGCCGCTGTATGGAGGATCTTCGCTGGATGGTGAGTTTTTACCCCACTGGAACGCATTGAACGGGTTTCAATGCATTTCAGTGGGGTTTTTAATTTCGTTTTACGATGTTTTCGCTTAACGGCGATTTTCCTGGAACGGATTATCGTTGCTAAGCGAGGCACCACTGTACTTACTTCCATCTCAATTCTACACTTGGAAGGCATCATATCTGTAAAGGGAGAACCTTCTGTGTCCATGAGGCTCTCCACTCTTGTTCCAATTCCTGAAAAGAGCCCACACAGATAGAAGAGTCTGTTGCCTTCAGACATATTGCCACCCATGTGTGGAGGACAATGGAACTGGGAATAGAGGAGTTAGGGGCAAACTGACCTTCTCCTTCCATAGGGCGTTTTTAGAGTTTTTGTGGATGACTTTTCTCTTTTTTGTTTACATAGGATATCCTAGTGATTGCTGGTATTCTTTATATGCAAAAGAAACATGGTCTAGCATTTTTGTGGTGTCTTTGAGCAAAGTGGTAACTTTTCACTCACTTGGACCACCGAGAGAACCCACATCCATTGTCCTATTTCTCCTTTCTTCCTTAATTTCGTAGCTCTCCTGTTGTTTGACCCATGGGTGTATCTTAGGAAGACTGAATGAAATTCTTACAACATACTTGATGAAAAGTTATCAGTAGTTTAACCTTCCGTCTACCTTGGTTTTTTTTTTTTTAAGACATTACCACTCTATCATCAAGCTTTCAAGGAGACTATATGTTAATAGTCACTGGTGACCCAGAAGAGATAAACGCTTTTTTTCCCAGTACTATTATTTTGCCCTCATATTCCAGAGGTTTCAGTTTTTAGAGAAGCATGTGAGGATAATGCAAGTAGTGTTTTGACAAAAAGTCAGCCTTTTACTTGATCAATTCATTTCAACAACAACAGAACAAATCATTATTACAAAACCCACAGTTCAAAGGTTATTCGCAGCCTGACATGAGCTATTACATAAAACCCTCCTACAAAACCCAGATTTATCATATTTGATCACAGAAGTGATAAAGGAATATTTCTTTTCTATGTAAATAATATCAACACTGCAAGCATGGGAATAAGTGTTGTTACTACGAGCTTCCAAATTGTTTTTGACTTAAAATGCCCCTAAAATAAATGCAACCTAGCATTAATAGCCCTGTTCAGATCTTGCAAACTCAGTGTAAATAACACCTGCCAGGGTGCCAGTGTTAAAAAGACTGGCATGCTGTGGAGGTAGGGAGGCTGCAACGGAGTCAAGCCATGCTGATGACTAGCTTAGAAAGAGGAGAGGAGGGTTGCCCTGGCTAGTGGATGGTCTAGCATGACTGAATAGTTTATAATAATCTTGGAAGTCTAGAGCTGGAAGGAGCCCTATGGATAATCGAGTCCAGCCCATGTCAAAGAGGCACAGTGGGGAACTGAACTCCCAACTTCTGGATCTGCAGCCAGATGCCTAACCCATTGAGTGTATGTTGCCTGTTTTGGTCAGGCATTTGACGTATCCTGCACTATACAGGAAATAAAAAGAGGGATAAAAAGGGAAGATTACAAGGAGGTCAATATCCCAGATCAAGGAGTAACTGTTGATGCACACAACCTTAGGTGCTGACAGTCAAAGTTAACAAGCTTGGGACTGATGGATGGATGGATATCTTACGCAGATCTGACAGACTGAAAACCATGACATATACTTAGTTACCTTTTCTATTTGATTTACTGTTCTGTGAAAACCAAACTTTCACAATAAAGCTGACTTGGCAGAAAGTAACCAAGAGAACTCAAATGGCAGGAACTTAATTCATGAAAAGATTTAAAGCAGAATTTGTCAGTGTACACACTGTCAAGTTCATTATCAGACAAGCAGTTCTGAGTCAGGGAAATCTACAGGCAAAGGGAGAAGCAGCAACACGGTTTGAAAATTTTACACCTATAGCATGATTTTTTCCTAATGCAATTCAGTTTAATTCATGATTATTCCAAGATTAGTCTTCCTCCAGCTTCTAATAGAGTTGAGTTAGTTGGATCTATATTCCAATTCTGAGAACCATTCATGGACAATTTCAATAGAAATAACCATTTAAATCATCTTGCAGGCAGAACAGCAGGCCCTGTTAAGAAAAGGCATTCAATTGCACTAGTTCCTCTGATATTTTTTTATTGATCCCAAGTAGCCAAAGGAAAGAACCAAAACAGAATTCGAAGTTATAGAAGTAAATTTTCTCCTTTGTCAAATGATTATGGGCCTGGAATCTAAATGGCCTACGAACCTATGAACTCAGTAGATACCTGCTTTCCAACTTCCAGCAAAAACAGTAATATTCCATACACCATTTTTTTTAAAAATGGCATTAAGTGAATTTTGGCTTGTTGGTTTGTTTGTTTTTTCCTTATGACATTTCTAATGAACTGCGGCAAAGCCAACAAGAAGTCTTGTGACAGCTGAAATGTGTATAAGTTTTATCTGCCGTATGTTTTTGTTGTGGATGCTATAAGTTTGCTATAACCGGGTTGAGGGGGCACCCCATGGAACCACATATATTGGAACCACAAATCGCAGCATCCACACCAGAATCAAAGAACATGAGAGACACCACAGACTAAAACAATGGGAAAAATCGGCAGTAGCTGAATATGCCCTGAAACAAGCTGGATATGAAATTCTATTTCAAAATACAGAAGTACTGGACAACACCAGCAAGCATTTTGTTAGACTGCACAGGGAAGCCATTGAAATCCACAAATGCCAGCAGAGCTTCAACAAAAAAGAAGAAAGTCTAAAACTCAACAAAGCCTGGCTCCTAGCACTGAAAAATACAGCCTACAAAAGGTAAACAAACTCTATCCAGCCACAAGGACTGGTGATCAATGCACACAAAAGACCAACTAATGACACCCATCAATTACAGTGAGAGATAATCTCTCCCCCTTATCACAACAATACACCCACAACAAAAACATGCTGACCACCATAATCACCCAATCTCCTGAAAAGGACATATCTGATCCCACAGCTATAAATACTCAACTATCCCACAAAACTGCACCAGAACACAGACAGAGTTCTGACTCCTGTCCTCTGAAGATGCCGGCCACAGAGACTGGCGAAATGTTAGGAAGAACTATCTTCAGAACACGGCCAAAGAACCCGGAAAACCTACAAAAACCATCGGATCCCGGCCGTGAAAGCCTTCAAGAATACCAAGGACATTATTTCTCAGCATCACAGCTCGCCAACAGAAGTCATGTTATTTTTTGACTCAATATATTACACTACTGGGACAACAACAACAAAAAAAACAACAACCAAAGGTCTAGTGGCAAAACATAATAGATTTGGTAGAAAACTTAGTAGAAAACTCACACTAGGTTTGACTTCAAAGCACTTTCAAAAGCTGTTAACAGTTTAGAGATTCCTGTTGGACTCTTTAATATAAGCAGGAATCCTTCGTTCAATCATCTCCAAGGGCTGAATCATAAATGTAGATCTCATAACTTAATAACACATCACTTGGTATCTCATCACTCATCACTCACAGACTCACAAATGGATGGATGAGTTGCCGCCACTGAAAATCATTTTGTTCCAGGTGATACAGATACTCTGTCTAAAATCGCAGATGTGAGATGGCAGTGTTCACACTGGGATGTCATCATTTGGTATTACAATTGTTGAGCAATGAGCTCAACTCACTGCAAGCGAATGGGCAATACAGGTATAGGTAAAGCAATCTTTTTCCCTTCTGTATCCCTTTGACATGTCTTTATTCATCAATCCATTCCATACTATTTCTGTATTAATCTGTGATGTGTTTGAACACAGATTTAAATGTTCATTTTGGAACTTATTTTCTTCTGAAAAACGTAATTTTTTCTATGTATTTTCTTTCAAAGTTTCAAGTATTTTCTGAAAAAGAATCTGCATTGTCACGTTTGCGGAGTGCAAAATCCAATAACTCACAACTGTGTTCTGATGTACATATTAGTCTTGGAAATGGAGATCGGGTTCATAATGGAACACAAAAAGACCAAATTTTTCAAGTATTCCTATTTCCCTAAAAGGAATGTGTACCCTTTACATTAACTTCAGTATAATCAGAAAAGCCAAAACTATTCTAGAAAGATATCTAAAATATAAATAGAGAAAACCATTGCTGTCAACAGATAAGGCAAAAATGCATGTCTTAATAAAGGCATAAACTGTCGATTCAGCAGTTTGTGCTGGTTCATTTAGCAGTGCCTCTCAGCCCTGCCTCCTCTGGCCGGTGCCCATTTAGAGGCAGTGCCTTGAGGAGGCAGGGCAGGGAAGCTGGGGTACTGCCTCAGTGTGCGCAGAGAAAGCAGGGCTGTGAAGTGCTGAAATCTGTTTGGCTACTAAACAAAGTGGATGAACCGCTGAGCTGATGGTTGGTGTGCATCTCTGCTTAGTAACTGGGACAGCTTGTTTAGACCAGGGCAGCGGAATCTGTAACCTCCTATATGGTTTTGGATGTAACTTCCATCACACCTGAACACTGGCCATGATAGTTGGGCATGACGGACAATGAAATCCACCAATAATGGGGGGTACGTTGTCCGATATGTTGCAATCTTTCCGAACCAGAACACACATAGGCACAAGCTTGGCAAGATACACATGGATTCTTTATTGCTTTTAGATAACAAAAAAAATCATTTTTTCTTCCCTGTTTGCATGGCATACGGAAACAATGATTTGACTTTTAAAAATACACCAGAGAATAGAACTTAGCTCCTTTTTTGTGTGTGAAAACAACAAAATAATCCCCATTCTAGTACAGAATGTTTTCTGTTGGGTTTCTGGAACTTCTGTTTAAATGTATTAAAATGGATTAGCATTTGTGAGCTGCCTCCTCCTTTTTTAATTTTTGAGTAAGTTCCAATTTTATTCATTTCTGAGTGCTTACTGGTTTCCTATTGCAAAAAGGAAAGGAAAGGAAAAGACAACGAGAAAGAAAGAAAGAGTAGGAAATGAACTAAGATTGTTGCCGGGCAAGGCAGATTTCCTCTTTACCATATAAAAGGAGGCAAATTGAAGTGCGTCAAATTTTACCTGCACTGGTACAATTTTTAAAGCTTTTTTTTTCCCTATCACTGCACACAAATTGCTTTGTACAAAAGCTGGTTATTGGATTTTTATGCTAACTCAATTGCCCACAATCAATAACAATGTAAGAATCACATCCTTCCATTTTAAAATCATGTCATTCGGGTATTTCTATTCAAGGATGCAAAGGCATTAGGAAAAGAGAGGGGTTTTCTTTATTTTACTTTTTTACTGCAAATCTTGGCTAGCTAGTGCACTGAAATAGGTCTACGAGGATTATTTCACAGTGTTTAAAGTTGTGTGCCTCAAAAGCACTGGGTGTTCCAAGAAGGAGCTGGTCTACACTTTATGAGGGCAGGGCAAGGTCTTTGTTGTATCGCTGCAGAAACCATGAGTGCCAAAGTAACCACTGCACCAGCCACACACACACCCATCATATACAAAATTGGCAGCAGTCCCTGACACCACCTAGCAAGGCCCTGATTTTGCTCCTCACTCCTCAATGCACCATTTGCCTCCAACGTCTTTCATAAGACCTAGCTGTAAGGGTTCCTCACAGACAAAGCACACTGGGAGTGGTGGCCCAAAAGATCACTCACAGAGCCCTCATGAGCCCCAAAAGATCACTCACAGAGCCCTTACTCACAAGATGGCCTGTGTCATGGGCATGGCACACAATGAAGGATTCTCTCCTGGGACATCCCCTTCCATCAGCAAGATTTCCGGTTTTCATTTCCCACCCACGTGGTTGTTCTGCACAGGAATCCCCTCAATTCTTTACAGCGACACAGCAAATCTTGTGGAGAAGAGATGCAGCCTGCACAGGAATTATAATATTTCTACACAACTTAGCATTTCCTCCAATAAAAATGCCCACAACGCTTCAGAGAAATAATGTGAGATTTTCTACAAGACTTCTCAAGGTGGCAGGTTGGGAACCTGCAGAGAAAAATCTCACTACGGGGAGAAAATAGTGATTTCTCCCCCAACCATTTTTCTCCGAGAGTGAGAGGCTCTGAGATTCCTATCCCTACTGTTAGATATACCTAACAAAAGTATATCTGTTTAGCAAAACTGGAGCTTATTTATTTATAGTAAGGAACTTGTTACAACTATGGTATACCATCTAGGATAAGTCTTACCAATAAGTGAGGTGAACCTGTGGCCTTGAGTGGCAGGTTGTATTGATTCGTGGTTCATTTCATGCCCATCTTTGACTACCAATGATGTCAAAGACTACTAGACCAAATCAGTTTGTCCTTCTGCAGCATTAAGGCCCTGCTCAAAGATGTCACACGCCAGCCTTGAGAAACAGGGCAGGGACTCACACACCCTCCTTCCCTAATTGTCACAAGAAAATAGCTGAGGCAGACTGAATATTTGTTCCCATCATGCACAAAGTTAATATACAGTATGGAGTGTTCTACCACAATATGGAATGATACCAGAGAGGATATATGAGAGGATGAGAAGTATTAATGGAAGATAAAGCTATCAATGATTCCCAGCTCCGATGGCTACACACAGTACTTCCAGCATCAGAAGGCACCATATACGTTACATGGGAGGGGAACCTGGAAGGTTTTTTTTCTGAAGAGCATGAGGACTGGGAACACACTTGGAAAATGACAGGAGCCTGTTGGCTGAGCCTTCTGCTCTGGAAGCACCCATCTATTGCTTTTGACTCAAACAAGAAAGAAGTTACTCAGGAGCATAAATAGGAGGATGCTGTTGTGTTTAATTCCTGTTCATGGACATGCCAAAAGCATTTGATTGACAACTGCATGAATTAAACTTAACGGCAAGTCTTTGTGTGTATGTATAAGAGACTGAAAAGAAGAGCGAAAGAGAATACAACCTATTCAGAGATTGGTGCTCCCCCACACACACACTTTATTTCAATCGCCAACCACATCAATAAATAGCACATAACAAACCTGTCCTTTTTGACCTGCTCCCTTCCATGCATATCTTGTGACTTCTTGTCCCACCCCGCTCACCTTTCTATGTTCAAATGCAAGGCCTGAAAAGCACTTACGGTATATTCATTCATTTATTCACTTATTCATTCATCCATCCATTCTATTTATATGTCATCTGTTCAATGAAAATACTGCTCACATTGATTGAATGTCTGGAAAAGGCACATGGCAATCTTAATTCATTTGCTGGAAGACACATGGGAAGAATAGGTCAGTCTTGAAATATTTCTAATAAATAAATAAAAATGCCTGCTGAGTTCTAGCAATGGACAGAACAGAACTATTAAATCTGCATTAAGAGCCAATCTGACATATTTGGGGTTCAATACCTATACACCTCTCCTCTTTATGTGATAGCTGCTTTTTTTCTGTGCAAACAATAAATAATAGGAGTGTAAACACAGTGCAGGTGGCAGGAATAATCAATAAAGAAGAAAACATTAGTCAGGTTTAAATAGTGAATGGAAATAGATTTTTTTTTAAAAAATCCTTCTCAAGTTGCTTTGACATAATCTACAGAGGCACACAGAGAATAGCTGGGAATTTTTTTTTCTCCTGCCCTTCTCTTATGCAATGCAAGTAAAATGCCATACTTTACAAAATTCACATGCATAAAGGATGAAATTTAGTCCAGTGTCCATTTATATGCCTGAGATAATGAGACAGCTGGCCCATGTCAACATTACTGTTGGAAACAAATAACTAGAAGTGTTTAATTAATGCCAGCCTTTCTGCAATTAAAACAGAAATAAAAATATAATTTGCCTACTAATTTCCATTCCATAAACAAACAAATAAGATCTAGCTCTCGTAAAATACTAATAGGAATTATGTGGCTTTGGTTTAATTGTAATCAAGATGTCTTTTATTCTTCTGTGAACTTTGATGACCAAATCTGGTATTACCCACACCGTGCTACAGCAACTTTACATAAAGAACACGGCCTTCCATTCTGATGTTTAGTCATCTAAACAGCTTGGGTAAATTCCAAATTCATTTGCCCTTAATTTGAGGAAAGCTAAATTAAAGAACTTGCTGTTACACAGAACTCACTGCAAAGAATTAATACATGTCTAAAGAGGGAGTAGATATGAATAGAATATTATACTAGGAATTTCCACTTGATGATATTAAACTCCACTTCTATCTGCTACCATTTTGTGACCGGTTTATCTCTGCATTGCCATTTTGTGATTGCTGGGCCTCAAGTTGTGATTGCTAACTGAAGTGGATCCTGAAAATAGAAAGACTGAGAACCTTGATCCACAGGGAATAGTTCAGTTACCACAAGGAGCAATAGTTGACTTTAACCCATATGCCAGAGGTGAAATTTTTTCTAATCCATTTTCTTAATTCTAGCAACATGGACAGAGTGTAGGACTTGCGTTAGGAAAATTTAGGAGCAGTTTCCCAAAAGAGGCATGAAATTGATTAGGTGGCCTTTACCAACCACTATCTGAGGCTATTTTATGGGGCTGCTTTGGGAACAAAAAGAAAACAACACAAACTACAAAATGTGAACAAGTAACTAAAAGAGCACAAGTGACTCATATGTTTGCATGAGAAAACATTACCTGTGGTACTCAGAGAATTATTACTTAGTGCCTAGACATTTTTCCTCCCAGGTGAAAAGTATTTCAGCTGTAGTTACATTGCCTCCTGGAACGCTGATAACACAAGGGGATCATGAAGAAATGTGACAGGAATAAATATAAAAAGCCACTGGGAACATATTCTCCCCTTGGTGTGAGCAGAACCTCCATCAGCAGTAACAATAAATAATATCCCACAGCAGCACCTTTCATCATAGAGCACTTGCCATGCATGAATTATTGAAAATACACTATGCGGTGTGATCCCACAGCATCTGTATGTCATTTTATTTAGTGCTTTAATCAATTTCTGTTTGCAATTGTTGCCAAAAGGAGATTCGGTCTTATTAGGGCTCCAAATTTAGATTTTGATGCAGCTTGCTTATTCGTTTGTTTGTCTCCTTTCTCTTCATAAGAGATCCCAAATCATATTGATATTCACATATGGTTTGTGTAACTTGCCATGGCTAATTGTAGCTGACTGATGAGATGCTGGGGCACATCTCGGTAGTGGGCCGGGCTGACTGTGTAACCAAGATATACCCTTGGCATCTCATCAATTGGCCGTAATTAGCCATGGCAAGCTGCACAAACCTTACATGAACACCGGTAGAATCGTGGCCAACGTCTTTTACTCCATTATGCTTCTATGTACATACATGCTTTAAAATGTATGTGTATGTATACATATCAAGTTACAAATAGAAGTGGTTCATATAAACTCTGTGTCCTTTTTTTTTTTTTTTTTTTGACATACCAGAACCCATGGATGATCTCTGAATGAGTTGAAGAAGCAGGATTGGACCTGTTGCCCTGTAATCTGACCTCCATGTATTGATTCAAAGAGTTTGTATCCTGTTGCTTCCCAGGTATTTTTAGAAAATTCAGCACTCAGAATGTCACGTTTTAAAATAGACTCACTGTGATACTCATTATTTCTCAGCAGCCAGGTTGCCATTGTCATTATTAGTGCCCCTATCATGCAAGCAATTTATTATGTTGTATGTTATTAATATATTGAAATGTCATTATCAGTGTCATTATCAACAGGCCAGAAAAAACGGGGGGATCACCTCTCGTTCTTTCTAGTGGAAATATCTATAAAGACACAAAAGATGAAACTACGAGTGCTTCCCTTATCACTCAGAACTGATAGCAGAATGGCATAAAACTTCAAAAGTGCATGTAAATTTATCTCTGAAATGTCCTTAAAAATAACTTCTGAAAGGGTGGAGGGACCAAGAGCTTGACTTCCCTTGAAGAGCTTGAAAGCTGAGAAGAATCGTACAGGGAGGCACACTGATGAATTGTACAATGCTTTTCTTTCTGAAAACAAAAACTTGCAAAAAATGGATTACAATTAGAGATGGGGACGAACCAACAAAATGGTGGTTTGTTCTGGTTCGTGGTCCGTCAAAGTTTCCTCCCCGTGAACTGATGAACCACAAACCAGTTTGTTTGTTGGTTCGTCAGGCTTTTTTTTTTTTAAGATAGCTTGAGTTTGTCTAAAAAAGGAGAAGCTGAACTCCCCACCCCCACAGCCTACCCGCCTGTCCCCTTCCCACTGCCCCTTCAGCTCCCAACTTTGGTTGCCATGATATGTGCCTGCAGTCCACATTGCCACCACTGCCACCATCTGAAGAGGCCTGTGCCACCACGGCCTCCGCTGCCGCCATCCACCACTGCCCACTGCAGTGTCCTGGCCGTGGTGGCAGAGGCCACCTCAGCAGGTGGCGATGGATGGCGGCAGCGCCAGGTGGCGGCAGATGGCAGCAATGGCTGAGGTAGGGAGGAGAAGGAATGGGGGACAGGCTGTGTGGGGGTGGCTGTGGGGTTGACTGGCTGCCTATGGGCCCACTGATCAGCTGTTCAGTGGGATCATAAGCAGAGTGGGAAGGCCATAGGCAGAGAGGGGAAGCCTAGCCTTTCCTCTCTTCCTGTGAGGGACAAATATAAATGGATGAATATTCATTCCTTCGTATTTGTCAGGGTTTCTAGAATTGGCTAATATGAACGGGTGAATATTAAACAAATCGGTGATTTTTAACAAATATTGTGATTCTTTTTTTATTTGTCCCTATGTCTAATTAAAATCTTAGGGCCACCAAAGAAAGTTTTTAAAAAAAGGAAAAAAATAGATTGCTAGGTCAAGTACTGTAATCATTTCGGTATGGAGCATGGAATCAATTTCCTAGTACAGTATGAAATTAATGGGCAGAGAATTGTTTATATGCAGGCCTAAAACCAGCAGCATTTAATTGGAAATGCAATGGGACAACAAGGAAGCAAGGAAACAAACAAGCAAAAAGCAGGTGAGCAGAAACAAGGCCAGAATTGCCCCTCTACTTTGATGTATTTTGCGTAGAGTAATGCCAAGGTGGTGTGCAGACCAAGCATAACAAGTCAACAGCCTTGGGGAACCAAATTTGATTGCTTCAGAGGCAGAGTTTGATGTCAGCGCCTGGACAAGGTCATGAGATGAGCTCTTGAAAAAGTCAAAGAATTAATTAGGCACAAGGAAAGAAGTATGCTAGCACAGATGGTGGGAGGCACCATGGGTGAAGGATCTATTGCTCACTTGACAGAGGGGAAAGGTCAGCTGGCAGGTAGGAGAGCTACCAATCAACCCATGTAAGTCTGATGTCCGTAACTCAGGTTGCGGCAGGTGTAAAATGAAAGGAGGAATAGCAATGAAGGACAAGCAGCCAATGTGGCACAACGCCTGGTCTGCTGGATTAGATGTGAGAGAGCTTCGGTCACATCCCTTCTCAGATTAATCACATGCAGGAAAATCTGTGGGAGGTTTTCCAGGTTAATTTTCCAAGCTCTGTGCTTCAGATATATTTATTTACCCATTTATTAATTCATTAATATCCTTCCATTTCTTCTGTATTTTTTTCAATATACATTCCCCCCCCCCACACACTCAGTATGTCTTGGTTTTACTGGTATGAGACTACATGCCTTGGCATATGAATATTTTGCATCTGATCACAGTATACTATGGGTATGAGCTGTAAAATTTATGCTACAGAGACATAAACATATCCTCCGTTCTCATACATCAGACATCTACTGGGACAGATATGGTGGAATCTTTAATTATCCATACATTTGGGGCATAGTACTCATACTTCCTTACCACCTGTGCTTCTGGCAGCTTGAGTTCAAAATATGTGGTCTGCCAAAGGTCCCATGCTCTCTTAATGAAGGATATACATGAGATTACAAAAGTTGTTATGGTGTGGTAGAATATCCATTCACGAAAATTGTTAGTCAAATCCTGCTGCACAACCTATGCCAGTGGAAGGGTGATGGCATTATTCACAGAGGGAGATTTTTGGTAATTAAAAGCATCCTACTTCTGTCCCGCGGTTTTTCCAATTCCTGAGCAATTGCTTTCATTGCATGGAAACTGTGAGAGCCATGGGACAGGAGAAGGAAGTCTTTACCAAAAGTCTCCCCTGCCAGTAAATTCATACAACTAAAGTAATTTTAATTACTTAAATGCTGTGTTAGATTTACTGTTCAATAATTAGCAGTGCTTGAGCAATGCTAACATTAAGATGAAATGTTAAAGTCAAAGGAAGGATGTGTTGACAATTTGAAATTAAAATTTCAACAGAAAATAGCTTCTTTGTGGAAGCCTCTGATTTCATGCATCGCAAGTTCCAGGCATAGAAGGGTATTTTACATATTTCTCATATGTGTACAGGTATTTCTGCTTTACATATGACCGCTGAGACAGTGGAATGGATGCACACACTTCACTCAGGCTAATTCTCTGATGCCACTTCAGTATGACATGTAAAGCAGCTCTTATCATCTCAAATGACAAGAGTAGATAGCTAAACTGCTGCCATTCAAGGCAAAAATGTTCCTAAGATAAATCGGAAATCTATCCTTCAGGGGCTTCTAGATACAGTACCCATATTTATTTACCATATTTATTTATCTATAAATGTTGTTGACAGTCATATCAGACACTAACAGGGACAACCAAACATCATAGCTAAATATATCCTGCATCTTTAAAGGCAGTATTCCACCAAATTCCAACTGTGCCTTGCTTATGACCTCTTGCCGGAAACTGAGTGCTCAACTACTGTTACCACAATGTGGCCTAACATAAAAATTCTTCCTATGGATAAGTTTAGCGCATAGTGTGCAATATACCAGGGGACATTCAAGAGAAAATTGGACACCCATCTGCCAGATCTGCTTTGATTTGGATTCCTGCATTGAGCAGGGGGTTGGACTCTACGGTCTTATAGGCCCTTTCCGACTTAATTATTCTGTGACTCCAATTGACCTCCAAAATTCTGAAACCAATCTAAGGGTGCAGCCCAGTATGGAAGGGACTAAGTCCCAATGAAGAAAGTGTGACTTAATTCTCAACATGCACAGTATTGTTCTAATGATGCATTCATTTTTTTGTCTTTTAGCAAGAGTTTCAGAGAACCGCTTTTCATCTGCCATAAATCGCCACATTTTTTACACTGACATACACAGTTGAGTTCCAATTGACACTGCTGACTTAGTTCCTTTTTTTAACCATGCAGAGATGCTATTAAAACCCTATTTACATAATAGGGCCTGCAGACTGCCTATTGAAGCTTGCTAATGACTAATGAATACGTTGTCAAGGATGGCAGGTCTACATTTTGACCTCTTCTTCCCTGTTCCATCCAAGCGGTTGATCACATCTTACTATTACCCCCAACCTACCTTTTGGTAGTTGAACTTCCCATATGGCATCCTAGCAAAACAACATGAATGTTTAATGATCAAGTGACCGTGAATGCCATATGAGAACAAACAGTGAAGTGATTACTACCACTTTAAAAAGTGACAGGCAAGATAGATGACTCGTCTAACCTGTTAAAACATTCTCCTCAATCAAGGAGAGCAAACACAGCTAAGTAGAAATAACCGTGCTGGGATATGCGAAGGCAAGGAAAGCAGTGCTCTTTTTCTGAAGAGGAAGAGAGGCAGCAGTTGAAGCATGAAAGAAGGGGCTGTGGTCCAGACCTTTTGCCTTGAATATCCCACATTATATGCAAAAGCATCTAAATCTAGTGCTGTTTCAAAAATGAAGGACATACATGGGGCAGAGTGCAGTTCAGAGGTTTATGAGCGAGATTGGTCTTTTCATTACACGCAGGTAGGAAGAGGTGATAAGTCCATTTCAGTTTGTAACTTGTGTTTTCCAAAACTTGTGAATGTCTTCATATTGAGAATGGAAAACTTTTCTGGTTAAGAGGGTTTTTAAAGGAAAAAATGTGACAGAAGCAGATCACCAGCATTTGCAGAAATATTATATCCATGACAGAAAAATCCAGAGGCATACATTTTTTAAAAAATGAAACAGACAGGAATTGAAACTGACAGATTCACACATCCAGGTCTCAGTTATGACTACTTCATTTTACGTAAATGTACGGATTTTACTCTTGATTTTTCTACTCTGTTAGTGTTGAACTAGGGTTGCTACCAGCAATGCTTTCCATATTTAACCCCCATATGGTAGCCAGGCACGACATGCTAAGAATACGCAAACCTCCTGAATTTGGCTACCATACATGAGTAAGAAGTTTCATTTCTGTTCATTTTTAAGGATTTCCCAAAATTCACAAAGAACATATTCAGGAACGGGGGAGGGAGAAATCCAGCCTTTTAAATTCTGATTCAGGTAGAAACCAAAGATTTTTCAATGTGGGGTGCTCAAAAGTCAGGAGTGGGTAGTTTTTGTTATATTCTAAGAAATGAAAACCCACTCTCACAGTTTGAGATGAAGGTAAATCTAGTGCTTTCTGTAGGAGAGCAGAGATGAGAGGAATACCTCGTTGGCAATGTTAAAGTATTCTGCTATTTTTATAGATAGTTATTATAGGTCTTGGTTCCCTTTTTAGTTTCTGTTGTAATTTGATTATGATTGAATTTTTATTTTATGTTTATATTGCAATATTGTACGCCACCTAGAGTAGTGGCCTAACCATTAGATGGGTGGGGTAAGTAAGTAAGTAAGTAAGTAAGTAAGTAAGTAAGTAAGTAAGTAAGTAAGTAAGTAAGGAAGGAAGGAAGGAAGGAAGGAAGGAAGGAAGGAAGGAAGGAAAGAAAGAAAGAAAGAAAGAAAGAAAGAAAGAAAGAAAGAAAGAAAGAAAGAAAGAAAGAAAGAAAGAAAGAAAGAAAGAAAAGAAAAATTTTGCTGCTCTCCTACAGACAAGGATAAACCTCCCTTCCTTGAAATCTTTAAGAAACTCTACTCCTTAAATTGGCCTCAATTCCAGAAGGCCATGCCCATTGTCCACTTATTCACTGCTGAAATTTTTTTGCTTAGGTCTAAGATTGGTATCACCCACCTGTAGCCTGAAATGGTACCTTCCAGACTCAGGACTAGCACTCTGTTTCCAGCAACACTTCCCTGACCAGAATATCAGTTTTATCTTCTTTCAACACTGACAATAGCTTTGCATCTTTAACTACAACTGAGAGTTAAATAGGCTTAGGGGGCAAACAGTGTCACATACACCTCTGTCCATTCTCCACCCGAGGCAGTTGCCCAACTCTACCTAACGGAAACGCCGGCACTTTCGAAACATTGCCACCTCATTTGTGTGTTAGCCTGCACACACTTTTCTGTATGACTGCATTGCATTTTCATGGTATATGACCTACATTTTAGTTTCTTACAGCTCTCCTGTTGCAGCAGTTAAAAAGAAAAACAAAAAGTTCAAGATCTCTCACATTTTCTCCTTGCAATATAATTTCACACATCACTAGATGTACATGATACAGCTCTCCACTGGCGTTTGTCTTCTTCCATCCTTACAATAACGTGATTCCAAATGTAATTTTTGTTTGCTTATTTCCCTGGCTTTGGTCGGTGGTTTTTGTGTAATTGGAATAATAAAGGTGTAGTAAAAAAAACCACAACAACTTGTTTTGTATACTTTTTCTTGCAAGGGAAAGAACACCACTCTCTCCCCTCATCCTAATTAACGGCTGCAGCTGGCCCCGTCTCACCAGTATTCCCTGGAAGAGAACAGAATGAAACAGCCAAAAAGTCAGAGCAATTAGTCACAGGCTGACAAGACTTAAAGAAAGATTTGCTCCAAGAAATTTCTTGTCTGAAGAAATATGAGTAGCAAAGACTTGCTGTAAAAGGCCTCGTGTGTATGTGTGTGTGTGTGTGTGTGTGTGTGAGAGAGAGAGAGAGAGAGAGAGAGAGAGAGAGAATTTCACCAGCTACATATCAGCCAGTCTGCTGTAGTACTCAGGAGACTTGGATTCAAATCTCAATTTGGCCATGAAACTGACTGGATGACCTTGGGCCAGGTAGCCTCTCTGAGTCTGATCTATGTCACAGGGCTGTTGTCAAGATAAATTTTTCAAGAGGAGAATCATATATGTTATGTAACACTCATTGGCTGAAATAGCAGCAGCGATAAAAACGACAGGGAAAACCTGCGAAGTCAGTTCTGACTTATGGCAACCCTTCCTAATACTAATAACCTTGTGCCGTCAAGTCAATTCTGACTGACGGCAGCCCTTTCCAGTGTTTTCCAGGTAAAGAATAAAGTGTTTTGCCATTCCCTTCTTCTGGGGGCATCCTGGGATTGTGTAGCTTGTCCAAGGCCACACAGGCTGCCTCTACTCATAGGAAGCACAGTGGAGAATCAAACTGAATTCGATCTTGATGGGCTTAAGTAGCTAGTTCAAAGTTGATTCAGTTTTCCATCCTTCTGAGGTTCATAAACGGAGTATCCATCTCACTGGGGGAACAATGCACAACCTGCAGAATTAAATTGTGAACTGTACTGAGAATGCTTTAATTGCTATGGGGCAGGATATAAACAGCACACATGGCATTTTATGCAAATGTCATAAACCAAAGAGGGAGGGAAAAGTACTTCTTGCCTTGCTGTTACACTGGAGTAAGATCTTTTGAGGGGAGGGTTCAATAAACCCTTGGCAGGCTGTCTTGCTTGTCAAGAAGAAGTGTTTCAGTCATAAATGAGACATTGGCAAGATTTCTTCACCTCCCTGGCTGGAGGCCTTTGGCAGTGCTAGCCAGTCAAGGACAAGTCCACCCAAATCAAGATCTGTTGAGGATGCGTACAAAGTCCAATGCTGATAGCTACTGGGAATTTCCTTTTACTTCTCCTCCAGTCTCTCGTGGCCCGTCAATTCTGCATTCATAATATTTCCTCTAACAAAAGAACGTGGCCTTCAGGCACTCGACAACTGTAGAATGAACTAAGTCTTGGAATCTAGGGACACTTCAAAACAGCGAAAAGCTTCTATTTTCTTCAATGAGCTTTTAAAACCAGGTAGTAGATCATCCTGTGATGCATTATTAATGACTGCACTCTACAGGGCTTGAATATCTAGAGGAACTGGTGTAGGCTGGAGCATTTCCAGTGAGACTGTCGCAGCATTTACTGAGGTCTGTGCATCCACGAAACCAAAGAACAGTCAAAATGCCCTATTGGGTTTCACAAGGGTAATGAGCGTTTTGTCATCTGAACATTCACCCCTTTTCATCACATGAAGACCTGCTCTGGCCCTGACCCTCCCGGCACTTAGCCAAAATGCTCATTGACTTCTTTTGACCCCAGGTCTTTAGGGATGAGATTCAAAAGGGTATGATTCAGGTTTTGGAAGGCAGGGTGCACTTCCTCTGGCCCTCCCACAACACTGATGAAAGGATGAATCAATGCCTCCTGTC
This sequence comes from Pogona vitticeps, assembly GCF_051106095.1. Classification (NCBI taxonomy): domain Eukaryota; kingdom Metazoa; phylum Chordata; class Lepidosauria; order Squamata; family Agamidae; genus Pogona; species Pogona vitticeps. The sequence goes on along the minus strand of NC_135787.1, from coordinate 16,142,703 downwards.
TAAACTTCAGATATCTGGATCTCATACTGTAACCTATTTCTGACATTTTCCTTTTCGTTGAATATGCCACAGCCATTACCATGGCATCGATATCAAGGGCAGGGTCAGAGAAGGGCATTATGAAATTGCTAAATATCTCGATCAGAGAAACGGTGACATACGTCCTAAGAGAGGTGCTGAGCTTTAAATATTGAAATGATTCTGGCACTTTCCCAAATCATTCCTGCTTTCCTTATCTAACACTGTCCATTTCCAGTTGCTGTTGTTCTAAATCTTGCTCCTTGGACTAAAAAACTCAGAATGAGCAATGTTTGGACACGTTACTTTCTCGGACTACAATTGCCAGGATCCTCCCACATAGCACGGCCATAAATCTGTGGATTTAGTCTAGTGGTTCATATCAGGAGTTTGAACCCCTCCTTGGAAAGTGTAAGTGTGGTAAAATGGTTGGAATGTTACACAGGGACTTGGAAAATTCAAGTTCCATGGAACTGATTATATAACATGAGGAAAACTGCTGCTCCTATATAGATACCACAGTGGTTCCCAAGCTTGGGTTCCCAGATATTCTTGGACGAAATCTTCCAGAAGCCTTCACCACTAGCTGTGCTGGCCAGGATTTCTGGGAGTTAACATCTGGGGACCAATATAACCTCTGATTTTCAGCCCATGCTCTGCCTCTCTCTCTCGTGACTTCACTCTGGCATGCGCATGAGACTCTGGCCCCCACACACGGGGTTCCTTCATGACGGGAACCAAAGGGGCTGAAAACAATTGCTGGATGAAGGAGGATAAAAGCTGAGTGGAGGGGAGTCCAGGCTCACACCTTAGAGGAAACCTTGCTGGGGACCCAAGCTTGAGAAACACTGACGTATTCTGTAACCTGGCATTGCAAATACCCTGTTTCCCCAAAATAAGACCTAACTTGAATATAAGCCCCAGTATGATTTTCAGGATGCTCTCAATACAAGCCCCAGTTAAGTGAAACTACGCCCTTCACCCTTGTGCAGCAACCAGAAGAAGATTACATGACTGTGTTTGAATAAATATAGATTGTTCTTAAAAAAATGAAAAAGGTAAAATAAAACATCTCCTGAAATTAAGCCCTAATGTGTTTTTTGGAGCCAAAATGAATATAAGACCCTGTCTTATTTTGGGGGAAACACGTAGTTGTGTGAAGATATGTGTTTTTGGACTGTCATTCCCAGAGTTCTCCAATAATCCCTCCAACAGAATTCTAGTTTTATTAATAAAATAAAATAAAATGCACACACCTTCTCGTGCTCCCCCATCACAGCCGCCACCGCTACCACCACTCTGACTCTCTCCAAGTGGAGACTCCTCCAAAAATATGCAGCTAGGAGTGAGACATCCTCAGCCACCCCAGTGGGGAATCAACAGCTATAGCAGCAGAGGAGTTAGTGGAGAGCTCAGCCTGTGTTCTCTGGGCCACAGGAGACCATCGACAGGATGCTTGGCTGCCTTTTCCTCACATGTCCTGTTGCTCCCTGTCCTGGGAAACACCTTCAGTGCACAGTCTGGTCCTCCAAGCTTTGCACACTGTGGGGCATGTCGCCCCCAGGCAGCTTCCACTTCCTTTATGAGAGCCCTCAAGGCACGAGGCACAGGGCGTCTGAGCTGCCTTTCCTGCCACATGAGCCTTCGTCCTGCCGTCTCCACAGCACCCCTGGTGGCAGTGATGGGGAAGGCAGCAGTAGCAGTGCCAACAGGCTAGAAGTGTGTAGATATGTGGGTTTTTTGGAGTGAAACTCTGGGAATTCTGCCTTCTGAATTGTTGGAAAATTCTGGGATTGCAATCCCATTCGGAAAGGTGCTTCCTGGGGAATCTGGGAGTTGTAGTGCAAAAACCACAAATCTCCACACACCTCATTGCAAACACACTCGGAATGGAGTTCTGTAACTCATTTCCTTGCAGCCTGACTTACCTCATAGGATATTTGCTCTGAGGAACAGGGAATGAAGAAGAACTGTATATACACCACCTTGTCTTGCTGGCATGTTTCCTGGATAATTCACTTCTTCCCCACCCTCAAATCCTGTATTATCTTTGCCTGCTGGAGAATTCTGCAGAGTCTGAAAGCTCTAAAATGTTGATAGATTTTAGAGAACCAGTAACAGTATTACTCAACCCAGGACTTTGCTTCTATGGATGGTTTATGCTGCAGGACTGGCAGCATAACTGGAGATACTGGTAATTCCTCTATATGTTAAGTGCTTCTTCTTCTTCTTCTTCTTCTTCTTCTTCTTCTTCTTCTTCTTCTTCTTCTTCTTCTTCTTCTTCTTCTTCTTCTTCTTCTTCTTCTTCTTCTTCTTCTTCTTAATTCAAGTCCCATATAAATGAAAGACTAAAGGGCTAACAGGGCTGAGAACTATCAGGAAGGGGAATGTGACTCAGGAAAGAACAAGAATTCCTGCTTGTTCTTTTTTCCACTTAAAATTTTCTCTCTGTGGCTCAACTTCCCCTGCCTACCTTTTCCCGGAAAGATAAAGAGTCTGTTTTGAATACACAAAATGCGACCTTTTGCATATAGTTATTCAAGTAACCACCTACACTGTTTTAAGAAAGCTCCTTCTTCCTAATTGTTGAGTTTCCATAGGATGGTAACATGTAGTGCCAGTCAAATATCTTGCTGGAGTCCAATTACATTCTCCTTGCTGAATATACATATAGCTAATGCTATCAGGAAATGGAAACTAGGCTGGTGTGGCATGATTTGTCTCCATAAGACTATGCTATCAATCATACTATTTCACATTAAGTCCCTACAAATAAGTTTACTTTTGCTCAATGTATTCCTAAAGGAAGCATGTATTTGCCATTTACTACTACACTGACTCTCTTGGAGTAGCTTCCGTAACTTTTAATGCTTTTTCAAAACATATTTGATCAAAGAAACATCCTCTGTATCTATTTATCTATCTATCCATGACAGGGATAACAGCAAAGACCCAGTAAAACAATTCAGATTTTTCTCTTGCTTTGGTTTTCCACAGATGCTACATCTAGATATCCTTTCAGTGCATTCTGTTTCCCATTGAAAGTCTACCCATCTCCACTTCCTCTTCTTTAGAGGTTGTACTGAAATCGTGAAGAATGCAAGGAGAAAATGGGCAAGACCACGCACGATATTCTTTATGTGAGACACAGAAATGAAGGAGGAAAATTTGTGAATATGTTGTGTGGTGGTTCTTTTCCCCCCAGTCTTCAGAAATAGACAAATTATCTCTTAACAAAGTATCATGAATAAGTTTGGGACTACTGTTTTTGCTAAACGGCGCTCACCATTTCAGCCTAAAATATGTGTTTAAATGTTAATGATAGGACGTTTCGGAGGTCTGCAGTTAATCAGGTTGGTGTAAATTGAAAGCAATTGGATGGCACACAACACACAACAATGTCTTGCTGTTGTTATGTGCCATCAAGTCATGCCCAACATATGGTGGCCCTATAAATGAGTGACCTCCAAAAGGTCCTATCTTTAACAGTCATGCTCACTTTTTGCAAACTCAAGGCTGTGGGTTCTTTTACGAAGTATATCCTTCCCAATTTTGCTCTTGTTCATTTCCCACTGCCCTCAACTTTTGCTAACATTATTGTCTTTCCAAGTGACAGTGCTTTAAGTGATTTTGTTCAGCAAGTGGGAAGTAATCCTAACTATGACTACTAAGAAGTAAATCCAGTTGCTTAGTTCCAAGTCCAGTTGCTTATTTCCTTTGCTCAGGGGAGGGGGAATGTGTACCACTCCACTAGTTGCTGGGTTGTAACTGGCAGTCCAACAAACATCTGGAAGGCTGCGCATTGCTCACCTCTGCTTTAGAGACTATGCAAGTGTATGTAGGATTGCAAGCTTAAGTTAGCTCGAATCAAATGAATTAATACAGTGCTTTCTTAATGCTTCTTTTTCTAGAGCTAAAAGACCAGAATGATATGGTGCAGGCTGCAATTTAATTCACTGGTGCCATAATTTTGCACCCAGCTCTCTGAGAACTTCCAGTCCCAGATGAAACTAATTTAAGAAGAGGAGGGTAATTGGTTTAATAATTATATTTACTACATCCCCAGCTCCACCGTAACTCACTCACATTTTCTTTCCCTCTGACTGTCATTAAAAAATACACCCAATTTCTTATGTGGCTATTGAGGTCTGAATATCCTTGGAGAATTTTCAACAAATCAGTTCCTTGAACTCTGACAAGTCCTTGGCGTACTTGTTCATATCTAAAAAAACTTTTGAGGCCAGTTCTTTAGGAATCAGTGCCTGAAACTGGTCAATGTGGATTTTTAAAATACACACATATAAATAGAATGTATAACCCCACATGGCACACTTGTAAAATCAAGAGCACAAAGTGCTTTACAACGAACACCACAGGGGGAAATGTCAGAAATAATTTGAAGCTACTGTAGACCACCTATGTCAAGGACCCTCATTTAAGAGATACGCCACAGGAAGCAGGGGGTAGGAAGTGGAAGATAAGAGGAGGAGATGGGAAGGGAACAAAAGACTCCATTGGAGATTGCAAAGAAAGGACTAGTTAGACTCTTTCTAAAAACCAAACTCAGCCATTCTACTATCCTCAAGAGTCTCCTGTAAAGATGATTCTTAGCTTTACTGGTCCTTTGGATTCAGCCTTATTCCAGGGATGGGGGGTGTCAGGTTTGGATCAAGAGCAGAACAGAAAGAGCTGGGATGTCTGAGAACTCAAAGATCTGTTGCCAATATAAATAGACAATACTAACCTAAATGAGAGAGCCAGTTTAGTGTAGTAGATAGAATGGAGGGCTAGGACTCAGGAGACCTGGGTTCAAATCCATGCATGGCAATAGAAACTGGGGGAGGAAGATTAAACTACTCCTTGAATATCTTGCATTTCTTGAAAACACTGTAAGAGTTGCTGAAAGTTACACGGGCTGGATAGCTCAGAGGCTTAGGTATCTGCTGCAGAGACAGAGGTTGGGGGTTTGATTCCCCACTGTGCCTCCTGAGAGAAGAACCAGCTTGTGTGGTCATGGGCAAGCTGCACAATCCCAGGGTGCCCCCAAAAGAAAGGAATGATGAATCAATTCTGAGTATTCTCTGCCTGGAAAAGGGTCACCATAAGTCAGAATTGTCTTGACATCTCACAATTATTATTATTAAGTTATAAGTGACTTGACAGGTGATAACAGCAACCTAGAAGCACCAGGTAGGAGAGTTAGCATAATTAATTAATCAATTAAATTTCTACCCTATCTTTCTTCCAGTGAACTCAAGACAGAATATTTGTTTCTTCTCCTCTCCACTTTATCATTAGTACAACCTTGTGAGCTAAACCAGGTTGAAAAAGTGTGACTGACCAAAGATCTCCTGGTGAGCTTGATGGCTGAGTGATGATTTGAACACAGGTGTTCCCACTGCTCATCCAATACTCTGCTACACCAACACTGGTATACACCACTCAACCCACTCTCATGGCTGAAGGTAGGTCAACATACAAAACTCAAACTAGAGCTTTCTACCAACAGTAAAAGAAAAAAAAAAACCCTGCGCAATAAACAGCTTTCTGTGAACCAAGCAAATACATCAGGCAAAATAAGATTGTGAGGATAGGTAAATCACCCTAACATTGTGCCTGGTCAATTCTTGGCACTAAGCTCATTGACAGGGGAACTGGAGGACAAAAATACCACACCCTGTGCTTTGATGTGCTAATCTGTGAGGTAGTTGGCCTTGTCACCTCCAGGACGAGGAGGTGTTAAAGCTAAGTTCAAGTCAGAAGATTATATTATAAAAGGTTTGGGCATGGATGGGATAAAATGAAATCTCCCTGACATTTTAAACCAGAACACCAGAATGATCTACTACACAGTAAGCTCTAACAGTGAAGGTCCACCTAGCAAGAATCTGCTAAGGTCTGAAGTTCTCTGTTATCTTCCAAAGGAGCATCCCTTTAAAAATGGTTCTGCTTTGATGACAATGAGATATGCAAAGTAATTTCCAGTGTTGGCCCATCACGGAATCCCCCACTGATTTAGCTAAAGGCAAACTTTGCTTTTGCTCACCTGGCAGAGGTAGAGAGAGGATGAGGCCCCTGGAGGATTTTGGTTTGACATTCTACTCCAACAGCATGCTGAGCTCACAGACAATCTGGCACTCTGAATGCTTTCCCAGGAGTTAACTCCAAAGTGTCTGGATAGTAAGCGCTGAAAATGAACATTAGCCTTGTCTCCTAAACGTTCTCAAGGAAACACTTGTTTCGTGGAAAATACAGTGGTAAAGAGCAATGTCTTCCCTTTGCTAACCTTCAGCATTGGTTGGACAACAAGGAGGTACCCTTATTTTCATGTGATAATAGAAGAGAGATCTGAAAACAAGTACTGTACAGGTAATGCTACCAGGGCACTGTCCCTGAAAGATGCTTTAGAAATTTGTTACATACAAATTTAGATGCAAAGGGACCTGCTTTCAATCTCTCGGATAGGTATGCAATTCAGAATGTAATGCACGCAAGATCTGGCCCTTCTCCAAATGTTCAGAAGTAGTATTCAATCACTCCTATACAGTACATTGAAGTATCTGCAGAAATATAGGGAGAAAATATGTTCAACTTGCTCATTTAAATATGGGTTTCCTGAGGCTGGGAAGAAATAGCTCAGCTTTCCCAAGTTCAGGTATCAGCCTCATTATGGAAAGGGATTCACCTGATCACTACAAAACAGGGCCTCAAAATAATCTTAGACAAATACTTTAGTTTGCTCATTATGGTTATGTGCGGTCAAGTTGCATCTGATGCACGGTGGCCAAGAAGAGTTTTCAAGGTACATGAGATATTTAGAAAATGGTTTTACCATTGCTACTTCCATGGGTTTCCAAAGCTAAGTAGGGATTTGAACCCATATCTCCTGAGTCCTAGTCCATCACGCTATTTGCTAACTAGATCTTAGCTTGCTCCCTTGACTAGCATTGAAAAGAGTCTACCTCTGTGGTTCATTGTGGCTTTTCACATGCCTATGAAATCACTACTGGCTGTCCTAATTAAGCCCGTACCAAACTACAAAACAGCATCTGTGCTGGTAAAGAATATTCCAGTTATGGAAGTAGGTTGTCAACAACTTGTTTCTGTGAAGCTCCCCATCATATTCAGCCCTTCTGCTCTACACCTGATGGATAGATATGGAACGCTGTCACTCCAGCAACATAAATTAGGCAAAACATTTTGCATAAAGTGCGTGGATTGGAAAGACAGCTTCTTCTCATTACCAGCAGTCTCTGTGAGAAACAAAGCAATTGCAAAGGAAAATGGGAGCAAACTTCATTGAAACAGGGGTTTTATTTTCCCCTCCAAGAAAATTTGAAGACAGCAAGAATTTTCTTTGAATCTCGGTGCTGAGAAGCTTACCGTGCACAGTGCAATGCTGCATCTTGTGCATGTGTGCGTGTGCGTGTGCGTGTGTGTGTGTGTGTGTGCGCGCACACGCACACGCACACGCACACGCACGCACACACACACACACACACACACACACACACACACACACACAAATAAATACAGGACCATACCGGTGGAGTAGGAATGAGAATCTCACTGCTACACTTTCTTCTCAGAGAAGTAGACAAACAGATCACTTTTAGTTGCTGCTACAAGATTTCTCGACAAAAGGTCTATCAGGAGAGAAACTTTGTAGACATTTGAGAAGTCTTAGCATGGATCTCAATCAAAACAAACTAAAACAAGCATACACAAATGTATGTGGAAGTTGTCTGATGGCCGCAGAAGACGATCCCTGAGGAGGGTGCATTACAGTGTCCCAGCCTGAGCAGGATGTGGTACCGTTGGACTACACCCATTAAAAAAGGTGTTTCAGTAAAACAATGGCCCTTCGTGTGCAACACAAAAAGAAAGCAAAGAAGTTTCCAAACTTTTCTGTATGTAGTGCTTCCCAATAGGTCCCTTGACATATTATTCTGAACACCCAAAAGAAATAATCTTGTTTCTAAGCCAATAAATAAATACATTTATAAAAAGTGTGAGAACAGGTCAGCAAAGAGCATGCAGTACCTTCAAAAAGAATGTGTCAGGCAACATTATTTTAAGACAACAGCCAAAATCTGCTTACCTAGTTACGCTAGCACAGCACAAACAGCTTAACTTTTAGAGGCCACTTGTACCAAGTTATGAAATCACTGTCAACATTATTCCTTGCATGCTAAACTGTATGACTCAGCAAGCAACGGACAATGTTGCCAAGGATTTCTTAACTCGGGGCACTTATCCTTCAAAATTGGTGCTATTTGAATAGCTGCACACTTGGATTCTGGGCAAGAAGTTATAGAACATGCCATATAAGTTGCAAAACATGCATGTTGGACAATTATGCTCTTAGATTATTTTTTTAAATCCCAGCATCCTGACACTTGGTTAAAGCAAAACAGGAAGGAGAAAAACAAACCAGCTTGCACAAATAATAAAAACACAGAGTTGTGTTCAGCAGGAATTCTCACTGGCATTAGAAGGAATTCTGATGGCTCTCGAACAAAATGGTATAAGGATTGTCAAAAAGAAGAAATCTTTGCTTTAAAAGTTCAAGGTGAAAAAAATATTTTGCTTGCAGACTTCAGTAAAAATATGGTATTTGCACACACTTACACACTTTACCTGCTTTCTGATTTAAAGTAGGAGATACCAATCAATTTTGTGAGCCATTCAATTGATCCATTAAAAAAAATAGTCCTGTAAGGTACATAGTTTCCACTATCTTTTTTCAATAAGGCATTGTGTAGTCATTCCCTGTGCAAGATCCAGCTGTTCCCTGTGTAGGATTTGGCTGTTTTTGTGCATCAGAAATAGAAGGAAATGAGAAAACTCAGGAAAATGAGGAATTTTGACTGTTCTCAGAGGATAAAAAGAGGTCTCACAGGTATAAGGAAAGTCCCTTTTTTTCTTTTTTCTTTTTCTTTTTCTGGCTGTATGAAACACGAAAAATCAATGAGAATGAGACATTTTTGGAAACCTCATTGCATCTCTATGCTGGGGCAAATATCCCTCACCCTACAGATAGTGAGATGATATTAAGATGGTTCTGGAAGCAACAGTACGTTCTAAACAGAACATTGAAATCCAGGATTTAAAAACCTCACTTTCTAAGAAATGCTTAATGTCTCATGGCATGCAAAGCCAACTCGAGAGGCTTAGCTAAGAGGTCTACTAGTTCTGGAACAAACTGCACTTCTTGAGAAGGGATAAACTCCATTTGAATTAAAATGCAACCAGATTGCTAGCATTTAATATCAAAAGGATGGCTTTGCAGCTTTAAAACTAAGCCCTTGAGGGGGAGCTGATAAATGCTGAAGAGCATCCAGTTTAGAATGAACCATCTGTAAGCAAAAGAGTCAGAAACAATTCTAATGCTCCAGACTGGGATACAAGGAGATGGGAGTCGAACGAACTTGTGATAGCGAGTCAGAGAAGCCAAAGAGTTAAAGAAGAAAAGGTTCAGCCAGTGGCATTAGAAAAGGAACACCTTGTACCTCATGGATCAGGGATTATATGCCGATATACTAGTCATATCTCGGCCACAATGGCACAGATGAATGGTTCAGTGTTAGAAGGGAAAATAGATGGATACAAACTATGCAAGGGGCAAGGAAGGACATGCTGAGGGAAGATCTCAACCCAAGTCAGAGTAGAAAACTCTTCCCTTCCTTCCACTTGTTGTTCATACTTCACTCGTGGTCCCCAAACAAAGGCCAGCAGGCCCTGAAAGTTTCCTGTTCTTAAGTACGGTAGCTGCTGTAAAGACACTACATGGATTGAATGAAGAGAAAGAAAACCCATCCTCCTTTTTAGTTCCATCTGTTATCTCAATACTGGGAAAGCTGGTGAGGGAGAGTTTACCCACCACTTGGTTTCTGGTGTAAAGCAATACTCTGGCGATCAAAATTGTTTACCAGTTTTGGTTGGTTTATATTCAGCATGCATTAGATGTGTTTCTTTGTGCCCTGCGCTCTCTCTCTCTCTCTCACTCTGTGTGTCTGTGTGTCTCTGTGAGTCTGTGTGACCAAAACCATATTGGGATTTTATACTGGCATTAACACAAAAGTTACACTGATTGTATTATGCTTGTGGCAGTAACTAACAGGATTTGGGCCAATATCTAAAACGTATACTACGCTATGCTGTACTGTGCTGGGCTACACACATAGGACTGCACGGCTGGAGGGAACCCTGTGGATCATTGAATCCAACCCCTGTCACAGATGCACAGCTGGGCATCGAACTCTCATTTTTGGCTCTGCAGATGCTTAAACCACTGAGCTATGCAGCTTTTTAATAGTTTTAAGCCCCCCCCCCAGCCCCCCAGCATTTCATAAAGTTTAAAATTATTATCCATTTGATGGTGAAGTTGTTTTATTTATTTATTTATTTTTTGGCAGTGACTGATTGTTTCACTTTTAACTCTGCGGAATGGTGCCTTCCATATCTATGTTCATCCACTGTACTGGTAGGACCCCCTTATCTGAGGAGATTCATTCCAAGCAGATTATAGTGGATGGTATTTTGATGGAGAACGCTATACGTGGCATGGTCTCTGGCTCCCTCTAGTAGCCAGTTCTGGTAACTTCATCATATATACATTTCTAGGATTTTTCTTTTAATATTTTTAATCTTGTCAGACTGTGGATAAGTGAATAAGTGGATACTGATCCTGCAGATAAGGGGGCCCTACTGTACTGTGTAATACTGCCTGCTTGATTTTTTTAAAATTTTTGTACATTGAATCTATATTCCATCTAGATGATTAGATTGATAGAAAACAAACATTATAATGAATAAATATTGCAGTAATCTGGCTCATGTAACAGCAGGAGTAATATGAAGGAGACCTCCATGTCGTATAACAGGTATTTTGGGAAAGAGCCATATATTGATAGCAGCACTCATGTTTTCTATGCAGAAGGTCTTAGAATGAATATTTAGCATCTCTATTTGAAGGATAGCTCAACAGTTTTTAAGCAGCAAAACTGGGAGACAATCAGCATAGGAGAGCATGTGGAATGGCTGATAGAAAAACTACTGCACACTGAATATAAACCAGCTTTACATTGCCATCAACTGAGTGGAGTATATTCTGCATTCTATCTGATATTCAGTAGTTTGGTTCCCTCACCGCCCTATCAATACTATGATTGTATGCTTTACATTTGCTCAGTTTGATTGTTATTCTTTCATTGCTTAATAGACTGTTGTACCAGATTTCTTGGGTGTATCAATTTTTTCCACCTGAAAAACTAATACCTACACTTTTGAGAAACAGCTCAATCTTTAGTGTAAATTGAGGGAACCCAGCAATATCTCAGAAGCACTTAGCAGGTCTAATTTTATCAAGTCCCCACTGAAGGCTATCTGGAATAATCCTTTAATCTCATTTAAATTACCTACTGACATAAAATAAAAGGCTTGAACTCTCCAAGGTAAAGAGATAGAATAGAGATTCTATAATACAGTAACAAAACACATTCTTTTCTTTTATGTAGCTCTCCCTGTCCCGAACTTACCTGTGCTTATTCCAGTTTCGGTCTTTCTCTTCAAGGTAAACCTTGATAATCAAAGGTTATTACTATCATAACCTTGACTATGCAGCTAGAGGAAACCTAAACCTGTAGTTGGAGAGCTAGCCCAGGAGGGGGGAGAGGGGAATCCCATGACATTTATTTACTCTCTAGATTTAAGTCCAGAAATTTTGATGTGCAAGAATCAAGGCCTTCCACCCCACAAGACTCCAATATGGCATCTGCTTCCCACCAAGTTCAACAACTTACAGAGACACACCACCACCACCAGTAAGTCACTGAGGGAATGCATTTGAAGTGTTTCAATTCAGAGTACAGGACAGACCCAAAATCCACTCAGGCGCCTTCTGACTAGGCAAAATGAAAGTAGCAACAGCATTTGCCATTCCTCCTGCCTATTATGGGTTTCTATTTAGCTGTTCTTGCTGTTTGCTGCTGTTCTTACAGTAGTTTTTGTCTACTTGAGAGAAACAGGTGGACATGGATTTAGACCAGCTCCAGCGAGGTTCCAAATTCTCAACCCAGTTTGGTACATGTGTGAATGCTGGGACTTCTTGAATTGTGTGAATTGAAATGTTCTCTGCATCGGAAAAAGCTATGCTCTTCCCTCTTGCACTCCCCACTCAACTTTACCTTATCTCCATTTGTCACTCTTCTAATTTACTTTGTCTTGTTTCCTGATTCATTTGTGGAGTGTTTATTCCCCCCCCAAAGGGTTTTCATGGAAAATTCATATACTTTTCTATTCACATTTCTCCTGAATCGTTTTAATTTGCATCACTCCAAGGTCTTTTAGGGGAATCCTATGTTAGGGAGTAAGTACATCTAACTTGCTTAACATGAAGTGGATCCTGACCAATGGCCAGAAGATTGTGAAAAAACTGTGACCTTATTCGAACATACATTCACACACATACACACAATTTAGGACAATCAAAATTGCTAAAGAAAAGCAAAGCCCCCATCAGCCCAGTTTGCACCTTGAGTAAAATTCCTTCCCAGTGCCAAACTGGTGACTGATCAAGGTTTATACTAAATACCAGAGGGAAAGGATACAACAGAGGATGCGTGGGTGCAAAGACAAGACAGCGGATCATGGCATGACCAGTTTAACAATTCTCAACCCTAACTCAAATTTTCTTTCTCTGTCTCTGGTGTTGCACACAATGTATGCTTTGCTGAGAAAGTGGGATCTTGAATGTGAGACCCTGAACGTGGAACCTTCTATCCACAGAGCACTGGTCTACCACTGTGCCACACCGCTCCCTAAATACAGAATTTCAGTGTTGCATAAGGAATCAAGAGTGTTGAAAGAATGAAGTGTTTTATTTCTAATCCAGAATCAAGTTCACAAGCAATTGCAAGCTTGCCAAAGGCTTTCATTGTGTGAACTGACTTCAGTTTATGAGTACACACCTCGGAACACTGAATTTTAATGCTGGTAACATTTCCTGCTCTCCCTTCAGAAACTCATCACCATGAATGTCTAATAATGCGAGGTGAAAATGGCTGTTGGAACTGCATCAGCTCTAATACCTGCCATTCGTGTTCTGTGTGGTTTAGAGAGGAATTGCAACAAGATCCTGTTGGTTTTAATTCAGGCAACCCCATAAAGACATGAGACATGAGCCCTGTCCATGAGGAGCTCCAGGAATTTTATTTAAATTAACCTGATCAAGAAGTGCCTCAAGTTATTCCTCATTTTATCCCTGTAATATCTGCATCTTGTACCTTAAAAAGAGAGAGCCCTTATTCCTGTTTATGTACAAGACTGATATCTTACCTATCTCCCCACAATGCTGCTTGACGCAACAATGCTGAATAAAAAGCACATTGCAAACACAAAACAAGATCAAGAATGAAAGTGCCATTTACAACCATTTAAAACAATGTCCTTTAAAAGCACATCACTATGGAAAACATGGTCGCCAATAAGCCCTTTTCTCACAACCCATCTATTTCCAAAGGCACGCCTGAATAAAAACAAAATTGCCTGCTGGCAGAGGGACAACAGGAAATATGCTGTCTATCTTCCTTTCATAGAGATTTTCAGAGCCTGGAACAGGCCATAGAGAACACGCCTTCCCGTATCTTCACGTGATGTGCTTTTAATGATGGCAGGGTTGTAAGAAGGATTTCTCCTGAAGATCTCAAAGCCCACGCATGCTCATATGAGAGAAAGGATCATTCAGAATATGACCTTCTGCACAATAACCCTAAAATGTAACTACAATCCTTTTCACAGGAAACTCACCGAACTGCTCATTCAGACAGGCATTTTGTCTCACGGTTCGGTTCATGGAGAGAGGCAAATTGGTTTGCTCTTCTGCTTCTTCTTCTTCTTGAGACCATGAAGGGAGCAGACCAATTTGACCGAAGGGTATCCTGAGTCACGGGCTTTTTAGCTGTACACATTCAGAATCCTCTTAAAGATTTATACATGTGTAAGTTAATTTGCAGGGACGTGGTGGTGCTGCGGGTTAACATCATCCCAATTCTTAATTACAGCACAGGTAATAGTGTCAAAACAGACTATGACCTTCCCCTGTACCCTTTTCAATTTTACAACCCACTATAACTTGCAAAAGGGACGTGGTGGCACTGTGGGTTAAACCGCAGAAGCGTCTGTGCTGCAGGGTCAGAAGACCAGCAGTCGTAAGACTGAATCCACGTGACGGAGTGAGCTCCCGTCGCTTGTCCCAGCTCCTGCTGACCTAGCAGTTCGAAAGCATGTAAAATGTGAGTAGATAATATAGGTACCACCACAGTGGGAAGGTAATGGCGTTCCGTGTCTAGTCGTGCTGGCCACGTGACTATAGAAACTGTCTTCGGACAAAACGCTCACTCTACGGCTTGGAAACGGAGATGAGCACCACGCCCTAGAGTCAGACACGACTAGACTCAATGTCAAGGGCAACCTTTACCTTTACCTAGTATTCTCTAGTTTAGTCCATTCCCTGCATGTACAGTGTCTGAGAATGGACTAAAATAGCTGCCAAGGCTCCTTTTGGTTTGAATTTCTGGTACTGTGAAGTGTCTTATTTAAAAACCCACTGTTTTTTTTAAATCTATCTATCTGTCTGTCTGTCTTTCTGTCTACCCACCCACCTTGAGACTTAGATGTAGACTTAGTGTGGGGCAGGAATGCTGGAAAGTATATTTGACCCCTGGTTTATAAACTCATTTTAATGTATATTTTTATGGGGAAAAACTCAGCTCATCGGCCATTCTGAGAACAATATCCCTACTGGAAAATTATTCAAGACATGGCCATGGTGGGGGAGAGGAAGAGACACAGTCAGACACAGTGGAGACAGACAGCTTTCCTACAGCATTTGGATAGCAAGCATCCGTTTGGGTAATAGATGAACTCAGCAAGCAAATACTGGGAGCCTGTTAACAGCTACAGAACTGGAGGAGAGTTGCAGAAGGAAAAATGACGAAATAATTAGTATAAAAGCTTTTTGAAAAGGTAAAAACAAGCTCAGGAAGAACCCGATCAGTAGATGGGAGGATAGAGGTTCAAGTTCCATTAGTGAAACACATTAATGCCTCACCAATGCATTTCATTTCAATAAGTGCTAGTATGTGTGTGTTTTAAGGACAAAAGGAAAGAACATTTCATTCATGGTCCCATCAGGGGGAAATGCTTTCCTCCCATTTAAAAAAGATTGTCACATATATTCTGAATTTCTACAGGCATGTGTGCCTGCTGAATTGAATCTAGTATTTTAAAAATGTCTTGGCATGTACAGGAAAATATTAACATCACCTGCTCACATTCTAATGATGGGAAATTTAGAAGAAAGAAGCAAAGTAATGCTTCAGTGGGTTGAGTAAAGGTGAATTCACATTCCTTGCGTATCAAGAAGGTAACATGACTAGGCGGTCAGTGCAGAAGTAGAAAATTGGAGAAAGTTTTCCTTCCTACTCAGACAACCCTGGGCTATTCTCACAAACCCCAGAGCGCAATCGGTGTTTGAGTCATAAGAGTCCCACGATTCTTCCTCATAAACAAGGGTCCTGCTCTTGTTGCACTCTTGACAAGGGAAGGGTGTGTGTGTGTGTGTGTGTGTGTGTGTGTGCGTGCGCATGTGTGCAAATTAAGCAAAACTGCATAAAGTAATGCTTTAACACACATAACAGTTTAATGGAAATTAACAAGCATATTGTATGTATAACAGTTGCTACTTCATTGCACGTGTTTTAAGGATTAGAAGCAATGGACTGGATTATTTTGTCTCTTTTAACTATCAGTCACTGTTCTTTGTTTTCCAGGTGAATGTACAGCTTGGCTCTCAAAGGGAAAGGACACAAAGTTCTAACAGAGAGTGTGTACAAGTTATA
Source organism: Pogona vitticeps (assembly GCF_051106095.1). Taxonomy (NCBI): domain Eukaryota; kingdom Metazoa; phylum Chordata; class Lepidosauria; order Squamata; family Agamidae; genus Pogona; species Pogona vitticeps. Next base: position 16,126,783 of record NC_135787.1, on the reverse strand, counting down.
GTTTGATGGCCAAAAAATAATAGTAAAAACAACAGCATGTCTTATCTTGCCTTCCCAGAAGCTGAAATTTCCTTTTTTTGAGGTGGCTTTTAGTCATCTTAGAACTGCACAGCTGGAAGAGACCTTATGGATCATCATGTCCAGCCCTTGCCAAGGAGGAACACGTGGGGAATTGAACTCCCAAACTTTGGCTCCACAGCCAGAAACTTAAACCACTGGACATGGAGCCAGAGGTTGATAGTTTGCTTCTACTCAGTTTAACTTGCTCAGTTAAACTGAATAGAATGAAGAATTTAGCAAGCATTCTTTAGTGAGTATTCTTTAATTGTGATGCTACGGTGATGAAAGTTCGTCAGAAGTCTACTCTGGCAAGGTCTTCCCAGGATAGATTAAGAGATGACAAAAGCTTAAACTCAGTGAAGTTTTAAAAACCCATGACATTATGATATCATCTACCCACACTCGTATTTTGACTTATATAGAGACCCTTCAGATTATGAGGCCTTTAGGCTCTAGCTGTTTCAGCTCATGTGTATATTCAGTCTTTAGTTGTTCCCAATTCATTTGTATTTAATGTCCATCCTAGAAAGAGGCAATAAAGTAGTTTATCCATAATCTTATTAGTGTTACTTATTCTCAAGAAGCAAAACCTCTAATATATATAACATGTGGGCAAACAACTATCTACAGTTACACTGCACTGAGCAGGGGATGAACTTGATGGCCTTGTAAGCCCCTTCCAATTTCACTTTTCTATGATTCTCTGATTCAATCCTGGAAGGTGTTTCCTGAGGGGGAAAATTGAGGCACACACCAACACCACATGGGCAAGGTGGGATTTATGAATAAAACCTTTTAGTATACTGGACCTATCTGTATGAGGCAGGCTTAAATGACAATTTGCTCCCCTTTGTGAGTGGATGCAGTTTCCTAAAACACCCATTTAAAAAATGGTTGGGAGAATTTACTCAGTTTTGTACAATAAATCCAAGATGTCCGCTGATGTTCATTGTTTCTTTTTCCAGCAGTCTTTTGGGCTGACAGCAGAAAATGCCTTTCAGAGAATATTAAGACCTATCTGAGAAATTCAGATACTCTCTGTCTGGAGCATCCATAAAGTCACATCTCCTGAAGACAGGCTCCTTTCAATGTTTCGGACAGAGCTTAGAAAAGTTACTGTTTTGGACCATGATCCCCAGAACTGCCCAAATACACAGCCGCTGGCCATACTGGCTAGGGAATTATGGGAAATCCAAATTCTGGCAAATAGCGAGGGAATTATGTTGCCTTCATGTTTGGCTGTGAATACCATAGTTGGAAATAGGACACATGATCTAACTCAACAGGGTTTGTCTCGTGAGCAAATTAACAATACCTCATCTTATACATAATACTTAATAGGCAATATAGAACAATAATTACTCATTTCAATAAATATTTCATTCCTTCCTCTTTGCACTAGCTACCCTTTCTTTAACGGGATGCTAATAACCAGTATGCCATCTATAGGACACCCGATCCAGGAGAAGAGGTTCACATGCTGAGCGCAGAAAACTCAGGTGATTGCTTTCTATTTGCAGTGTTAAGAGATTGCTAATTCCTCAGTAAACAGCTTTATACAGCAAACATCATTGTGCGGTGCTGGCCAAATACAGCTTTCTCTGCAGCTTGCTGTTGCTGTGGCAACCTGTTGTAAAAGTAACACAGAGGAACTGTCTGTGTAATGCAGCAATTACTGCAGCTATGGAGGCAAAAACATCCTACACAGAATTACAGAATGAAACAATTCAGTTTAGAAAGTGCTCTCAAGAGCCACAATTGCATTTATTTCTTTATTAAATTTGTATCTCACCTTTCTGCTCCACGACTGCACTAAAATTGCTAATGGGCACATTCAAATAAAAACGAATTCTTTTAAACTATGGAAGGGATGCAATAACCAATGAAAGAATGCACGACATCCCCATTTAACTCAGTTTGAATGCCAAAGGTCATTCTGAATAAAATGGTCTTTGGTGCTGGTAGACCAAGTCTAGGTTCCTCTGTCAGAGAGTTCCAGATATATGACTATGTTTCATGCTTTCGCTGAAATGTGCAGCATAAATATCAAGCATAATACTGCAGCACTGTTAATATTAAACAGCAATATTGCAGTATAAATATCTAGTGATATCAGCACAATAAACACCCTTATTATGAATGAATAAGACCAGAACTATATAAAATAATCATTTATGCTCACAGATTATATTGGGTCGTGGAGCCTTGTTGCACTATAGTACTGCAGCCAAAAACTCTGTTCATGACTCGGGTTCAATCCCAGATAGCCAGCTCAAGGTTCACTCAGCCTTCCTTTCTTCCGAGGTCAGTAAATTAAGTAACCCCCCTGCAGGGGCAGGGGGAATGTGTAGCCTGCATAATTAAATTCTAATCCATCCAGAGAGTACAGTAGTTTAAGCACTATGGGGTGGTATATAAGCAGTATGCTTATTTTTTTTCATTGTATCTTTATAGATACCATGTTTGGTCATTAAGTCCAGTACTGATGCTAAAGAATCAATGGATTCTGTCATTGTCAGAGGCTGTCACTGCATGTGAGTGCAGTGTAGCAGGCTGCTGGTTTAGAAGCATGTACACACAGGCAATGTATGGTGACCACAGTCTACATAGCCTGAAAAAAGTCAGTTTTTATATTATAGTCAGTTTTTATATTATAATTACCAGAATCTCCCCAACCAACATGGCTGCCCCAACAGAAACCTTCCCTAAGCTCTGTCAGGGTCGAGAACATCTAGGTACTTGAATACACAAGCATTACTGCTGTCCTCTTCCGATGGAGTGCTATAACCATGAAGAAAGGAGTTGGAACTAGGTACTTTCCACTAAGCATGTTCCCAATACTGAAATCTGGTAATGTAGAGTACTGCCATATGAACTTGATGCCTTCATTAGCCGTGGTTGTATTTTGTTAATACTTAGTTTCTTATCCCCCACCCCCACCATCATCCTCCCAGATTCCTAGGCTTCCTTGGGAGTAATTTGGTCTTGAGGAAGCTTTTGGGATAGTGAGATGAGGGGAAACGTCTTAAATGTATTAAAATCACTGTTGTTTGTCCCAGAGGTCATGGCGGAAACACGAGCAGCAACGTTCATACATTTAAGACCCCCCACAAAGGCTTCCCCAGTATCTAAAGGAGCTTAGGAACATGGACATAGGGTAGGAAACTTCCTATTAACAAAGTATAGCCACAGCTGATGACATATTACATGGCGTATGTTTACATTACTGAGTTTCACCTACCAAATCCCAGTGTCAGTAATTTAATAAGGCCTGCTGAAATCCTATTGGCTCCTCATATTACCTGATCCCTTCTGGCTTAGATGCAGCACAACCTACCAGGCAAGCTAAGCACAACAGACAAGAAGTCACGTGTATGAGCAGATAAAGTGATGCAGCAGATAACGCTGCCAGACTGTTTAGTTCAAGATTCCTGTTTCCTTAAAATTACCAAGACAGGAACGTGGGACGTGGTGGCGCTGCAGGTTAAACTGCAGAAGTCTCTGTGCTGCAAGGTCAAAAGACTGGCTGTCGTAAGATCGAATCCACACGACGGACTGAGCTCCCATCGCTTGTCCCAGCTCCTGCCAACCTAGCAGTTCGAAAGCATGTAAATGCAAGTAGATAATAGGTACCACCACGGTGGGAAGGTAACAGTGTTCCGCGTCTAGTTGCGCTGGCCACGTGACCACAGAAACTGTCTTCGGACAAATGCTGGCTCTATGGCTTGGAAACAGGATGAGCACCGCGCCCTAGAGTCAGACACGACTGAACTAAATGTCAAGGGGAAACTTTACCTTTACCTACCGAGACAGGATATAGCATTTCTCTCACAGAGGAGAATGAGACAACTTCCTGGCCAAGTTCTGCTTATCAGTAATCTTGACTGTGGTTCATGCCAACTCACATTGCTTTGTCACCATACAGTCCCTACCTACCACTCTCTTTCTGCCTCCAAATTGCTCCAGACCATTTAAAGTAAATCCTAGGGGGCAAATTATGCACCCGAATCTATCTCAAAGTGACTTGCAAATGACATGTGGGAACCTCCAAGGAAAGGACATTGCTCAACAAGAAAAGGAATCAGATCTTGGCTGTCAAAATGATCCACAAGGGACACATTTCACTTCCACATAATGGCTTAAAACCTTTTGAAGCACTTCTGCAGTCTAATAAAGAGTTCCCTAGGCATCTAGTAAACAAAAGGTCAGATCTGCATTTATTTAGCTTCCCTAGCTAAGGCAGAGTTCTCTCTGCCATACCAAAAGATAGACAAAAGAGACATACAATTTCAGCTCCAGCAACATCTAGGAAAGTTTGCTTATTAACGTACAGTGATAAATAGGAGCCCTGCCAGGAGTATGAAGGACCTGTGAGGCATCAACAGACAGAACGCCACCAACAGACCTTTTGTATCATCTGCTGGCTTCCTTCTCACCTACATAATCATTTCAGCAAAGGTAGTTCATAAATATCATTGGCCAAATTCCAAATGAGTTATGTCCACAGGTGTAATATACCATTCTGATGGTGGAGAATTGCCACATGTTTCAATGCTAACATAGACATCTGCTGTTGTGTGCTCAGTCGAGTGATTCAATGCACAGCAGGAAAGGTCCATTCTAACGCTTTAACTTGGCAGCAGTTCGCCAACAAGATTTTACACCAATGGCATGACCCTGGAACAAAATTTCGATACAATTTTGGCCAATGTGTTGAGTCATTGAGTGATTTCTATTCTGTGTCAGTTAGCCTTTTAATGATGATTAAATGAAAATTACTCTGTACTGTGAGTTTAGAGGTGTTCCCTCGAAATTTAACAGTTCCGGTCCATAGTCTTTAGCTCTGCCAGTCTGAACATTCTAAGCTGGCTTGACTTGGCATATGTGTAGTTATGTTTCAAAAATGTGCCGAAATAAAATCAATGTGTGTGCTTGATTTAGCAAGGAGATTTGTTATTCAGCTGAATTTGATACATTGCTGGTTATCAAAAATCAGTGATGGAATAAACTCACCCTTGGTACTTTAGACCAGTGGTCCCCAACTTTGGGCCTCCAGATGTTCTTGGACTACAACTCCCAGAAGTCCTCACCACCGCTTCTGCTGGCCAGGATTTCTGGGAGTTGAAGTCCAAGAGCATCTGGAGGCCCAAGGTTGGGGACCACTGCCTTAGACCACTAGAAGAAAGTGCTCTGTTGTCTATCCGACACGGGATGCTCCACACCCTTCCCAGCAACATGTGGGGCTAGCTTTACATAAGGACACAGGAAGCTGCCTTATCTGAGTTGGAGCATTAGTCAATCTTGCCGACATTTGTCAACTGGCAGTGTCTGTCTAGCATTTCAAGAAGGGTTTATTCCTAGCCTTATCTGAAGATTCCTGGTATTTCCTCATGGTCCATTTCCTCATGTACCAACCAAGCTTGATCCTTCTAAGCTTCTAAAAATAAACACACTTTATGTATCCACAATTGTATGAGGGTATATCTGTTGTCTCTCTCTGCAAAAGGTCTCATTCTGCTGCTCTGTGTACCATCACCAGAGGAAGAAGCACTGCAGATCACCTTCTACACTAGAGGATGTTCCACCTTCTCCTCAATACCTAGAAATGGCAACTGGCCTTGCTTTTCTCTAAAACTTTTCTGATTTTCCTTCATACTCTTTTCAATGGTGCTGCTAACAAGCAGACTGAAAAAATACTTTTCTTTTAAGCTTTTTGTGAATGTTTCATCATTGGTGCTTTATACACTTGTTGCGTTATTAATTCTTGTTACATTATTGCTATGTTGTTTGTCAATGTGTTTTGCTTGTTACGAGATTGTTCTTATTTTTCTTCTGCAAGAATGTATTGCTGATTTTCTGTCTTGCTTCAGGCAATGCGGGATACAAATAAAGCAAGTGACAGACCAATTGATTGAAACTGGATTCAGAAAAGCAAACTATTTTTGTTACAACTTGGGAATTACTGTAGTTCAGTTTGTTCCAAGTTAAAACAAGCTCCCATTACACGCTAAATATGCTGTCAGGGAGTAAATGGCCTTGATACATGCATATGTATTATGCCAAGGGGTGGATTAATTCAGTTCATACTGGCATCTGCAGAAACCATCTTCCTGAAACACCCCAGAAATATCTATATATCTAAAGCTATAACTATAGCTTCGTAGTTCATACTGGAAGAAATAAATATATATCTGAGTAAGTTAGCAAGTCAGTTACATTGCAATCCCAGCATCTCAGTTTCAACCTTGATACTGGAAAAACAGCTTTGGCCTCAGAAGAGACTGCATCTCAGTTATCTCTGCCCTGTCTTTGCTGAAAGGTCCACAGCTCTTATGCCCTATGTACTGGAGAGCCAGCTAGATAGAGATAGATAGATAGATAGATAGATAGATAGATAGATAGATAGAGAGAGAGAGAGAGAGAGAGAGAGAGAGAGAGAGAGAGAGAGAGAGAGAGAGAGAGTGGATTGGGGAGGAAAAGGATTGCATACCCAATATCCATCCTCTGTCACACATCCAATATGGGGAAGCATTTGGAAAAACATTTAGACAACCTTTGGAGCTGGTCTGAATGATTTCCCTCTCAGTGAGAACAGTGGGAGGCAAAGAGTGTTTAAAAACAACTACAACAACAGGAGAAAGAGCAAAAAACACTTCCCCATCCTGCTAGCGCAGCTGTGGATATTTAGCATTTTGACCTCAAGAGGACTCCAACTGAGATATAGAATTGCAGTGCTGAATGGTGAGCTAGAAATCTTTTGGGGTTCATCTGCATAGGTACTTTCACCTTAGGAAACTATTCCGAGAACGACACCATTTCCCAATCACTTTTGTTGCCTTGTTACTTTGCTTTGGAGACTGCATCCCCCCCCCTTGCAATTACAGATATACTGTATATTCAGTGATTTAAAACTTTCTTATTTCTAATATACATTGTTAATGCCCGGTTCATTAGTTCTTCCACCTACAACTTTCATTAGCCGGAATAGCTCTCCTCCTCCTCCTGTCTTAACCCCTTTCTCGTGTATATTTAGAGTGCTGTGATATTTCCACTCATTTCCCACTTTTAAACAACAGTTTCAGGCAAGGATTTCATCACACCAGCCCCTGCCTCATTGGCTGAATTTTACCCGGGTGTGTGTGTGTTCCGGTAATAACATCGTGTACTTGTAACTCTTCTACTGCTTCTTCTGTCACTTTCTGTGCTCTCCATTCTCTCCACAGCCTCTCTGTTTCTTCTTGAATCTGCTCAAATCTTCTAACTTTTAAATATCAATCACTTTGAAACTCAGCTCTGAACTTCATCTTCCCTTTCTGTCAAGTAGAAAGCTCACAATCCACTTGATTTTTCCAGCAGTCTAATAAAGGCATCGTCTTCTTCTGAATTTGTATTGTTTTCTTTCAAGACACAAAGCCTATTCTTGATTTTTTTTTTTTTTTGCCTTTCTGTCATCATTTATTCTTGACATACTAACGTTCTGTTTCCCTTTAAGCCAAGGGTTGCTTCCTGCCTCTCTCGGCTCCACCCAAAAGGATTTCTCTCCTTCCTCATTGTCAGACATTTTCATGACTTCATTTCAGACATTATGAGATCAGGGTGTCCAGATCTCAGATAATTGGCTGAAGTATCTGGGAATTGGTGGCGCTGCAGGTTAAACCACAGAAGCCTCTGTGCTGCAAGGTCAGAAGACGAGCAGTCATAAGATTGAATCCACACGACAGAGTGAGCTCCCATCACATGTCCCAACTCCTGCCAAACTAGTAGTGCGGAAGCATGTAAAAGCAAGTAGATAAATAGGTACCACCTCAGTGGGAAGGTAACAGCATTCCATGTCTAGTCGTGCTGGCCACGTGACCATGGAAACTGTCTACGGACAAAGCGCTGGCTCTATGGATTGGAAACAGTGATGAGCACTGCGCCCTAGACACAACTCGACTAAATGTCAAGGAGAACCTTTACCTAAATGTCTGCATTTTAAGCTTTTCTTTAAGGGCATGGCTATCATAATGACGGGGCAGACCTCAGATTTTATCAGACAAGACTGGACTAAATGTCAAGGGGAACCTTTATCTGAGAATTGATGTCCTTCTCCAGTCAGTAGGCCAGTTATCTAGGCAAGAGCAGCTGAAGGAAGAGAAACCTTGGGTTTTGTGTGTATATCTTCATCTATTCAGTTATTGGCTCAGCACACAAGTATTTGCATTTGTGCAGTGCTTGAGCAATGAAAGCAGATTAAAAAGTCAGGAATGAACAGAGGAGGCTGAAGAATGAGGGCATAAATATTTGCTTGCCTCATCCTCAGAAGGAAGGATAAGAAAGTGTCTAAAAATCAATCACAAATTTGGTCATGGGCCAAATTGATTAAATATGGAGGCCAAGCTTAGATAATTAAATAAAAGGAAAATATTGAAAACAGTAGAGGAAACCTCTCCCATTCTGGAAACAGTAATCTAGCTCACTAGCCATATATGTTATTATATATATTAACCCAATCGTCTGGGCCTTTGTCACCCAGCTAGACCCTAATCACAACCACTTTGATGGAATCAATCAAGGCCTATTGTCTGTGGGGGGAAAAATCACCCAAGGCTAACACACCTTATTTTTATTCACCCCGACACAGCTTCCCTGATAACAGTATTAAACTCCCCACAGTCACTCCATTACTTGGAAGAAGCGTTCTTGGAGTCACGAAAACTTATGAAAAATAAACACTAGTTAGTCTTAAAGGTGCTGCAAGACTACTAGCCCCCCCCCCCCGGCCCATTTCATAATACACGAAAGAACATCTTAGCACATATATCTTGTTGCTATATCAATCTTGGGATTGATTTTATACATCACAACAGCAATAGTAGTATCTCCTTTGTGATTTCTTTATGAAGCAAGTTGAAACTACAATGTAATTCAAACAAAATGGTGAATCCTCTTGTCTGTAAGGTTGTGGTTGTGCAAGAATCAAGTGTGTTCTTCATGCTTGGCTACATGGTTCCAAAATATAAGGAACCTCAGAAGTGATACAGAATAAGACAAAAGGAAGCAGTCACACTACTGAAGTGGCTTTTTTAACCCTTATGAAAAAGGGCAGTATTGTGGTGACATTTGTTGTTTAGTCGTTAAGTCGTGCCCAACTCTTCGTGACCCCCATGGACCAGAGCACGCCAGGGCCTCCCGTCTTCCACTGCCTCCCGGAGTTGGGTCAAAGTGGTGACATTGGATATGTACAACTGGTCTAGTTTCACACACATATACCCCCTGCAGACTCTCTAGTCAACTGACTCTAGATTACACTGACAGCTGGTGAACTTGCTGAAAGGGGTGACCTGTGGTACCAAGGATGGCAGGATGCCTGAAAATCAGATGGAGACACTTTCTATGAAGAGAACCTTTCTAATAGTGGAAGGCAGATCCTTGATCCCATCCAATAAATCAGCAAGACTTTTTTCCAGACCTTGAAGAATATTTTACAGACAAGTCTTCCTTTCCCTCCCTTACGTATTTTCTTTCTCCCAACATGATACATAGTGACATGTTTAGGGAAGTTATAACTCTTCAGCTTGCCCTCCACACTTCACCAACCTTAGTTCCTTTAATTGTCGTATGCCATTCTGGGAATAAACCTGGTTTGCAAAAAGAGGCCACGCAAACCCCCGAGGCCCAATGTGTTTGCTTTTTAATTTATATATGTGGCTGCTAACTGTGAGGCCATTTGGCAGCTGCAGTTTTCTCAAACTTTCCAATAATTAGTTTCTGAATAAGCTATGGGAGAACTTTGCAGCAAAAAAGGAGAAGAGAAACTGGGTCACAAAACCCAGGGTTCACCATGCATGCTGGTAATGCTACACTTCTGCATGATCACTTGGAAGAAGCACAGTTGTCCTTGTTGCTAAAACAACAGAGTCCTGTGACACCTTAAGACCAACAGATCAGGGGTAGTTAGCACTTGCCCCTCTGCACACTAGTAGCGCTTCCTGTGAAGCACCATAAAGTAGAGGACAAAAGTCACCGTCCTTGCCAGCTTCCTAAACGACTTGTTCTCCCCCTACAACATAGTGGTTTTTACTCATCTTTGCCTTTTTTTGCTGGGGTGGGGAGGAGACATGGATTTGACAACATTTGCATGTTGTAGAGAAAGAGGTGCATGATTAGAAATAACTTACAATCTAAGCAAAATTCATCACATCATACCAGAGAAGGCTGTAACCAGAGACTCAATGTGCCTATGTCTCAGTCTTTTGTCCAGATAATAAACCCATCCTTGATTCCTCTTACTTACCCACTTATTTATTTCATTTATATGCTGCCTTTCTCCCAATTAAGGGGCCCAGGACAGTTCACACGTTATTAAAAAGCAAACAAACTAAAACCACAATAAATTATGAGACTAAAAAACAGCTAAACATAAGGTAGTAAAACAATTAGTTAGAGCTATAAAAACAGCTTTTGGTTCACGATTCTTTTAAAACCAGACTTGGGCGTCCATTCAAATATAGGACACACTCCAACACAGAGCAGTTTTCTGCATGTCGTTTGGTCCCCGTCTTCAAGAGCTATGTTCTGTTAAAAAAGTTAAATGTTCTGCACATCACACCAGGTGGCAGCAAATTTGCCTTTCACACAGAGAACTTCTCTTTCCTAAGTAAGTGCATAAGAAGACAAATAAGACAGCAGATTAGTAACAACAACAACAACAACAAAAAAACCAAAATAAAATAAAGTAAAGCTACCTCACTGGTACCTATTCATTTTGCAGGAAATCAACCCTGAGTGCTCACTGGAAGGACAGATCCTGAAGCTGAGGCTCCAATACTTTGGCCATCCCATGAGAAGAGCAGACTCCCTGGAAAAGCCCTTAACGTTGGGAAAGTGTTAAGGTAAGAGGAGAAGGGGACAACAGAGGATGAGATGGCTGGACAGGGTCACCGAAGCTACCAAGATGAATTTGACCCAACTCCGGGAGGCAGTGGAAGACAGGAAGGCCTGGCGTGCTCTGGTCCATGGGGTCACAAAGAGTCAGACATGACTTAATGACTAAACAACAACAACAACCTCACTGTTTACACAAAACAACCTGTTCTTAACACACAATCCCAAAGCTACTCAAATGTCCTCAAACTGGCTAACAGATAAAAAATATATTACAAAGAGAGAACTGAAGCTTCTAGGTTTCTCTCCTAAGAGGTGAGATTTTTCTAATCTAAATTTATCCAAGATCTAAGAGAATTAAAGTTATGTTAAACAGTGGAGAGCCTGATGTGTCTCTTTCTGCCTTCCAGGTTTAGAGCTTGAGTTGTTGAGCAATGGAGCCCCTTTGATCCCCGAATGTGAACCTGTCATCCTCTTCCTATTAAGGTTTCATAGCGCTGATGTAATAATTTCTCTTTCTTACACTATGCATGTAACCTTAGGCCTTTTCATGCATCTTGGGAGGGATGTAATGGATCTGAAAAAGAACATCCTCTAATTTTTGGCTTCAGATGCTGCTGCTGCTGGTCAAAGGTGGCAATGTGAGAATTTAGGATTCTTTGTGAGTGGGTGGGGAAAATGTTCAGCTTATCCTAATTATTTTGTTTTCTCATGATGCAAAGATTTTATCCTGATTGTTGCAAACCTGACGCATAGGGTTGTAAGATCATGGATAAGAAATTTGCTCATTAACTATTTCATACATATATAGGAAGATGGAGTAGAATAAAATATAGAGGAAGATTTAATGCAGTGTTAATATTTTGACACGGTTTTAAATAACTTATAAAAACCTGGTTCTTCTTATGACTTAAGAAGAAAGTGCAAGAATATATATATATTTTTCTCTGTGCAAGACGGCACTTTTTTGTTACTTTGCTTTTGTTTCGGGGTCGCACACTGAGAAAAACCACAAGACTTGCTTTTGCAAGACTATATACAAAATTTCTAAGTTTGAATAACACTGCATGGATTACTTAAAACTGAAGTGTTGGAAATCTTTGTGAGCAAAGATCTTTCATGATTGCTATGTGCATGCTTAGCTTTATAAAGGGAAAAAATGCTACAGACATTTTGCGCAAAGTGCATAAATCACAGCAGGGAAAAAGTGCTTCATGTCTCATTCTCATTCTGGAGATGAGAGCGTTCACTGGGATTTCAGAATTCTACCTATCTCAATCATAAATGATCCTTCTACTCTCAAAGAAAAACAGAAAAAAATCACTTCTTTTTCCTCATAGCAAGATTTATCTGTGTTCGATCTCCCCCCCCCCCCATGAAACATTGTGAGACTCTGATTATCTGTCCTGGAATCAATGCCAATCAGCACAGAGTTGTTACAATTTCTGCATATAATGGCAAATTCCCTGCAGAGGCTTTACGTAAAAAGAGCAGAAGAAATACCAAACTACACAAGATTGCTACAGTTCCTGTGCAGGAAAGCATTTGTCCTGTGAAGGATTTGTCAGGAAGGGTATTAAGATGTGTAGAATGATGAGTGAAAATTAAAAAAGAAAAAAAGAGGAAACGTTACTTGAGTTTTCACAGGAAGACTGAAAATCTTCCCTGATTCAGGGGAAATTCTTAAAGGAAAGTCTTGGCATGGTAAGAATTTAAAGTTACTAAGAATACTCATCACTTCACTAACTTGAACCACAGACTAACTGCTACAGTACACTGAGAAGCATGTTGTTGTTGTTGGAGAGTTGTTCATTTAAAACAGGGGCTCCCCACCTTTTTCAGATGTGACCCCTTTAATAATAGCCAAATAACTTGCAGCCTCCCTCTGCCACGTTTGCATAGAAAAGCCTTTTGAATGAGGTACTGTAATCTCTCCTCAGAAAGTAGAGGCTTCTTTCTCCCCACCTCCCACCAAAAGGTTCTGTTTCTCATACATACACATATATGCTAACTTTAATATTCCACTCAGAAAGGTCAAATGAGACATTATTAAACAAAGGACACTACACTTATAAGGTGACCTGCAGCCCTCCAGAAAACACTTCACAACCCACAGGTTGGGAAACACTAGTTTCATCATCCTCATCACCATCCTGGAACTGCAGAGCTGGAAAGGACCCTATGGATCCTCAAATCCAGCTCCTATCAGGGAGGCACAGTGGGGAATTGAACTCCCAAATTCTGGCTCTTCAGCCAGATACCTTCAACAATAAATGGACAAACACATAAAGGACGGATGCACTCTGCTTTCAATCTGTTATTACATGCACATTGGACAGCCTTGAGGAACTCTGTAATTGGCATACCAATGTAACCCCTTTGTGACATAGATCAGACTTGGATCTTACCAATGCAGAGTCTCCTGTGTGGCACATAGGCCTGTCTGAGCCTACTCAATGATGCCTCTCAATTTCATCTCGTCTTTTCCCTTAGAGACACTTACATACTGCAAGGAAACAACAGGAGTCTGAGAATCAGTGCTTCCTTCTCCAGCAGAAATTAAATTACTCATGCAGACTGTGAAATTAGCTAATAAATGGGCAGTCAGAATATAGCTGTTAACCCTTACTATATATTTTATAATCACAGTTAACAAGACAACCAATTCATTTAATCTAAAAAAGGAAATATAAGAAAAATGTACATGCTATTTGAGCATTAGTTAATTAGAAACATTTATTGCATTTAAGCAATCACAAAAGAATTGCTATTTCAATGAATGCGCTAATATATTTTAATAATCTCATGGTAATAGTCCTAATAATTTTAAAGTTCACATTGCATTCAGAAATTATAAATCCCATCAACATATTTTATTAAAGTCTTTGTTAAGGACAGTTGGTAATAAGCAATCAAGAACATACACTTCAAGATGGGGGGTGGGGTGGCGGTTATATCCTAAATAAGGGATGCAATTTGCTAAGAATTATTTCTGCCTCACTCCTTTTCATGTCCTATTCTGAATAGGGCCAATATCAATATGGCAGTCTAAACTTATACTCCTTATTTTTAAAAGTCCAGCATTACTCATGGATAAGAAAAGGTTACAAGGGTGTATACCAGGGTAATGGGGAATATGAGCACCGGCAATGAAACCTCTAGATCCATGAGTTGGACAAGATGGACCTTTGTCCTGATCCAGCACGGTTCTTATAATCTTGTGATACTGAAGTCATGCCATTTAATGCTATCAGATGACTGTTTTTTTTTTTAAATTAGTGCCCTGTATTGATCCAGATTAGTCACTGGATGCTCCTGAGCAAGAGAAAGGTCCAATAACTCAGTATGAACTGGGTGAATATTGGCATTCATGTTTTCTCTCTATTGCTGACCCAAAGTGATTTTCCTTTTCCAGTTAAATTACAGAGGGTGTTGACTATGTGGCTTCATTTTGATTTTAAATGCTACAATTATCAAATGTAAAATCTTTCAAAAATTATGTTATCTGCAGATATTTTTAACAAAATATTCACTTTCTAACTAACCACAGCCCCTTTTATAGAACAAGGTTCCAAGGCAAAGTCAGGGGTTCTTAACACATCACCATATATATAATGACGCAATGATTGTGATGTGCTGCTGTTGTTATCTATAGCCTGCAGTACATTTACCTATTAACCATGGATGCTTTTTACAGAAGTTTCAAAAGATAAAACTGAATATCAAACAGGGATTTTAAGTCATCAGTAGGTGTGAAATACTACACTAACTCATACAATTTGCAACTTGTGTCCACTAACTAACCAGTCTCTTTATCTGGGGCCCACACATACTGTAAATGTTTGCCATGTAGTCTCACTCTTCTTCTTGTTGTTGTTTAGTCGTTTAGTCATGTCTGACTCTTTGTGACCCCATGGATCAGAGCACGCCAGGCCCTCCTGTCTCCCACTGCCTCCTGGAGTTGGGTTAAATTCATGTTCATAGCTTTGATGACACTGTCCAACCATCTCATCCTCTGTCGTCCCCTTTTCCTCTTGCCTTGACACTTTCCCAACATCAGGATCTTTTCCAGGGAGTCCTCTCTTCTCATGAGATGGCCAAAGTATTGGAGCCTCAGCTTCAGGATCTGTCCTTCCAATGAGCACTCAGGGTTGATTCCCTTCAGAATGGACAGGTTTGTTCTCCTTGCAGTCCAGGGGACTCTCAAGAGCCTCCTCCAGCACCACAATTCAAAAGCATCAATTCTTCGGTGGTCAGCTTTCTTTATGGTCCAGCTCTCGATTCCATACAACACTACTGGAAAAAACATAGCTTTGCCTATGCGGCCGTTGTCTGAGAAAATGGGCTTCATTCTTGAAAGCTCAAATAAAAATACATCAACTATTCCTTTAAGGTACCACAGTGTTTTTTGTCTTCATTTTGTTTTTGCCTTCGGATTGATTTGTTTCTTGTCTGATATGCTTGCACAGATTAACACGGCTACCACTTTGAAAGGATAAATTGTTTCCTAACAGAACCAGTTACATATTCTGTTTGATAATTAGATAGAAATTGCTTAGAAAGAGTCACGTATGTGAAGTTTATAATTGTTTTCAATATATCAGTTGAAAATTCTTAGAAATGCTTTTCTGAAATAAAGAATGCTTAGACTAGACATGTTTTTGGCCTTAGGACAGTTTTTATTTCACATATAGGAAAAACACGAGACCTACAAGAACAGTTCAGGCGAGGTCAGGAGTCGAAGTTTGCCTGTGGGCAGCCATGGAGAAAGAACATGAACTCCAATATTTAATCAGCTCATACCCTGTTATTAAATCTGAGATATATCAAAGCTCCATTAATATATCTATCCTGAAAACACCTCCATTGGGAGTATTACAATAATTCATTTTGAGAGGACTTGCTTGTACTAGAAAATGAATAAACTAGGCATGTTCTCCTCACTGCTTAGAAACTCTTGCCAACCTTCCCTGCACTGTTTTTAATATTTTTAAAAAGTACATCTCCAATTAATAATTACTGAAGTTACGTTGATATTTTGAGCTCACTATCCATACATATTTACACCTATAAGATTGATTTAAATGAATCAACTGAGCTCTTTTAATGAATTAGTTATAAATGTTCCTGTCACCCAAAGTTGGTTTAAGCACAACGTAGTTCTAATCGATTCACTTCACACTTTCCGCTGGTGGTCCCTTCAAGTGATGCTTTTGCATGTATTTTGTAAATAAGACTTCCACGTTGCTGTGTGCTTGCTTAGAGGCCCCGGTTGTAGAGAGACTTTGTCTAGTATTCTGTTGCCTAACACTGGAGTGTAAGAGAAATTGTGTAAGTATTCTGCCCACTCTGACTGGCTCCTTGTCGTGTCATGAGTTGTATGACCTTCTTACAACAAATGCACGAGTGGGCATGCAATAAGCAAGCTACAGGAACAGGTGGGACAGTTGCATGATTTTCCTTTCACTGCACATTTAATTAACAGCATACCAGCCTTTGCTATTATATTACCTATTAATAAAGAAGAATGCGCTTTTATCAAGGTTTACAAGCTTTTGCTGGGGATAGAATGTAGGATATGGCTCTTAACTGCTTTGTTCAGTGGAGATGGTGACAAAAATAACAAAAATCATAGCATAACATAGCCAGATTGGTTGGTTGCAGAATGCATGCAGCGCCTTTTGGTGATTTCTGATAAGACACACAAAATTTTGGCTGGCACATCTAGTCTAGATCTCTCTGAGAATGGTCACTTCGCAAAGGACGGTAGTAACAGTATTTTTTGTTGAAAGTGACAAATGCAGATGATTGCTACTGCGTGAAGCAAAGCTTTAATTCTTATTGAATGAAAGTGTGGGTTTGTCTATGACAAAAATGTCATAGAATCATAGAATAATTGAGTTGGAAGGGGCCTAGAAGGCCATCAGATCCAGCCCAATGCAGGAATCCAAATCAAAGCAGATCTAACAGATGGTTATCCAATTTTCTCTCGAATGCCTCCAGCACTGGAGTGCTCACCACTTCCTGCGGTGATTGGTTCCATTATTGTACTGCTTTAAAAGTTAAGATGTTTTTCCTGATATTCAGCCTAAATCTGGCTTCTTGCAGCTTCAGTCCATTTTCATTTTCTCAACAGGAATAATAACAACAGTCCCTCAGATCTTCTAGATTGTGTAGAAAGACTTAATATTGTGTTTCCCTGAAAAATAAGACAGGGTCTTATATTAATTTTTGCTCCAAAAAATGCAGTAGAGCTTATTTTCAGGCGACGTTTTATTTCTTTCATGTACAACAATCTGCATTTATTCCAACACAGTCATGTCATCTTCTGTTTGCTGCACAATGGTGGAGGGCGTGGTTTCACTTAACGAGGGCTTATTTTGGGGGTAGGGCTTATATTACGAGCATCCTGAAAAATCATACTGGGGCTTATTTTCGGGTTAGGTCTTATTTTTGGGGAAACAGAGTAGTTTTCTCTGTTTGTTTCTACAAAGCCTGGGTTCCTACAAGGCTTGGGCTGAGAACCTTTGCAGTTATGCTGACAGAACTCATGTAGCTACATTACTTAGTCAGGGCCAAAGCTTGGAAAAGTTACTTTTTGGATGGGAACCTCCACTCTGCATAACCAGTGGTCAATTTAGCCCAGTACTGACTACTCAGAAAACAGCTCTCATAGCTATAGGGAAGGAGTTCAAGTTTTCACAAGATGCTATATACAGAACTTGGTTCTCCTGCTTGCCAAACTAGTGCTCTATCAATCAAATATGACTGCTGGGTCCTCTCCAAGCACTTCCAGCGATCTCCAAGTCCTGTTTATTCTCAGCAGAAGAATACATCTCCCAAGATCTAACACAATACATCTGGCCTGGTTGCTCATATTTTGAGACTGATTTCATCAGCGTTACATTTATTCTGCAGTGAGACAGTTACCTTACCTTTAGCTATGGAACAGCTGGAATTTATTTTTCTCATCAGGATTTTTTTTATCATAGGAGGATAGGTTTTGCTTCATTTATGATAGTCCCTCTCAGGTCCTTTTCTCTGCATGAAAACAAATGGGAACAGAACACCTGGCAGCTGTCATGTCGCCGTCATGCATTTCAGTCTATGGCACAGACTATATCTAGAGGTATAGACATAATCTGTATCTAGTGATTTAGTGCATAAAGCCATATGGAGCGTTCCAATTGAAGGTTTTTCTGCTCACTGGAGACCTGCAGTATATTATGCCTTACACTTTAGTATTAGCGTCTTGACAAACGTCAGACACAACTGACAGAGCGCAATACTTGTAATAGTCAAGGATGGGCAAACTCCATGAAGTCTGATGGCCCTCTGTTGTTTCCTTATTCCTTCATATTATTCCTCTTCAGTCAGGTCTTTAAGCAGTAAATGATTGTTTTGTTTTTAAATTGTTTAGAAAATTGATTATTTTAATCGTACCGTATGTTTAATTGTTTTTTAATTGTGGTGTATATAATCTGGTTTAGGTGCTCATTTTGTTTACCATTTTTAGTGTGGTCTTTAAAAGAAATTCTTATAACATATTTGGATACTTACTGCCTTTAGCTATTAAATATTTTCTTATGCCACCTTGAGTTCTTTTTTAAGGAGAAAGGTGGGGCATAATATTTTAAATAAATGTATAAAAACATTAGGCAGTTTTTAATCTGGTATGCTGGAAACAATGATTATTTTATGTCTGTGTGTTTTAACAGCTTTAACTAATTGTTGTTTTAATATTGCTATATTTCTAATAGTTTTTTTTAAAATTTCATAGTGTACTGTGCTGTTAGTCAGTTTAGTATCTGTGAGCTGTCTTGGGTCCTTTAACTGGGAGAAGGATGGCATACAAATGAAAACAAACAAACTTGTATTTTTATTATTGGCCAGGATTGTATTGGAGTGAAGGTAAGGTTTACATAACTTCTCATGGCTAATTGCAGCTAGTGACCAGGTGGTAAGGTACATTTTGGTCCCATGCCTTCCTCACATGCTGATTGAAATACATTCTGGCATTTTGTGAATTCACCCAAATCAGCTGTGGCAAGTTGCAGGTACTTATGCAAACACCATTATTTGTAGGAATCCTTTCAAATCTGTAGTCTTGGTGACTCTCCACAAAGGTCAGCTCAGCACAAAGCCATGGGCTCCTTGACCCATCCTTGACAAGTTCTGTAACTAAAGATGGGGATGTTCGTGTTTGTAAATAAATATGAATATCCCCATCCCAGGTGGACCTAATGAGGGTCCACCCCCTGGGACTGGACCATCCACTCACACATCCTGGCACTGTGAAGGTCCTGTTCTTCCTGCCAGTGACCCCCAGAGCACCACTGTCTTCTTGCTTGGCCGGCCATGCCAAGTAGGGGGCAGGGGAATGAGTCTCCCTACACTGCTGCTCTCCCCATCTCTACTTGTAACCAATGATGTGTGGATGGAGTAAACATGAGAAACAAACTGTGAGCTGTTCTTTCTCCCTATAAGTGCATCTAGAGTGGTCATAACTGACCAGATAGGCGGGATAAAATAGAATAAATAAATAAATAAATAAATAAATAAAATAACTCTGGCTCACCATATATTCTTGCACTACAACTTCCAGAATTCCTGGCTAGAACAGCTAGTGGTGAAGGCTTCTAGAAGTTTTAGTCTAAGAACACTTGGGTCACCCAAGGTTGGAAACCACTGCTGTAGAGACATTCCATTTGAAATACTAAGGATTTTTACAGCTAAAGCATGTAAGACTTCTGGATGCACAAAGAGACATATTTGCATCAGAAGCTTGAGCACATCATTGTTGTGCTTGTGGAAAATATCACATAGCAAAATGCACCCAATGGTGCCTGTTTCTGTGGTGAGTTCCTTCCCCGTTACTGAAAGCAGTCACAGAAGCTCAGCAAATCCAAGTTCTCATACAGACACATATCCATGGGTTTAGTGTTCCCAGGAATGACATGGAAGAATCAAGTCTGCTTAAAATTAAGAAAGAATGTACAAAAACTGAATCTGAGCTTTGATGTGTAACAGCATGTGGCACTGAAGCATCTTCTCTATACAATGGAGCATTTCATGTGATAAGAGAACAAAGCATTCCTGAAATATGTTATAGCCATTTGTCAAAAGGCAGAATTTGATAAGGCTTATAAAGAATATGGGATTATATCATTAACCCTCCCAGTCATTTCTTTTGCAACTGTGTACAGAGAAAAAAAATGAAAGGTACTGTAACACATTCTGATATTCATGAAAAGTGCATCCAAACCCAGTGGGACGTTTATGCCCCATAGATATGAGGAAGCAAGCTAATATCCTACAAAAGAATTAGATGGGTCCCTTTCCAAACAGGAAGGATGTGCTGGGATCTGACAAAACATACTCTTTTATGATTTCACAGTAATCAAGGAGGGGAAGGTGGGCATTACTTATAGGGTGACTATAAACAGAATTAATTAGTGTAACTGCTTGTGCATATGATTTTCATACTAAAAAGTCCATTCTCCTGTCCCATCCCTTACACCAGGATTAGAGATCTCTGGGCCCTCAATTTTAATTCCCAGAACCCTCAGTGCTACAATTCACAAATGATTCTCAAACCCATTTCCCTTTACCTAAAATAAACCCATAGTAATTCCAGTATAAAATCTGTCTAACTGGGTGGCACATCTACAGATTTCTTATAGCAAATTTAAAATTGTTGTTGATATTCTTACGTTATAACCCACAGTTCCTTCTAAGTTATTTGAATTATACCATTATACCCGTTTCTTCCATTGGGTTGTATAAAAATAAATCTTTGCACCAGAGACACCACTGGCAGATCAAAAGAAACCTTTCCTCTTATACAGTATGCCTCCCCTTATATGCCTCACAGAACTGTTCTAGAATAGATATGAGGGTCATTTAGGATAGCTATTTCCAACAAGGGGCCATATGACCCCCTGGGGGGCCCCTGGTGCATTTGAAGGGGGACCACAGACTGGAAACAATTCTTCACACACCAGCTTATAAGGTTTGTTACGTGATTTATATAATACTAATTTGGCCTGTATTTCTTTCATATTGTGTTTATGGCTGTAGCTTTAAAAAAGGGGTTGAGATGGCTGATTTAGGGTATGCTCCGGAGAAAGAATTTTCATTGTGTAAGAAGGCATGCATATGATCTTGCATTTCAGCCAGACAGTTTTTTTGTGACTGAAGACTGAGGGGAAAAAAGGAGCTTTTAAGGGGGAGGTGCTGCTCATTTAGTTTGAAATACTTTAAATAAATCTCACAAATGGTATCATCATCATCATCATCATCATCATCATCATCATCACCATCATCATCATCATCATCATCATCATCATCATTATTATTATTATTATTATTATTATTATTATTATTATTATTATTATTATTATTATTATTATTATTATTGTGACTTTTAATATTACCATGTCATTGTGTTATGATTTTTAAAAACTATTTTTGATACACCATCTGACGTTTTGTATTAGGAGAAAGGCAGGATAAAAATGACATAATTAAATAATTTTAGTTGGTACATATGTCTGTGTATCAGTAAAACACAGGACAAAGACATGTACTGTATGTTTGAACCTTGATTCAACCATACAGCACATTCACACACTGATCTGTCAGAAGGTTTTATCAACATATATATTTCTGTATCAGTAACACCAAGAGAGGAGTGTAAAGGAACTAATGGACAAAAAGTGCATTTCAAATGATGCTGATAATAATAATAATAATAATAATACTAATACTAATAATAATAATAATAATAATAATAATAATAATAATAATAATAATAATAATAATAATAATAATAAGAAGAAGAAGAAGAAGAAGAAGAAGAAGAAGAAGAAGAAGAAGAAGAAGAAGAAGAAGAACAAGAACAAGAAGAAGAACAAGAACAAGAACAAGAACAAGAAGAACAAGAAGAAGCACAGTCAAACAAAATTATAAAAAATTGGTATTTTAGGAGAAAGGGTAACAATATTTTAAATAAATACATACATAAATATATGTTATTAATCCTCCTGAAATTAATTATTTGAATATTTGTAGTTTAACCAGAATCAAGAAAGACTTAACACTGGAACATACAGAGTGGTAAGGAATGGAATGAGTGAGATCTACTCAGATCTAAAATGCATGCAATTTGTAGAGCACGTGTTCTAATTCATATCTCAGGCAAATGTTATATGAGGAAACGGTATCTGTGAGGGTATCATAGACACCCAAGGCTATGGGTGTATCTTTTAATAGCTACGTAACAGGCAGGAGCAACAGCAACTGTATACTCAGTATTAGAGATGGGGGTGTTCCTATACAAATATCCCCGCACAGGTGGAAATAACGAGGATCCGGTCCCATGGGGCCAAACTGTCCACTCACGATTTTGCCACTCCGCCGGCTCTGCGGAGGCTTCCTATCGCACTGTCCTCCACCATGGATTAGCCACTCTCCAACCTAGCAGAGACTTGTCATCCCGCCTCCTGCCAGGACTTGGTAATCGATTGTGGACAACGGTGCAATAGGAAGGTCCGACTAGCTCGCATCAGCAGCAAAATCATGAGTGGACAGTCTGGCCCCATGGGGCCAGACCCTCATTATTTCCACCTCTGCAGGGATATTCATATTCGTATATGAATACCCCCATCTCTACTCAAGATCATCTCTTCCCTCTTCCTTTAGTGTTCAATGGGCAGTAATGAATTACAGTTAGTAATCCAGACAGTATGCTGTTTGCAATGTATAGCTTGGATACAGAGTGTGGATCAAAGCATATTGCGTTAGCAGATTTGATGCAAATGTGACCTAAAAATACTACTTACTCTATTGCCCTGCTTAGGAGTCATTACCAGCATTTACTGGCAAAACTAAAGGTACCTGTAAGTGTCTTCTGTTTTCCTCATTACAGCCCAATAAACTATTCCCCTCCTTTGTTTATTATTTATACCTTATAATTTACAGTGCGCAAAAACATGGCTTCTAGCTGCAAACAAGAACATTTAAATCTGCTTAATAGCCCCTTACATATTATGCTGAGCTGTTCACTCTGAAACGACTTAAACAACAAAGTGCTATGGTGGAGGTATAATTGCAGCACAATAAGAATTTGCTCTAAGCTCACACAAATAGTTCCTTATGTACATTCGGAAATTATTTTCTTTCCCTCATGAATGCAAGAACATAAAAAAACGCAAAGAGTTGAGCTGGATTGGACTAAACACCTGTCTCGCTGTGGTATTAGTAGAGGGGTGAACAAAATGCCTATTGAGATATAAGCTTCAAGATGCAAAGATTTCAGTGGAAATTTTGTTGGAATTCGCTGAACACCCACTTGTTAAATAATCTTTTTTTTTCACATTTCCAAACTTTGTAGGGAGTTTCACTTTTTTTATTAAAGCAGTTTAATAAAATATTTTTATTAAAGCATATGTGCATTTATTTGTACATATTATCCAACTACACATCTTCCCACAACTCAAAGGTGGTTATGTGCATTTTTTAATATTTGTGCATCTTTTTTTTTCAGTTATGAGCTTCCTTTAGCTGTTCTGATGTTAAAATGTGAATGTTCCTTTGTAGGCATTTAATTTCCCAAGAACACCATGCTAGGAGTACAAATGTGTAAATGCTCAAGACACAGTGTACTGAGATGTAAATAGTTGATTCCAGTTTGAAAGACACAAATAAAATTATTTTCCAACTCTACTGGAATAAAATGTACAGCTGTTCTGACTAGCAGCCACTGCACACATCCACACTACAAATAGTGATTAGAGGGTGTTTTTTGGGTTGTTTTTTTTTTTTTTTTTGCAAGGTACCTGAATTAGAGCTACACCAAATTTCATGAAATGAAAATAGGGAGAGAGTTCTATGCAAGAGTTGTTATAGCCTCTCTTCCACCATATATCAGAGCTCGCTTTGGGCCATAAAACCCGTGGAATCTTAAAGGCTAATGGAGCCAGCAGAAAAAAAATTACACGTAAGAGCCATACAAATTTGATTAACAATATCCTACGCCCCTTAAGGCTACAGAATAAAATAAAAGCATTTTGAGCTTGCTGGGTGTTGCAACCTTATGTGGGGTGCTGTGGGATGGGATGGGAGTGGCAATATTTCTGTGTGCAAACTTAAATTGTGACCAGAACACTATTGATGATTTATGCCAGTGTAAAGGGAACCATATGAGTCTTTGCTGCAAATTGCCACTCATTAACGACCCACTGGGGAAAATGAACTTCAAATTCAAAATAGTTGCACTGTTTAAAATAAAGACTGCATGTACAGTTTGTGTTCCAAACTATGAGTCGAACAATTTGTTTCCAAAGTAGACTAAAGCCTTTCTCTCTCTGTAATTCATATCCACACAACAAACTGTCACGATTTGCTCTACCAAATATGGCTTCAAGACGGGGTGAAAGGAGGATAGCGAGCAGGCTAGATTAAAACAGAATTCTGCTCTTTCTTCTGTTTAGACACTTCCCCCCCCCCGAGTTTGCACCTCAAATTCTTCATTATAACTTATCATTTACAATACTGGCTTCTTTCTGAGAGGATCACAGTCAAAAGAATAAAAACAAATGACCACAGTCAGATGAATAGAAATCGTAACTTGTTGAGGGCTATCTCCAGAGCATGGAAATGTCATCTCTCTCTTTTGAGATGACAACTCCCAGAAGCCCCTGATTAATTTAAAAAAAGATGAACCTTTTCTAATTATGCAAAATAATTTGGGCATAATTTGGTTTCCAAAAGGTGACTAAGGCCCCTTTAGCTTTACAAAGAATCTATTTCTACTGCAGCTAAAAACTACTAGAACTGCTTTGCTAAAAGGGGTCAACCCAGTTGTCTATGCTTTTAGATTCTCCTGGGGGCAACTGAGCTATGGGGCCTCCATAATGAGTGCCTGCAAATCAGAATCTATTATTACATCATAAGGTGAGGTAATTTGGAGGCAACTCTTTCAAATAAATGAATGCACAATTTATTGAGAAAAATAAAGAGGGCGCTCAGACAGGGATATAGTTTGTTATTTGGTTCACTTTTGCTGCCACTGGTTTCCCCAATTTTCCAGCAATTCAATATGTTTTCAGTAAGAGCGATCCATCCCACGCCTTTTGTAAGCTGTACCACTCCTTTATGGCTCAGTGCTAGGGCTGCAGTTTATCTGGTGTGATTTGGCGTGCTCCTAATTACCCATTCTGTAGCCTATGCAGTTGATTAATTCACACTTACGTAAATAGAGCTGTGGGTGGTGTTAACTGAGGTGACAACCCTGTGACATACTGTATTCAGTGCATTGTGACATTAAACTGGAGGATGGAAAAGACCCCTTCTCTGCTTTGGTCTTCTTGTCCCACTTTAATATTTCCCTCACTGAAACAGTGCAATTCTCATACATTGAAGGTGTCTTTCGGTACAATATGTCTAATGTTTACCATGCTAGGTTGGTGTATTGCTGTAGCGCTGTGTCACTTTATTTGAAACAAGGGGAGTCACTGCAGAATGATGGCTGGGGGAAAAGGCAGGGGCGGTGTCCAGTCATGCCCTACGCTAGCTACAGCAACACTAATTTTCAAACTATAAAAGAACCACCAAAAAAAGGGAAGGGAAATATAAGAGCAAGATTTCCAAACCTCTGTGAAACTGTCCAAAATAGAATTCCAGAGGGGTAGCTTTGTTAGACAGTCGCAGCAAGAATATTGCAGCACTTTAAAAACTTAACAACTGTGTCCCAAGGCGGAAGGCTCTGGCCTGTGAACATCACAACTGGAACATGAACGTTTATGCCATGATAAATTTGTTAGTCTCTAAGGCATCACTACACTGCTGCTTCCACCTAAAAAGAGTTGTATTACAGCAACAAGTTACCAAGGGGAGAATAAAAAGAGCTGGAATAAAATGTTTGTAAATGCCTTTCTTCCTGTTTAGTGGTTTAGTTTATCACATTAACTCTGGGAAGTCACTGCAGCAAGTTGTGGCATCTGCTATGACAACAGTCCACCTGCCCACCATGCCAATTAAGGGAGCAGGAAATCTGTAGTTGTGAAGAATAAACAGCTCAGTTTATTCCAGCCATTCCACTATTAATAAACCTGGTATTTTCTTTTCAAAGAACGAAACCTGGATGTGAAAATTGGGCTGCAAAATCATACACCCAACCTCCCAGCAGCAAAACAATACATTCATGGTGGAATATTTCTGATAGATCAAGCAGAATCCATTTCATGTTTATGTGAAGCACAGCTGAGAGAAGAGGGAGGGAGAGTTATGTAACTGCATGGACACAACACAGATGTCTACAGAGCAAAGACTTGGAGAAGTTTCTGTTTTGGACCACAGTTCCTGGAACCTCCGGATGCCCTTTGATTGAAAAAGTAACTCTTCCAAGCTGGAGAGTAAACAGAATAAGTTTACCAACACAGAATAAATTAGTGTTCTGAATCTCCCTGCCATCTTTGTTCTGTTGTGTGGTTTTACAACAACCACATATTGAATTGAGCATGGCAAGCAGCAGTTGGCCCACCCCTAATCTACTCCAGATGAAACAGAAACGGAGGGCTGTTTTTTAACTCTATTTACCAGAGTGAATAGCAGTGGGGATTTTCCAAATAATTCTCAGAAGCCCCTCAACTGCACATTCTCTTTCCTCACATCTGTATCTAGCCAAATATGGTAAAATTGAAGGAGCAGATTCTGAAGGTCACACAAGGCATCACACCACTCCACACTCCAGATGGAGAACTTTATTTAAAATATCCCCTTAGGTTCTGGAAGAAGAAACTTCCTGCAGGTAGAAAATTAGTATATAACTACAGCCAGAAATTTGGTTCCTACTGCTGTCTTTTAACTTATATGCCGCCCACACTACCCAAAGGTCTCTGGGCAGCTTACAACAATTTAAATACAATAAAAAGATAAAAATGGTTGTTGTGGGTTTTTCAGGCTCTTTGGCCGTGATCTGAAGGTTGTTCTTCCTGATGTTTCACCAGTTTCTGTGGCAGGCATCTTGAGAGGACTGGAGTAGGAACTCTGTCAATGCTCTACTACAGTCCTATGAAGATGCCGGCCACAGAGACTGGTGAAACGTCAGGAAGATCAACCTTCAGAACATGGCCAAAGAGCCCAAAAAGCCCACAACAACCATTAGATCCCGGCCGTGAAAGCCTTCACGAATACAAAAGATTAAAAGATAAAATGATTAAAATACAATTTAAAATACAGTGCTCTAAAAATTGCCATCAGGATCCACAGTTGATATTATTTCAATTAAGAACCTTCTGGAACAGGAAGGATTTGACCCGGCGCGGAAACGTCATCAATGTTAGCGCCAGATGAGGGATGACGTTCCATAGTCTGGGGGCAGCTGCCCAAAAGGCCCTTTGTCTACAAGCCATCCCTCTTACCTCCTTGAGGGATGGCTCTTTCAGGTGGGCCCCTGGCTAGATCTTAATTGTGGGGTAGGTTCATATGGAAGGGGGCGGTCCTTCAAGTATCCAGGGGCCAAGCTGTTTAAGGCTTTATGCATCAAAACACACACTTTGAATTGGGCCCAGGCAATGATTGGTAGCCAATGTAATTTGAACAGAATCGACCTGATGTGTTCCCTAGCGGCACCACCACTCAACAGCTGTGCAGCTCAATTCTGAACCAGTTGCTGTTGCTGGACCATCTTCAAAGGCAGCCCCACGTACAGCACATTGCAGTAATCTATACAGGATGTTACCAGTGCATAAGTAACTGTCATGAGATTCCACTCTTCCAGGTAGAGCCATAGCTGATATAATTTCTGCAGCTGAAGGAAGGCGCCTCTGGCCACCAAGTCCACCTGGGCTTCCAGAGTTAGACTGGGGTCCAGGAGCACCCCCAGGCTGTGGACCCTGCCTCTTAGGGGTAGTGCAACACTGTTCAGGGTAGGGAAACAGCCCTTTAGTCTGTCCGTTGTAGCACCCACTAACAGCACTTCCATTTTGTCTGGACTGAGTTTCAATATTCAATTCATCCAGTCCATTATCACGTCCAGACATGAGTTCAGCACAGAAACTGCCTCACCTGGATTGGTAGAAAATGAGAGGTAGAGTTGAGTGTCATCATCCCAGACCTCCTGATGACCCCTTCCAGTGGTTCCATGTAGATGTTAAAAAGCATGGGGGACAGTATTGAGCCCTGAGGAGCCCCATGACATAAATGCTATGGGGCAGGGCAACCGTCCCCCAGCATCACCTTCTGGCCATGGTCAGTCAGGAAGGAGTGGAACCACCATAAAGCAGTGCCCCCAACTCCTAACCCAAGCAGCGTATCCAGAAGGACACCATGGTCAATGGTGTTGAAAGCTGCTGAGCAGTCCAGGAGTATCAACCAAGTCACACTCCCCCTGTCTCTTTCCTGGAAAAGATCATCGTACAGGGCGACCAAGGCAGTCTCCATACCAAAGCCCGGCCTGAAACCTGATTGAAATGGATCCAGAAAATCCCTTTCATCCAGCAGCACCTGGACTTGCCCAGCCACAACCCGTTCCAACACCTTGCCCAAATAAGGGAGGTTCGCCACCGGTTGATAGTTAACCAGTAGCCCTGGGTCCAGGTTAGGCTTTTTAAGAAGTGGCCAAATTACCACCTTTTTCAAGGTGGTAGGGACCACTCCCTCTCTCAAAGAGGCGTTCACGGCCTCCTGGACCCAAGTGCGAACCTCCCTGGCAGATCTTCCAATTAGCCAAGATGGGCAAGGGTCGAGCGGAGTGGTGGTAGAATGGACAGATCCAAGCACCCCGTCCACATCCTCAGGTCTCAACAACTGAAAGGCATCCATTAATACTTCACCTAAGCACAGTACACTGTACACATCTTCTGATTCTGCACTAATGGTGGAATCCAACCCACTGCAAATCTGAGCGATTTCCCCCTCGAAATGAATGGCAAACTCATCACAGCAAGCTGATGAGCGGTCATCCACTTTGGTATATTCATTTTGGACTGAATTCTCACTCAAGTATTTGCTAGCAACTAAGTTTAGTTTTCATATACTTTGAAGTATTTGTGCCCACAATTTTCCATAGCTGTAAGACTTTTGGATACTTACAGCTCTGAAGTATTTTTGTGCTTATTGAACATAGAAGCAATGCAGATGAATAAAGCTTGTAAAATTAGACAAGCTGACATTGCCTGGAATTATTGCAACAATGAAAATACTTATACTGTACCCTGATACCAAGATGGATTTTGATATAATCAGAATGACTATCTGCTTTCATTCTGGAATAAACCCTTAATTGCGATAAATGTCAGCTGTTACAAACACAGGCTTTCGATTTTTCCCTAGAGGTCTATACAGTGCTGTAGGGCTCCTGAGAGAAAGTTCAGGTATCAAAATCCCTGACCTGACAAGTGTTTAGTTCATTTAGGATGAAGCGAACCAGTACAGAACTTAATGGCTTGGAAGCTCCAAAGCTTGTATAAAACTGCATACAAAAGACACTTCTGGATATGCAGTAATCTCCTCTCACTTCAGTGGCAGAGGCAATGCTGCATATTCAGAAAGACATCTCCATGGAATAATTCCCCTTGTTCAAAGTAAATAGAGAACTCCCTCCACACCTAAAGAAAATGCATTATGAGAGTATTCTCATGCTCAAGGAATCTATTGATTGGGTGTGTAGGTATGTTATATAGAACCTCTCCTCCATATTCATTGTATTCATTAGGACTGAACTCTGATTCCCCCCCTCGCCAGAACCATCTGCAAGGTGTAATTTGTCCCTCAAATGCAACTTGGCCCTGGGGGTTTTCTTGCCCCCCCCCAAAATGTCTCTTTTTAAAAAAGCCAGAAATTACTTAATTTTGGGGTTTTTTAAAATGACCTTTTCTGACCTGAAAAAAGCACTAGGTAAGTGAAATTGCATTTAGACATCAAATCAATCTGCCTGAGGCTCCTCCTGCTGATGTGATTTGTTATTTTGGCATACATTTTTCTCAAAAGCAGTGGGAGAGAGGGGTGTGTGTGTGTGTGTGTGTGTGTGTGTGTGTGTGTGTGTGTGTGTGTGTGTGTGTGTGTGTGTGTGTGTGTGTGTGTGTGTGTGTGTGACCTGAACATTCAGGGTGAAAGCCAAAAATGGGTCCTAGGTTCTCCGAAGTTGTACACTGCTAATTAAGAAGCAGTGATGAAACTCTTTTAGAGAACTTGTCCCTAATAATTAAGAAAAACACATATTTTTCTTCCATTGATCAAAAAAGTGATGGTACTGAGACACTTGCTGCTCCCCGACAAAGTACAACAAACATAACTAGACATTTTAAAAGGAATTAGTTACTATCACTATGGCAAGGTCCATATTTTGCTGGAAGACAACAAAATTACAGTCTTGAAATTAAATTAGTTGTTGGCCTCTTGTTTCAATAAGATACTCACAACAACATTTAATAAATTATTTCTTATTGGCCGTTTACCATTCAAGCACACAGGAGACATACCAGCAGCCCTGAGGTAGGTTTTTTCACAGACTGCCATTTTGAATGCTGTCAGGAGATAACATTTAGCAAGCTAATTCTTCCTGTTTGTCTTTCAGCACCTCACACAGAATTGAACAGTCTGCTGCCTCAGCACACAGTTGTCTCTTTTTCCAAAGGAAACTTAATGGCCTCTTATCCACCCCACTGTGAAAATGTTAGAAGGCACTGGAAGAAAAATGGAACATGCACAAGGAGGGAAAAAAGGATAAATTAATTCCTCTTTCTTTAGGGGTGCATGTGCTCACTGTGACATTCCACATAACTGGTCCCCTTCTGAGAGTAGACCAAAAAGCAGGCAGCTGGACTGGTCCAAATCAATAAATTCTAGCATTTTTGGTTTCTACTAGAAGCAGGTCTCCTATATAGCTCTTAATGGCTCATTCAAGGCCAGGTAAAGGTAAAGGTTCCCCTTGACATTTAGTCCAGTGATGTCCGACTCTAGGGCGCAGTGCTCATCCCTGTTTCCAATCCATAGAGCCAGTGTTTGTCCAAAGACAGTTTCCGTGGTCACGTGGCCAGCGCGACTAGACATGGAATGCTGTTACCTTCCCACCATGGTGGTACCTATTTATCTTCTCACATTTACATGCTTTTGAACTGCTAGGTTGACAGGAGCTGGGACAAATGACGGGAGCTCACTCCGACGTGTGGATTCGATCTTATGACTGCTGGTTTTCTGACCTTGCAGCACAGAGGCTTCTGTGGTTTAACCAGCAGCAGCACCACGTTCAGGGCCAAACTACTCCCAAATACTGACAACAATACAGTATATTGTTCTAGGAAAAATCTATTCCTGATTAGCTTGTATGTGAACCTAAGCTCAGTTCATTTAATACAGAGAAGCCCAAGGAGGGTGATGGATGATGCCATGTTGACTGCTGGTGTTTCAGCTATGTGCTCATTGTGACATTCTGGAACAACCTTCCCTTGCCTCTGGAACAACCTTCCTCCAGAGATTCATGCAGCCCCTTCGTTGGGTATTTTTAAGAACCAATTAAAAACTTGGATGTTTAAGCAGGCCTTCCCTCCAATTAACACCTAACTTTTTCTTCATTTACTTTCCCCATCTTTTCCATCTTGAAGAATCTGTTTATTGATCTATTTTTTTTCTTTTTCTCTTATATTTATATGTTGTTTTTATTTGGAAGCTGCGTAGAGTGGCCGCAAGGCCAGATAGGCGGGATAAAAATAAATAAATAAATAAATAAATAAATATGTGAAGTTTAGCTCTACTACAACGCTGGTCTCTGGCTCCCATTTCTCCTTAAAGTATCATTTACAGTTTTCTGTAAATGTCACTAATCCTGAAGCTGAGCCTCCAATACTTTGGCCACCTCGTGAGAAGAGAAGACTCCCTGGAAAAGACCCTGATGCTGGGAAAGTGTGAAGTCAAGAGGAAAAGGGGACAACAGAGGACGAGATGGTTGAACCGTGTCATCAAAGCTACCAACATGAATTTGACCCAGCTCTGGGAGGCAGTGGAAGACAGGAGGGCCTGGCGTGCTCTGGTCCATGGGGTGATGAAGAGTCGGACATGACTTAATGATGAAACAACAACAAACTGATGTTCAAAGACAACCATGAGTATATATTGGTCTACCTTTACTGAAATACCCAGTCCTGTGTAGCTACTATAAAGTAAAGAAGTTGTGTTAATATATCTGAACTTTTAAAAAATTACCTTTGTTCTCGGTTTTGCTTTAGTTTTTGATTTGAAAGGGTCGACATAGCTAGATTTCCTCCCAAATTTATTGTCAAAAGGACTAGAGCAAATTTAGAGCTGTGTGTACTGTTTGATTACTTTTGCCCCAATTTTGGGGGTTTTTTTGGTCCCCCACATTTCTTCAATGTTCTACATGAAAAAAAATCCTGGGGAAAAATGTAAATTCTGTTTTCAGCCTGTTCCACTTCAAAAGCAAAACAAAAATAATTTAGAGCAAACCCAAAATCCATGCAGTTTAAAAAAAAATAAAAAAAAATAATACCTCCTGCTATAGAACTCCCAACCTTCTATGGCCTCGCCATTGCATTCTGGGGAGCCTTGGATTCTTGAGAGCAGATTGTGTGTGGGGAAGGATTGGTGAAATTGGGAAGAGACTGATAAGTGTGGCCAACCAGTTACCTGTGGAAAGTCCACAAACAGGACATTAATACAGAAATATCATCACTCTTGTGTTTCCCAAAGGTTGTGGCAGGCTGCTCTAATGTGTGTATACTGAAGGTCTTTCCCAGAGTTTGGATCTTCTGAATGAAAATTACCTTCTTTGCCACTGAGCAAGATCAGCCTCTCATGCATTATCAAGGTAGGAACAGCTAGCTGAAGAAAAGAAAGCAGGCGTTCACCGGATAGCACAAACTTCTTGCATGACCCCATGCAGCATTTGAGATCCCAGTCAATGAAACCATTTCTTCACTTCAGGTGCCTCATTAATACAGCCACCTTGCTCTGTTTTATGTGGTCATCCCGCCCAACTCTCATTCATTCATTTGAACATTAAGCTTAGGGAAAATACAGATGGTGAGTGTGTAAAGTTCTTGCAACATTACTTATATCTCAGGCAGTGTATCTTCCTGTCTATGCAAATGTATGCTAATCAGCACTTCAGCTCCATTTAGGAGTAGGAAAAATAGTCTCTTGGGTTAAAGTTCATCTTCTCCTGCAGTTACAAGGCCATAATGGAGGGAGAGGATTGAGAGAGAAGGTAGGCAGGGAGAATTCCTGATGCTTCCTGCTGGCCGCTTATGATTTTTTTACAGCAATTTCCTCCATGAAATCATAATTTGCCTACCATGGTGGATGTGGATGTGTGATTTTTAATCTCTAAATTCTGAGATGGAAGACTTCTCCACCTCCACCCCCACCCCCCATATTCTTTGAAAGCCTATCATTATGCTGTTGCCCTTTACTCTTGACAGCTGCCCATAACTGAAGGGCACAATTTTAAAAAAAGTTTTGAAGCTTACTTATGATTTACTTATGGGCTGTCAGAAAGGCAGTCTGATTGCCATCAACGGTGCACTAAAGGCCCCATTCATCAATGACTCATGTGACATTTCAGTCAGAACTGGTGTGTAATTTTCTCAGAGGGGTCATGTAATATGCCTCTTTGGAGCACGTTACAAGACATCATTGTTATTCATCAGACTGGCTTATGTAGCAGAAAGAGGGTTCCTCTTTCAGCAAAGCACATCAGATAAACAAATGTAGGACAAGCAATGGGATCAAAATGAAAGGAGTTGCAATGTTTGGGGTACATGAATGTTCTGGAATGTAGATGGGGCCAGGTGTGGGAGTGGAACCTAAAAGTAGGGAGGCATGTCACCTTAAAGCACTCCTGTTTGCTGAGGTCAACCTGGTGTTGGGAACGATGGATGGTGCTGGGAATTACACCCCATGTCTGCATTCTAACATGAAACAGAAGAGCTACAGAGGGAAGGGTAAGAGTCATGTCAGTAGCAGCTACTGAAATATAGCCCTGTCCAACTTTACTGTCTTGGCACATGTATGGGAAGAACAGTTCAATTAAATGCACTCGGTCCAAAATGGAGAAGGTGCAACTCTCCAGATTTTGTCAAACCTCCAGTTCCCATCATCTCTTACAACTGGCTAAGCTTTGAAGGCTAAAGAAGTTGTCATCTCTTGGCCAATCCATTGCAAAGCCTAGCCCCAGGAAGCGGGATCCTGTTGCTGGATGATGATTCCAGTCATCCTTAATGGTTGTTGATACTGGCCAAGGCTGATGTAACCATTCCAAATAGTATTGTTTAATGTCTGCAATTGGCCCAAGAGTCCAAAAACCATTTTAGTTGTCCTACTGCTAGAGTTTTGGGGAATGCTGAAGCACCATGTTGGTCTGAGGAGCTACCCTGCTCTATGTGCTCCTACTCTCAGATACATGTAATACATGATACTGCAGCCGTATGCAATTGCTTAAGAAGGACTTTATGCAGGAATCTAGGCTTACTTGGTTCAAAAGGATGAAGAAGAATTGCTAGTGGTTTAAAGTTCAGAATGTTGAAGAATGCGAAGAAACTTCTGCCTGTATTCAGGAATTATGGAGAGCAAAAATGTTCCTTACGAACATGACGATTGATCATGTCCCTCAAATCCCTCAAAGACGGGTACATGAACATTTTCTGACCACACCTCTTCAAATAATATTGACTATTGATTGCTTGTACTCGTACACAAAGCATCAATTCGAGAGTAATGTGTTCGCTATTGAGAATCTCACTATTGTTTCCTTTTTCTATATGTTGATGAAAATGCAGATGCACTGCCAACCATACTCTTTCAAAGATTCATCCAAATCACCATGCCATGCTTTTAGTCAATAGGCACTTGAATAAAAATAAAAACGATAATTGGTTGTTGTGGGTTTTTCGGGCTCTTTGGCCGTGTTCTGAAGGTTGTTTCTTCCTTACGTTTCGCTAGTCTCTGTGGCCGGCATCTTCAGAAACATCAGGAAGAACAACCTTCAGAACATGGCCGAAAAACCCACAACAACCATTAGATCCCAGCTGTGAAAGCCTTCACGAATACAAAAATAATGATGGCTTGGTTGGTGAAAAATAGAGATGGAAGACAATTCCATTGACACCAAGTTTGCTGATAGAATTATCCATTCTATAATGATCAAAATTTGTTGTAAGACAAGGCACGGCACATATTTAAGGAAGATAATTTTTAAAGCAGATTGCATACTAGTTTTAGGACTTATCTGAATCACTGTTTCAGTGAAAGGAGGTCTTACCACATTCCTTCTATATTTTTACAGACCTGGATCATAGCTCCATCCTCTGAGAGCAAAACTAGAGTCCAGTTAAGTTGAAAAAATGGATTTAAAAAGAGAGTTTCAACAGAAATAGGGTAGGGCATTGTAAGAATCAAATATTCAATATGTGCATAAGGAAAGGTCAGAACACTAACAAGATGAAGTCTGCGGGTGGCCATCAATTCTAAGAAGGTGCCCTGAGATGAAGAAAACACACAGAACTGTCTTAGTCCACAACTGATACTCCCCTTTATGACCAAAATGACTTAATCTAATTAAGCATAAATATTTGGATTACACCTAAAGAATAGCAATCTTCCCATTTGCAGCTAGCTGTTTACTTGGTGTGTAGCAGACTGTTGTCCTAACACTGTTGGATAGCTCATGCCTGCAATCGCTCTTCAAGGGCTAAAGCCATTGCTTTGCTGCCTAATCTTTCTTTTTGGTTCCTATTATGTTTGCTGATTTGAATCAGCTTGCTCTTGGGCCACTGTCCCATCTCTACTCGTTTATAAAAACCTGCACTTAATACCTATTTTCGCACAAAATGACTCCTCAATTATACCTCGGTGTTAACATGAGGATAACATTATCTGTGACTTGAATCATACGTTCTAAAGTTATATTTATACTTAATCTCATTCTATGGTCAGCCTTATGGCCTTTGCCTCACAATCTATACTTAGCATAAAGGTGCTTATGTGTACTTTCGCTTTGCAATTTACAATCTCTGCATGCCTATGTATATTTACATCTAAAAGCAGAATGCCTCTGAAAATCTAAGAAAAGAACGGGATTCTCAAAGCCTACACTAAGAAATCTTTGCAAAATTTGTGATATGGTTTGAAGAAACAGAGAAGACAAAAAAACTGTGTCTGCATTTCAAGTAACACAAATGACTAAAAAAGGCATAGAACTGGAAAATAAGCACCAAGAGGTTTTAATCAGTGGTGAAAGTGCATATAAAATATATAGATTAAGAAAAATGCATATGGAAAATGCATCGAAGTTTGCACACAGGGATCAAAAACAAAGTCTTGAAATCCAACACAAGCAAAGAAGGGGTTGAGAATACAGGAAAGATTTGGGAAATGAAAAGAATGTGAGACTGAGAGAATTCTATATCTCTGGTTAAGAAAATGATGCAGGTGCACATCCTTGTAAAAAGGCAATGTTAACACTCAACCCCAAAACATTACAATTTGATGAATAAATATGCAGCTCAATACTTTATCTGAGTGTGTTGAATCTAATCATGGATCCCTATGGATAAGTGAAAATATATTGACTTCTGTGAAATACAGTATTGATACCATTTGTCTGCATCACATATTTCAGTCCCACACTGTTATCCTGGAAACATTTTACTGGAGATAAATCTGATTAATATGTATGTCATTTACATTCAGATAGGTGCATTTAAGGTGGCAACTGAATAATGTTTAGGTTCAAGTCTACATTTCAACAGTTGCTAAAATAAATTAGCAATGACAAACCTAGATAGCATTTTAAAAAGCAGAGACATCATCTTGCCAACAAAGGTCTGCATAGTCAAAGCTATGGTTTTTCCTGTAGTGATGTATGGAAGTGAGAGCTGGACCATAAAGAAAGCTGACCGCCGAAGAATTGATGCTTTTGAATTGTGGTGTTGGAGGAGACTCTTGAGAGTCCCCTGGACTGCAAGGAGAAACAAACATATCCGTTCTAAAGAAAATCAATCCTGAATGCTCACTGGAACGACAGATCCTGAAGCTGATGCTCCAATACTTTGGCCATCTCATGAGAAGACAAGACTCCATGGAAAAGGCCCTGATGTTGGGAAAGTGTGAGGGCAAGACGAGAAGAGGACGACAGAGGATGAGATGGTTGGACAGTGTCATCGAAGCGACCAACATGAATTTGACCCAACTCCGGGAAGCAGTGGAAGACAGGAGGGCCTGGCGTGTTCTGGGTCCATGGGGTGATGAAGAGTCGGACATGACCACCATGCGACCACTCTAGGCGGCTGATTATTGTCTTAAAAGTTTATTATCTTAAAAGCTACTAGTTAGGATGGCTATATTTAATCTCCACTACCAGAAGCCACAGGTGGCCAGATAGCTCAGTTACTTGGCAACCTGGCTATAAAATTAGAGGTTGGGAACTTAATTCCCTCCTGTTCCTCCTGGGAGAAGAGCCAGCCTGTGTGGCTTTGGGCAAACTGCACAGCCCCAGGGTGTCCCAGAAGAAGGGAATGGTAAACCACTTCTGAGTGTTACAAATCTAGAAAACACTGGGAAAGGTAGTCATAAGTTGGAATCAACTTGATGACACATCATCATCATCATCATATGCCATCAAATTATTATTATCATCAGAAGAAATATACATCTTGATATCAGTTATAGAAGAATACAAGACAGAATGCATCATATTTTTCCATTTATAACACATCCCCATTTATAAGACACCCCTACCCAAATTTCTAACCCCCCAAATTGAGAAAACTTAGCTTTGAGGATCCAGCCTCTGAGCTCAGAATGTCAAACATTTTGTCTGTGTCGAATTTTGAGCTTACAGGCTCCACCTCCAAGGAGGTGTGTTCCAACTGGTTTGTTCAGGGGCAGCTGACATCAGTTCCATAAGGTTCCTGATTGAAAGAAGCTAAGTCTCCTGACTATAGGAAACTCAGCCTCATGGCTGAAAGAACAGAGGCAAGGTATGTGCAGTTTTGTTCTTTTCTCGGCTTACTTTGATGTAAAAGATGCCCCTCAATTTTTAGGGTAATGATTTTAAGAAAAAGTAGTGTCTTATAGATGGAAAAATATGGTATACTGAACCCATTTTGCTTGTTTGAATAGAATGCTGAATTAGATGGGCCTTTGGTTTGTTTGATCCAGCAGGGGTTTTCTTGTCTGTGATAAGAGACTGGATTATGGCAAAGAGTGATGACCTGCTCCCTTCCAAAACAGTTTCTGGAAATGACAGAATACATGTTATGGTCGCCATGAGAAGGCATTGGAAAAAACGTCCTCCACACAATGAATTACATTTCTGCAAATCACGGTACCCTCAAAAACATACCACATGGATCAACTTATCACTTTCACTTTCCTAGTCACCACAGAAAACAGTATGGAAATTCAGTGTTATAATAACTCAAATATTCATTGAGGTGAGTCATCATCAGTATGTTGTTCCCACTGATACTTCTTAACATGCCTTCAATCCATAATAACATTCATGAACAGCAGTAGGAATGAATGTTTTAGAAATGCGATCAGCTTTAGGCAAGGAAAGGTGAGACTCAGAAGCCATATTGTGTAAGTCTATTCATCTAAATGTTTTTCTACAAAATATTCAGCATGAGTCTTTTGTCAGAATGGCCACTGGCTAATTAGTCTATGATAAAAGTTCTCAATTTCATCAAAGTTTCCGGAAAACTAATTTGACCTCAGATTTGAGTTCAGACTCTATCAATTAACTTAGTTTACTGGGGATATACATATTTTTTAAAGACAAAGAAAAGTCTGAAAAGATAAAAATGCGAAAGACTAGGTGTCAATATTCATGAGCAGATCCAAAAATATTTAAAAAAATCTGTTCTGGGACTCTCAGATAAGCTTCAGTAAGTGAAGGAGTGTTAGATTTTTGCCAATACCTATTGAAGTCTTTTCCCATCATGATTAAATTTGTGTAACCCTGAAGGCTTGGCAGCAAAATATTATGCAAATAATAACCTACTCAGTAAGAAGCCTTTGGAGAGAAATTTTTATAAGTCCCTTTTAAAAGAATGCATGCAGGTGAAATTCAAAGTCATTACGATGTCAATGAGAACTCCACAGACACAAACTTCTGAACTAAAATTATTTTTAGATCCTTTTATATAGGTAAGCTGGAAAAAGCAGTTGACATTAAAAAAAATCACTAAGCTCACTTGCCTTTGTAGAGCTAGAAATGATTCAATGATTTGAAAACCTGCTGGTTTAGGACCAGTGCTAAGTCTATCTCATGTTTCCACAAAGCCAGGGAACTGCAAGTTAAGGTGAATGATTTAACAGATGTGCCCGGTGATCAGGAATTATGCTGTGCATTATCACAAATTATGACTGCTTCCCATAAACCCACATTGTCCCTTCATCTTTCAGCTCTAATCCATGCAAGGAAGAAGGAGTGCCTTAAAGCAGCAAAGATGTCCCACTCTCTCCTGGTCATGAACTGCTTAACGCCTGTCCAAAATTATGGACATTAATATATGAATTACTGGTGTGATATCAAAGCACACAAAATTCTTGGTATAATAAATAGTAAAACCTGGAATGAGGATTGCAATAAGAAACAACTTTAATCTAGAGTGACTTGGCAGATAATGCATGTCTGGCTTTATACACCTTTAGTGATCCTACAGCATATGACCAAATGTTTGTATCATTTACACTCATTTAGTTGAAGTTCTATGCCACAATCCAATTGCTAGTACCAAGACAAAATCCACTGATTCAACTGAAATCAGGGGACCCATTGAACTGTAGCTCAAAGTTTACTGAACCCAACCTCTTCATGAAGAGATGAAATCTACAGCTAAAGCTTCCCTTGCAGATGGCCCTCCAAACTCTACAACTTCCATAGTGCCAGCTGTTCTGCCAGTCTGATGTCATCTGCACATTTGATGAGCATTGCTTCCCCATTTTCATCTACTCATTTTTAACAATATTCATCAATGGTTGTTGTGGGTTTTTCTGGCTCTTTGGCCATGTTCTGAAGGTTGTTCTTCCTGACGTTTTGCCAGTCTCTGTGGCCGGCATCTTCAGAGGACTGGAGCAGGAACTTTGTCCATGCTCTGTTGCTGTTTGTTGGATAGTTGAGAATTTATAGCTGTGGGAACAGCTTTTGTCCTTTTCAGGAGATTGGGTGATCAGCGCGTTTTTGTTGTGGATGTATTGTGATAAGTGGGAGAGATTATCTGTCACTGTGGTTGATGGGTGTCTTTAGCTGGTCTCTTTTGTGCAATGATCCCTGATCCTTGTGACTGGGTAGAGTTCATTGACCTTCTGCAGGCTGTATTTTCCAGTGCTGGAAGCCAGGCCTTGTTCAGTATTGTTCATCAATACTGGGCTCAGGACTGAATCCTGCAGCACCTCCCTTGCCATTGCCTCCAGAAGGACCAGGAACCATTAACAAATGTTCAACCTGTTAACAACATAAAATCTACCTAACACTAAACAACACTTGATAAAAGATGTAAGTCAACATTTCTGTAAATCCCCCGGATTCATTTGGAACAAACAACTGAGTTTAGACTTTGGACTGTTGGCTCCTTAGAAGCAGTTAACACTTCATGTTTCTTTGAAAGTCATTTTCAAGCAATGTTTGCAGTGAAATCTCTCAAGGTCATTAATCATAAAAATAGTCCTCTTTCATCCGAGTGCCAGCAGCCAGTGGGATTAAACTGAAGCACAGCTTGCTCAGTGTTCTAGACCAGTCTCTGAGCAGACTTGCTGTCAGCCTGAGCTCACAGAGGCACAAGTTGAGTAATGAGAACTTAACCTGCCTGCTGGGGCAAATACAATGAAGCAGTACCTAATTAGCATATGTAAATAGTGTATACATTGAGCCAGTTTGCTTAAACATTCTGTCTTGAGCACAGAAAAATCAGAGGTTCTACTTATACATATTTGAAGATTATATTCTGTGTAATTAGCTCTTAATTTTTAAGGATAAATGCCAATCATAATTTGCCTTTGCGAATGGGATTAATTAGCACAAGTAATAACATATGCAAGCACAGATAAACGGTGAATCCTACTTGCTGCAGTAATAGGCAGGATGAAGTCAATGTCACCTCTTTCTTATCATATTCCCATAAAATGAATGGGAACCACTAACAAAAACATTATTTTAGTAAGAAAAGTAAATGTGTCAAAACTGCTTCAACACAAGATTCGATATAGAATTTTTTTTAATAAATTAATGTGATTCTAACATTTGTTGACTCATAATGTTTTCCCTATTTCTTTCAACACTGGTCTAATCTTTAAAAGAAAGAAAACTAATGAGCTTGAACATTTACATTAACTGCTGAAAGTTACACTAAAGGAGTTATGATGGTGGACATAGCTAACAGGATTCTGGATAAGGAGTACTTGTTGTTGTTGTTTAGTCGTTAAGTCGTGTCTGACTCTTCGTGACCCCATGGACCAGAGCATGCCAGGCCCTCCTGTCTTCCACTGCCTCCCAGATTTGGGTCAAATTCATGTTGGTCGCTTCGATGACACTGTCCAACCATCTCATCCTCTGTCGTCCCCTTTTCCTCTTCCTTTCACGCTTTCCCGACATCAGGGTCTTTTCCAGGGAGTCTTCTCTTCACATGAGATGGCCAAAGTATTGGAGCCTCAGCTTTAGGATCTGTTCTTCTAGTGAGCACTCACGGTTGATTTCCTTCAGAATGGATAGGTTTGTTCTCCTTGCAGTCCAGGTGACTCTCAAGAGGCTCCTCCAGCACCACAATTCAAAATAAGGAGTACTACCGGTGCCTAATTATTTAAACAAATTCAATTATACCTTTTTAAAGAAGTTTTGAAGACCTACCCTTATTAATGTATTGACTTTCTTGACACAAAATAACTGAAAGACCATAGCTCTCTGTATGAACTCCTATGAGTAGTAAGATCCTCAGGAGAGTACTTTTTTTTGTCCAAGCACTTTCACAAGCATGTCTGGTGAGGACTTGAGAGAGGCCTTTTTCTCTGGCTGCTCTCAGACTGTAGAACTCCCTTCAGCTGACTCTTTGCCTCCTTTCTTTCTGTCTGCAAAAAATCTTTTTAAATAAGCTTTTGGAGGAGTCAGTGATGTGACTGTCTTATAAAATTCAATGTATTATTTTTTTTAAAAAAATGTTTTTAATATCTGTGTATTCCAGTTCCAAGTTTTAACCAATATGTTCAAAATTGTGTGCTTTAAATATTTTGTACTCCATCCTGTGCCCCTGTGTGAAAAGAAAATTGAGAGAAAAATAAAATAAAATAAATATGATGATCACTAGCTTATGTGGCTTTAAAAAGGGACCAGATACTAGCCACAGCTCTGGATTGCAGCATGGAGTTGTCCAGTTTAGGATTAGCCATTGAATTTACATAGTCCTCATTGGTCTAGGTTCCCCAGAATTTGTGCATCTCTTTTTGCTGAAAGCTGTTTTGTACTGAAAATATGGAGGTTTACTTAGCCTGCTGTGTATTAGGATGAAGGGTATAAAATTTTTTTTTCATGGTTGTTGTGGGTTTTTCGGGCTCTTTGGCCGTGTTCTGAAGGTTGTTCTTCCTAAAGTTTCGCCAATCTCTGTGTCCGGCATCTTCAGAGGACAGGAGTAGCAATTTTTTTTCATTTGTCTGCAGGTTAATGATGTAATGGATATTTCTAAATTCTAGCCATGAAAAATCCTCAGTGAAAAAGCAGAAAAAATATAGAAAAACTTTCAAAATCTACTTCAGAAGAGAGAATTTTTAAAACATTTTAAGTTCTTATCTGCAAAGATAAAATAGGCAAAGATACACAGTCTTGATGTGAGTGGTAGCATTTTAGTGACATAGCAATTTGCATGCACAGCAGGATTTTGCTATTAGTAATTCAGAAAGGATATGCCTGTTTGGGTCATATGATGACTAGATACAGCTCTCCAGTTTCTCAGGTTCTATGACGGGGATGGGCAGCTTCTGTAGGCCATTTGGGGTGGAATGGGGCCACTATTTGCCGTTTAAAAGCTATTTATTTATTTGATTTGTTTACTGCCCCATTAGTATAAGCGTTACTCTGGGTGGCCTACAGGTTACAGCATAATACAGTGGTGCCTCGCAAGACGATTTTAATTCTGCTGTCTTGTGAAAACATCATCTTGTGAAACCCAGTTCCCCATTGGAATGCATTGAAATCCATTTAATGCAGTTCCAATTGGAAAAAAAATCACTATCTTGTGAAAATTGTCCATAGAGTCTTGCAAACACAGTTCCCCATACCATATTGGGGAAAAGCAATCCCCTCACCTGCACTGCCTTTGGAAATTCAATGGGTGTCAGATAGCCTTCCCCCTCTTTCTCTCTCCGGCAACAAAGAAAGAAGGTAAAAGGAGTCAAACCCCCTTCTGTCCCCTGACCCCCCAAGTCATGGTGACCCCCTGGCTGCACCCCCCACTCAGAACAGGGCTGCACAGCCCCAGTCCTGCCAGAGGCGAAGAGAGCTCCTCAGTGTTTTAGGGTGCCCTGCGGGACCCCCATCAGGAGCTAGGTGTTCCTCCCACAATCCTCTAGTGCACAGGTATTAGCATAAGGTATGGCATGTTGTAAAAATGGTTTTCCCAAAGAGAGGCTCATCCATTGCACTTTGGGTGTGCTGTTGACCCCTGTGATTTCCCCAAATGTGGGGAATTCAGCTACATAATTTGTGTTAATGGGGGCATTATGTTTGTGATTTCTCTGTTTTTTTTATAGTGAATTCCTCGTTTTGCGAGGCAATTGTCTAGCAAGGCACCACTGTAGACCACAAGCCCCCACATAATATACATTCAAACAATATGGTGATACAGTGGGGTCTTGACTTGAGAACTTAATCCATATTGGAAAGCGGTTCTCAAGTCAAAAAGTTCTCAGGTCAAATCTGCATTTCCCATAGGAATTCATTGAAAACCATTTGATCCGTATCTGCTCTTTTCCGTCCATAGAAACTAATGGGAAGCTGCTATTCCGCCTTCGACCACTAGAGGGGGATATTTTGTTTCTTTTTTTTCTTAGGTCAAGAAAGGTTCAGGGAAGGCAGGGAAAATACAGTCTAGGCAGTACCAGGCAGTCTGAAGACTGTCTCCCAATCCACTCTCTAAACGCTGGGAGGAGTGAGGAAGCAGACAGGCACCCTTTTCACTGGCCAACAGTTAACTGAAAGTTCAAATTTTGCACTTTCCCTGCCTCCCACGTGGGTTTTTTTCAGTTCTTAACTCAAATCCAAGTATGTAAGTCAAGTCAATATTTTCTTATGAGAGTGGTTCTTAAGTCAAAATGTTCTTAACTCGAGCCGTTCTTAAGTCAAGACCCCACTGTATTATACAACTATAAAGTCTACAAT
The DNA here is from genome assembly GCF_051106095.1 of Pogona vitticeps. Taxonomy (NCBI): domain Eukaryota; kingdom Metazoa; phylum Chordata; class Lepidosauria; order Squamata; family Agamidae; genus Pogona; species Pogona vitticeps. The sequence goes on along the minus strand of NC_135787.1, from coordinate 16,082,472 downwards.
TCATATGAAAAGAAAAATTACAGCATCCTAGAGATTCCATTGTTGAAGTAATTCCTAAACATAAGGAGGGAAGAAGCCTGGTACATCTCAGTTGGTAACTTGTTCCAGAGACTGGGGGGGGGGCACCACCAAAAACGCCGGATTTCTCATCATCATCTTTTTGGCCTGCCTCAGTATGGTAACTTTTAGCAACGTGGATTTAGAGGAGTGGATGAAACAGGGAGCTGACTTCTGTGCCATGGATGTTCTAGTAGTGATTGAACCGAAGGCTACTTCTCACTTTATCTTCTGCACTGAATTCAGGTTTTTACACCAAATAACAAGTATGAACATGAGAAGTTGTCTGGGGCTGAGCCAATTTTCTCTATCCGTTTTCAAGTCTGTTGAAAAGCACTTCTATTTTGAGCTGTATTTTTGCCAGGCTCAACAGTTTCCACAATTTATCTTCCAAGTGCTGGCTAGAAAGTCGTAGGTAAAGATGTTGTGCCAGAGAACATTCCCTGCCCCCATGTTTGTTGCTTGTACTCTCATAACTTATTTATATCATAAAAGTTATTAATATTAAAAACATTTTCATATATTTGTGGTTTTTAGACTAAACAATCTAGCATCAATTATGCACTTTATAAAAAGTATATACTGATACCTTTCCTCTTGTTCTGTACCTGTGAAATCTGCTGTTATATCAGGCATGGGGAATCCATGCCCCTTCATATATCGCTCGGTTATAGCTCCCATCATCCACCACCTTTCCTAGGGCTGATAGTGGTTGTACTCAAACATCTGGTGAGGGGAAAACACAATTTCCCTGTCCCTCTGTAACAAACATGAGGAGCTCATGGACAGTGATGCCTTCCCTCATTTTGGGATGAGACACCCCCTGCTGAGTTCATAACTTTCAGCTATTACATGCACATGGCGCCTATTCATATTCCCTGAAATGTGTGCTCTGATAAATGTAAAAAGCTTTATTCCCAAATGCAGTCCTATTTAGCCAAGTTAGTTGACAGCCAGTTGATCAAAAACTAGCCCAGCTAAATCTGTATGGAGCCAGAACTCCTCCCAACCTAAGCATGTTGAGAATTACTTAGGATTGGCGCTGCAACTTAAACCGCAGAAGCCTCTGTGCTGCAAGGTTGGAAGACCAGCTGTCGTAAGATCGAATCCACACAACGGAGTGAGCTCCCGTCGCTTGTCCCAGCTCCTCGCCAACATAGCAGCTCGAAAGCATGCAAATGCAAGTAGATAAATAGGTACCACCACAGTGGGAAGGAAACGGTGTTCTGTGTCTAGTCTTGCTGGCCACGTAACCGTGGAAACTGTCTACGGACAAACGCTGGCTCTACGGCTTGGAGACAGGAATGAGCACTGCCCCCTAGAGTCGGACACGACTGGACTAAATGTCAAGTGGAACCTTAACCTTTACCTTACCCTTGTCCTGGCCTCACTCTGTGCTGACATTGTCACTGGGCAGTAGAAGATTTGCACCTGGCTTATTCTGGCCCATGTTGAATCTCTACTCCTATAACTCCACTTTGGCTCCTCTGCTGGCAGAACAAGTCCACCAGCAGATGTCTCTGCTGGCAGATGTCTGGTGTTGGGTGGCAGAAAGAAGTCATGCCAGCAAAAAGGACAGTTTTGTCTAGCAAATGGATATTTGGATTTTATGTGCTATAAGTACCATAATTCTCCATTCGGGGAGTTCTACATCCCCTGCAGGCACCTTACAAACACCTCAACATGGGCAAAAGGCCTACATTGAATGGCTTTGAGACTCAGCTAGGTCATGTTTCCCCAGCTGTTCCTGTCCTGGTGCTAGCTGAGAGCTTTATTTCTGGGAAGGAAGATTGGGAGGATCTCGGCCTAGCTAAGCCTCAAAGCCTTCTTATTTAGGCCTTTCTCCCAGGTTTATCACATTGAAGTGTTTGTAAGGATAAGTGTTTGTAAGATCCAAAAATCCCATCTCTGTTTTTGTTAACTACTGTAGACTTGCTTATGCCTGTAACCTAACCTCTACACTTGGCACACAGCGGAGGTAGGATTGGATTGCGAGCTCTTCTCACCGGCATCTCTCTGTTTTAAATACCACCAATTTACCATGTTGGACAACTTCCTGAATTCCAGAAGAGCTGCCAGGCATTTAAGTAGCAAAAGCTTGTCTTATGAAGCCAAGTAGGGCCCCTGGCAGCATATCCCAGCAAGGTTTCTAGAGATATACCCCCCCTCCTCCCCAAACAAAAATTTATAGGTAAATTCCTGGCCCTAGCATCTGGGTTTTCCAGCTGCCAAATTAAGTTCTTTTTGGTGTCACAGCTGTTGACTGTTTCTCTAGGAAGGCAAGAGGAAGATAAATTAGCAAGGGGCATGTCAGCTGTAGCAGGAAAAAAGTGTTGAAATATTCAATTATGATCATTTCTGTGGCTAATTGCTTATACATGTGCCAGAGCCTGCTGTGCTGGTAGTACCGTTTTTCTGGCTCAACAAGTATGCACGAAATCTGTAGTCAACAAGGAAAGACAGGTAAATACAGAGTTTATAGAAATGAATGTAAAATGAGTTTTGTTTGGTAGATTTCTTGAATTAAAAAGGCAGTATGAAAATACCTGTCCAGTGGCTTCAAAATAAGATTTTAACACCTTCTTCCACATTATGCAATCAAATATTTATTTATTTACATTCAACCAATCAGCCATCACTGTTTTATCTATTCCAGTGTGTAGTCTTTGACCATGGAATCTGATTCCTTTTCATTACTCCTCAGGTACTTTCTTAATGGGTGGTTGAAATCTTGTTCGATAAGTTCTGCCATGTAACTCTGGTATGTCATCAGACACAACTTTTTTTTTTCAGAAATGAGAAAATTTGATTCCCTCCCAATGAGATTCCAAGGCTCCCATGGAATCCCTTTCATCGTGGAGGAGCTGTTGGGAGGCATGTGATGGGGAAGAGACTTTAAATTCCAAAACCCGCTACTGCTGAGATGACTTTTCTTTGATTTTCAGAAATCAAAGACTCCCTTCCCTATCCTGTGGCCCCGAGTGGCTTCCCCATGACAAAAGAGATTCCATCAGAGCCTCAGGACCTTCCAGGGCGGGATAAAATGTTTTATTTTTGATAAAACATTGCGGCTGATAACACCCTCAGTTATACATGGCACATGCTCATCCCTTGCAAGGACCCCCACATTGCACAGTGTTTAAGCTGCAGCTTAAATGACCTCAATTAAATGACCTCAGTTTGATCAAAGTCAACTCAGCTCTCTATCCTTCTGAGGTCAGTGTACTGAGTACCCAATTTGCTGGTGGGCAAGCTGTTGTTTGCATAATTACATTGTAAACTGCCCAGAGAATGCTCTAGCGCTATGATGCGGAATATAAGCCAAAACAACAACAACACAGCAAAGTATGGAACAGAATTTCAGGCAATCATTTGCACAATATAAGAGGAAGACATGTTACCTCTCCCCACACAGGGAAGCAAGTGAGGAGTACCAAGAAAAGGTTGTTGTGGATCTTCACCTGCTTATACAGTTGCTCCTGTTCTGGGTTCCAATGAGTCAGTCACATTCTCTCATCCAGGATATTTCATTCTATTCCTCCACCAACTTCCTTTTTCTCTCTTTTTTCCCATTGGTGCTCAATATTACAAGTCAAAAGAACATGATATGTGCTGACTTTGGTGTCTCTGTGTGTGGTGACCACCCTCTTTATCTTGTCTAATTAATTATTCACCCTGCAAGCCATAGGGCTCCCTGAAGCTTGCTGAGATATATATCACAATTGCTACTTAATAGAGGTAGATTAAGAAGACAATATGAAATAAAGGAGGAGGAGAAGGAGGAGGAATACTACCATGGCAAATGGTCAGTTGATAAAAAGGTTTGTGGAGAATTTGTAGTTGGCCAAATCATAATTTGGTTGCCCTGGATGCAATTCTCAAGGCAGAAACCGGTGTATAAATAGTCTGTACCTAGAAGGCTTCCTTGAGTAGCAAAAAAGAGGCAATTGTAAAAACACATTACAAGGAGAAGTGTGCGTCATTAGGATTATTTCTGGAATGTAAACAAAGTCTTCCTCATTCTCTTGTCTAATTCCAGAGTTACATACAGTATCATGAAGGATACCATACCACTTAGAAAGAATCATTTGTAAGAGAAGGAAAAACATTTCTCTGGCCATGTGTTTTGCCGCGTTTTAATATATTTGCCCCCATCCAGTCCACTACTGACATCACACACCAATTTGGAACTAGAAGGGCTTCTTGCGACTGAGAAAGGAGCCAGAATTAAGTTTCATCAACATCATATTATTGGAACTGAACCCCTAACTCTGCCAGCCATTTCTCTTATATGTGCAATGACATGCATGACAAGATGGAACCATAGCATTGTAGAGTTGCAAGGGACTCCAAGGGTAATTCAATACAGACTCTCAATGATGCAATTTAGTAAATGGAAAGGTAATGGATCCCTGACAGATGGCCATACAACCCTGGATGGAAAAGCTCAAAGAAGAATCTACCACACTGTAAGGCATCCTGCTCCATAATCAAACAGTATCAGGATGTTATCCCTAATGTTTAGCCAAAAAAACCTGGTGGGAGCTATTTAGCCAACTATGATGGTGTCCAGCAGAAATGCCCCCACACATCATTGTCAGAATTACTCCTCCAAGAATGAGTTGAATGAATGAATGAATAAATAAATAAATAAACAAACAAACAAATAAATAAATAAATGATGCAAGCTGAATGAATGAATGAATGAATGAATGAATGAATGAATGAATGAATAAATAAATAAATAAATAAATAAATAATGGAGTCAATGTAAAACACTGCCTTAAAGTCACATTGATTCAGAAGATGACCATGGTCAATAGTATTCCAAGTTATTGAGAAGAAGAATACTGAGAAGTATTCAGAAGAATGAATAAAGGGCATACTTGCCTGTCTTACTCCTCAGATATGTCATCCACCAAGGTAGTATCTGTTCCATAAGAAGGCCTGTCAACAGACTGAAATGGAGCTATATACATAAACTTCATTAATTTTGAAATGATGATGGGCTCATTAAAGAAGAATCGCTGATCAAATGCCAGAGATAGAGCTTTCCAAAGTATGTGACCTCTTTTCAAACACAATTAATGTCCTACACATTCTGGCATAGGCCATTAATTGTTAAATAAATGAGTGATGTATATGTGTGCACCAACCCCTAAGTCTTTGTTTAATGGATTTAAATGAATGCAAATCTCTCCACCAGTCACAAAGCCAACACCACATAATAAAGCTTTAAAATGTGATCTTACTTGGCTGAGATTTATCTTCAGTATCATTTAATCTTTCCATGCAACGCTCTTACAGACATTTGAGAACAATGTGTTTTGATGTATTTTAATTTCTCCAAAACAATGCATTATTGTTCCCAGCCGGTTTTTATAATATGTTACCTTCATGCTTCATCTTCCCATTGTATCATTAACGTTAATGTTCTGTTTTATTCTTAACAAGCAGGAACTTCCATTACTCTAAAATGAATAAATGAATTCCAAAACTGCACTATATTAAAATATATACAGTACACTGTTGGCATGCAATGCTCATATATAGTTTCTTTAAGAGAACTCGATAGAGAGCAGGATAAAAATCCAGGTATATCTATATATCTATGTCTATATCTATCTGTCTGTATGTCTGTCTGTCTGTCTGTATGTATGTATGTATGTATGTCTGTCTGTATGTACAGTATATGCACCACAAATACTTCACAACTTTCAAGCACAGATAAAGCATTAATTTAATTCATTCACTTTCATTTCAGTCCTTAAATTAGATTTAGAGGAAGATAATATTAACCTACTGCATTACAATTTGGTGGGATCATTATTTATTCTGATCCTGAAATCAAAAGCAGTTTTTGAAAGCATGCTTCACTCAGTACCCAGTTTAGTTTATCTCAGATAAATTAAATTAAGACATCATGGGATGACAGCTTAGAAATGAAGCGGCAGTAATGGAGAAGTGTACAATAATTTATGTTAGATTTTTATATTATCCAAATAGATTTTTTTTTTATTTGAAGCCTGCCATTATCCGTTCCCAGCACTCATTTTTGTGCATGTCTTCTCTGTAGTTTCATTTCCATTTTTGGTCCCATTATTTTTTCATTGACTTTAACATTCATGCCATAAATGATTATATATAACATTGGTGAGTGGATTTGTATCAGCTCCATATATCAGAGAAGAGATACTTCTTAACATATAAAATGAAATCTAAGTGGCAAACAGTCTCAATCTAGGTAGAAGATATTGGTCGGAATCCTATTATTCCCACCAGTTAAGCAATAGGAGTTCAAGTCCAATAATATAAACTTCAGTAGCAAATTGCTGCTAGTTCAGAAGTAGGTGGTTGTGTTTTGGTTTGCATGCCAGATTGGCAACTTGGCAGATGACAAATGAAAGGACTGACTTCTTAACTAGCATAAATTATCTGATGAAATTCATTATATTAGAGCCAATGCAAATATCTAGTAGTAATTGGGGAAGCATTTATAAATGGTTCTGCTCTATTATAACATGGTTTAGACTTTGCAGGGTTTCCAAATCAGATTTGGAGAAGGACTTCTAACAAAATGTTCTTGGAAAATGCACACATTTTTCTCAGGCTCTGCCGTGACACAGTGATGGAGCATTTGTTTTTCTTGATTGCTTTGCTACTACTTCTTAACTTCAACCTAAAACCAGCTGTGAGTCCCAACAACAGCAGGCTTAATTCAATTGGCCTGCCGGGTAGACGGGGCTCGTCAGCCTTGGAAGGCAGCCCATCTAGGAGAAGGAAAATTCCGATTTCAAACTTCCACCGCCTTGTGGCTATATCCACTGATGGAAAAGGCTTCAGGAGTTAACCTCCAGGCAAAATCTGGAGCCAGAGTCCCGGAGGCAGTTCGTGTCGTTCTGGCAACTCCTGTGACATCGCTGGAACCAGTTGTATTGGCTCTTGCCTTTCCACTGGACTATTTCAGCGACGTGGAGATAGGGGGATTTGCTGCTTGGGTAACAGCCTATCCTCTATATTATTTTACCCAGGCTTCGTGCTCTGGAGAGGACACTCCAGCTTCGCATACAGCGTCGAAACAACACAGAAAGGGATTGCCACTCTCGGAATTGGCCTTCTCAGCCACACTAGATCCTGTTCCAAGTCCTCCATACAGAGCACATTACCATAGTCTCTTGAGATTGAAGGATTCCTAACAACAATTGGCCTGGTCTAGTTGTGAGCTATTAATGGCTTTCATTCACTGAGTTAATGAAGTTACATGAAATGCTACACTAAGTCTCCATTGATTCACATGACCTACTCTAGTTGGGACTAGCAAGTCAACTGTGTGCTATTTCAATTAATTTAAGTATCAGTCAAAAGATGCTGTATTATCTTAGGCAGCAGGCCCATTTTGGTGTAGTGAATAGGGTGATAGACTAAGACATAGGGGACCCCGGTTCAAATCCCTTCTTGGCCATGGAAGCTCACAGGGGGGCCAGTATTAGTAAAAATACTCCTTAAATATTTCACTTACCTTGGGAGTGGCATTAGAGTTGCTGAAAGTCAGAAGTGACTTGGCAACACAGAACACATGATCTTGGGCATCCTCAATTTAAAACAACAAAAGAAGTACAGTGATGCTTACCTCAAGTAGAACAGTTCTTCACAAACTATCCTGAAGATGTGCATACACATTGTACACTTTCAAATTATAATATTCCAGAGGTGAAGTGGCAAATTATAAGTTGGAACCAAAAGAGAAGCAAAATGGCAGGCTTACATCAGAAGTCTAATTGATTGAGTTATGGAAGGTGTGGCATGTTAAATATTCACCCAGGTATACTTGCTTAGGAGGTCAACTACCTTCTCTAACAAAGTCCTATGCAAATACTTAGAAGAAAACAAGAATGTTTCTGTATTATTAACAGTGCAAATCAAATCACACACCTCTTGTTTCTTCAGTGGCAGAACCATTATCAAAAAATGCAGCATGGGAGAAGAGGGGTCTCTCACTCTCTCTCACCCTCAACCTCTCTCTCTCTCTCTCTCTCTCTCTCACACACACACACACACACACACAGAGAGAGAGAGAGAGAGAGAGAGAGAGAGAGAGAGTTCATCACATTCTGCCATTGGGCTATGGATGTTCCACTGGTGCAAGTGAAGACTTTTTCTTCTTATAAGAATCTCCAGGAGGGGACTAATGGTAATCTACTACCATGAAAACAGGAAAGGAAAGTCTGGTGACACCTTAAAGACTAGCAAATTTTATCTGGGATAGATGTTTATAGACCTCAGGCCATTTCATCACATGAATGGAATCACAAGGCATGGCTTCAGTCAAGTAAAAATTGTTGGTCTTTCAGGAGCCACAAATCTGTTTAGTGTTTCTTCACATAATGGTATGACACCTGCCAGGGATAGTGTCACTAATACAGTGGGCCCTCGACTTACGAACTTAATCCTTTCTTAATCCATTCCAGCATTTTAAAAAAATACCAAAATAAAAAGAGCAAGTCCCACGCAATTGGCGGCTTCGGAGCTTTCAAAGGGCTTTCCCCAGCATCGGAGGAAGCCCTTTGAAACCTCCAAAGGCAGGGAGGAAGGGCAGGAAATTCGAATTTCCCGCCCTTTCTCCCTGCCTTTTTGGCTTCGTAACTTTCAAAGGGCTTCATCCGATGTCAGGGAAAGCCCTTTGGAAGCTCTGAAGCTGGCAATTGCGGTGGCTGGGACCCCCAGGGAGGTCTCCAAGGGCTTGCCCGCCACCATGGGAGACCTCCCTGGGGGTCCCCATCGCCGCGATCGGCGGCTTCGGAGCTTTCAAAGGGCTTTCCCCGACATCAAAGGAAGCCCTTTGAAAGCTCCAAAGGCAGGGAGGAAGGGCAGGAAATTCAAATTTCCCGCCCTTTCTCCCTGCCTTTTTGGCTTTGGAGCTTTCAAAGGGCTTTGTCCGATGTCGGGGAAAGCCGTTTAAAAGCTCCAAAGCCAAACGGCTCTCAAACGACTTCTTCCGCGCAGTTCGTAACTCAATTCCGCATTCGCAAGTAGGGAATGAGATTCCCTATGAGATCAGGTTCGTAACCCGAAACGTTCGCAACTAGGGCCGTTTGTAAGTCGAGGGCCCACTGTATTACAACAGGAGAAACTGAAATCTGGTTTCTCTGTGCACAGTAGGGTTAAGGTCTCTTCTGCCACAATTGGTGAAACTAGTAGTGGGAGGATGGACAGGGAGAAGAAACTATCAGACAACGGTGATTTTGAACCATAGAAGGAAGGGGTGAGATATTTGATTGGTTGGATTTATGATACCAGTTTAAGAAAGTCTGCATATTTCTTCACGTACAAGGCAGAAAAAACCTTGGGATTTATTTATTTTTACTAGAATGTTGGAAACCCAAAGCTGAGTGATTCATCCATGCTGCTCACTTTTATGTCTTCTGCCACTGAAGGAAATGTATGTTGATGTCATCAAATGGCACTCTTCTATGCATCATTATATGTCTTCATCTTTTATGAAGAAAAACAATTGCCAATAATAGCTCTTAGCTTCAAATCTGTCTGCTCCATGTTGTCCCTTTGCTTTGTAGAGCAAGCCACTTGAGTAAGTTCAAAGATTTTAACTCAGATCTTAGCCCTGTCACATTCTATTGCCTCATTTTTAAAAATAACCCAATACTTTAATGAGGAAAGACACTGACGTAGATGGTAATTTACACAGGGAAATGCTGCAACGTTTTCTACAAATGTCCCTTTACTTCAAAACAGACCTTCCATATCTTTTTCAGTGCTTAATTTGATCAGTTTGATTTCATGACTGCCCTTCGATTCTGGCACATTTTAAAAAGAAAAAACTACAATGGACCCTCGACTTACAGACGGCTCGACTTACAGACTTTTCGAGTTACAGACTTCTATGGCTGCAAAATTTAGATTCGACTTGCAGCCCGAGAATCGACTTACACACCAGAAAAAAACCAAAATGGAATAAAAATAGAATAAAAACCACTGGTTATGGGATTAATCGGTTTTCAGTGCATTGTAGGTCAATGGAGATTCGACTTACAGACTTTTCGACTTGCAGCCACCATTCCAATACGGATTAATTCCTTAAGTAGAGGGTCCACTGTATGCACACCATTGTAGATTTCCATCAAATGGAATCAATTAAAGAACAGAAGGATGCTGGAAGAAAGCTTTTTTTTTGGCACAATGTTTGTAATGCAGGCCTGAGCCAAAAGTTTATGGATGAATTTTTCTTTAAAAAAAAAAAAGGGGGGGGGAGTTAAACCTTTTGCTCTTCTCCAAAATAGATTCCTCCTTAATAAACAACTTTGGTCTGCTTTATTCCTCTCAAGTCTTTCACCCTTCAAACCTGAATGGCTAATAATGATGAGATTATATATTGCCCTATGTTTTTCTTTCCTGTAAAGGTGTTTGGATCATATTCTTTGAAGAAATAGAAAAATCTGAATTTCTTCTTGCTAGCTCATGTTTCCAAAAGAGGTTGTTGAGAGACTGAAGAAAATGTAACATAAATAAGTATGGAATTAAAGATATCCAAATTGTTGGGGGATTTCTCATTAAGACACAGGATATACCACTTAAGCTCATTATCCCAGTAAAGCTGCAATATTATATTGTAATGACATTCACAATGTTAATATTTTCAGAGTGGAGCAATTCAGCACTCAAAAGGATGTGCTTAAATGAACACATCTTGGTAGCCATATTTTTGGTGCATATGAAGAAAATATAATGCACATTTTTCCCACACACAAACACATCACTAGCCTCAGCAATAAATATATTTCCAAGGGAATATGTGCTTCATCCTGTTGCAACTTTCAGGAGGTGCAAAACTATTGTTTTTCACAAAGTGAACTCAAATAATTTCTTTCCCAACCCGAGTCATGGTGGAAATATTGAGCATTTAGATTGCTGGGAGCTCTCTCCTCTACCAATATGAAGTGTTGTAGTTTGGGCCAATTTTACCTTTTTTTTTTCAAGAAAGTTCTTAAATCCTATATACCTATACCTAAAAATATGTCTTGTGCAAAATAGTAGAGCTTCTCTTGAAGTAAACATGTGTCGGATCAGACTGTGAGTGACCTTTTTTCTAGTAGTCCATAGAGTTTCATTAAGACAGCAAATGGCTTCAAGCCAGTGGCAAAGGTGATTCTGATGTAGTGGGGGCAGTGAATCTATTCCAGATGGAATTCACTTTGAACTTTACAGGAATGAATTAAAAAATGCTGAAACCTATTCTTCAAAATAGGTGCAGCACCGTGGACAGCGCCACAACATGTAAAGGAAGTGGCCAGCCAGATACTGTATGGGAAATGTTTAAATGATAGCAAACCCTATGTTAACTTAGTACTTCACTTAGTATAGCTATTTCTCTCCATTTAGGGAAACTAAACCAAGTAACAGTAGAGAAGATGATGAAAAGCAAGAAAAGAAGAAGAGAAGAAATTAAATAAAGAGATATCCCATCATACACAACTCCGCTAATAGGCTATTTTTCATCAAATTGATGATCAGAAAAAAATTAATAAAGTACAAAAGAAAACGTTTAGGTGAAAGTTCTGTAATCCCTATAATTTTTCAATGTGTCAAAAAATGAGCAGAATCAAGACTGCATTTCTGTATTCAAATAATTCTATTATGAAGTAACAGATTCTGGAATCAAGAATAGAAACTCTATTTGGAAGAGCAGAAATTGAACCTGAGAAAGAAATAAGAAGACAGAAGAAAAAGACCTTTTGATGTATCTTGTATTATACTATAAATAGAAAGATATTTGTTGGTTCTTGACATTACCTGCTTACCTGTTAACTGCCGAATCTCAGCAAAAATTGAGAAGGCTGCTCCTCACTTATTAGCATGCACTTGGATCCCTGGTTGTTCAGGATCACAAAATGCACCTGAGAAACATACACACACTTAGAGTAGCATTATCAGGAACTAATGGACTCTGATGCACAGAACAAACTGTTGATTTATCACTGTGTCTGAAGATGGCCAACAAGTCAAATATTTGCCTAGAAAAGAAGGCCTGTAAGTTCACTTGTCATTACCATTTCATTTGTTAGGCTCCCAGACTAATTTTAAAATGCCCTGTTTGATGTTGAAGTCATCCAAAGAATTACAACCCACTGATGAGTGTATGAAAAAGATGTCTTGCAATTCTTCAGACCTATGCGCCCTGTGAGATCAGTGGAACAGTGGCTGTTATTCCAGGTTAAGAACTGTCCTCCAAGAGAGTCCTGTTTTACTATAAAATATTCTGGAACCATATACGCTTTTCTTTGGGTAGTGAGAGTTTTCTATCTTTCTTCTCTATCCCCCATTGTGGGTTTTTTTTTCTTTTGTGCAGTTGACCATTTGCTTACTCACCAAAGGTAATTCATGTGAGATAAAGACCTTGCACAACTCCCCAACACACATACACAATGCAGAACTTGGACAGGCGTCAGTGTCATCCTAACATATTTTGAACAGTTACCTCTTTACTAGGACCAACAACATAAAAACCATTTTGGTGCAGCATTTAGACACCATTTCCACTCTTCATCTATCCCATTATTTCCCAGACTTGAGAATAGATGGATGAAGACATTCCAAGGAGGCTGTGCAATGGTGAGCTTTCCACAATCAAAAATGTACATTTTTTCATTAGCTTCTACATTTTTATTCTCCCATTTATACTGTGAAATTAATTGAATGTATTTTTATTAGTACACATTAATGTGTTTAGCTTTAACTTTAAATTACTATTTCATTTATTCGTTAAAATGAGTTTGTAGAGTTTTATCAAAGTTTGAGGTCTTAACAAAAATCCCAAAAGGGGGCATGATGCCAACGTGTTTGGAAGCCACTGATCTACCCCATCCCTCATGGTGCTCTCCGAAACTTTTTGGCTTACCCTGTTTCATAGCATGATTAGCCCTGAATATTGTCAAAGATCGCCACCAATACATACTGCTGAGGCCGCAAAGGATGAAGCAATTATACACAAGTTATGGATACGTAAGTATATTTTATTTTGATTGTTCAAACTCCTCAATAATTTATTAGTTATAATTTAATGAAAGGTTTGCTAATTCAGTTGATAATAGTGAAGAATACTTTTCTGGTTGCTTTTATAATGAATAAACATTCCCCCCACTGCAGCATAAGTAATCTCAAATATGGCAATCTTCTGAGGCAAATGTACATACTTTTTAATAGAAGAAAGATAAATTAAACTAATTGTCTATGTAGTGTGTATCCAGACAATATATATTTATTTATTTAATTAAATAATGTTGATACCAATGAGATGCTGATTGGTTTGTAAACTGAACCTTCAGTACATGAAGAATTCCACAGGGCCTTTAAAAAGAAGAAAAAAAAATGATAAATGGAGTCTTAAGAGATTACATTCCATGCATCACTGCTGGCAGAGACAGAAAACAATATTTGAATTTCACATGCTTTGTGCTCTGAAAAGGCTGCATTAAAATATTTAAGTGTAAAACAGAATAATAAATGATTCAAATAAGTGTAATCATGCTATAAACATAATCTAAAACACACTATACGTAAAGAAAGCATTTGGACAAAAAAAACCCCCATCCGGTATCTATATGAAGAACACAATTAGGGAATAATCAAGCATCAAAACAAACAAAACAAACTGAAGAGAATTAACTAAATTATATTAGCTTCCTGTTGCTTTGAATCCAATTAATGACTAATATAAAGGAAACCTGGTTATCCCACATACTGAGCCCAACAAGCAAATCTGATGAGTTAGTGGTTTCATAGTCATGAGGAGAATATGACTAGCTCTCTGACATAAACAGTGCAAGAGTAATCAGGCAGAAAAGCAAGTAAAAAGGGGTGGGGAGCATTCATTCATATGTTGTAAATGAAATTATGTATTATAGGCATATAGCTGAAATACCGATGGTATAACAATGTATGAGGAAAACTGATGAAGTCAGCATCACAAAGTGATTTTTAGAATTTAAGTAATTCCTATTTCTGTATTCCAGTTTCTGTGCAATCTCTTTCATCATGTGGAAGCTGTGGGAGCTGAAAGATGGTAGGAGGAAGTCTTTCATTATTGAAAATTGCCACGAGTGGTAATATCATCCCAGCAGCAATAATTTTAGAAAATTAAAGACTTCCTCCTCCCATCCCATAGGTCCTTCAGCTTTCTACATGATGAAAGGGAGCACATGAGCTATTGGAGCCACAAGAGAGAAGTGTTTTTTTTTCAAAACAAACAAACAAACAAACAATCCATGCTGATGACATCATCAGCCTTCTGCAGGCATAGACTGCATGCTTTCAGTCTACATGAAATTTCCAGAGGAGTATGCATGTTACTGTTGCATAGGGCACAAACTTTAGTGGACTACAGTCCACTCCATCAGATTCATGTTAAGTCATGCCAAACATACAATGGCTGTTTTAAAATATACATAGGTAAAGGTAAAGGTTCCCCTTGACAAATTGCCCAGTTGTGTCAGACTCTAGGGGGCGGTGCTTATCCCTGTTTCCAAGCCATAGAGCCAGCGTTTGTCCGTAGACAGTTTCTATGGTCACGTGGCCAGTGCGACTTAGACACGGAACGCTGTTACCTTCCCACCGTGGTGGTACCTATTTATCTACTTGCATTTGCATGCTTTTGAACTACTAGGTTGGCAGGAGCTGGGATGGGAGCTCACTCCATTGCGTGGATTTGATCTCACGACTGCTGGTCTTCTGACCTTGCAGCACACAGGCTTCTGCGGTTTAACCCACAGCACCACCACGTCCCTCATACATACTAAATTATATATAATTTTTTTTCAGTGTAAAATGTTGAATTATGTATGGTCTTCATTTATCGGATAGGAATAATCCACCCGAATCAATGTATTTTTGGAGTTTTATTTTAAAATTATGTTACTATGCCTACATACTGCAGTGAATTTAGATGCTGCATAAGAAATTGCTTCTTCAACTTAATAATAACTAGGCTCGTTGGATTTTTTATATATAATGTGGCTGTAATAGTTTTATAGTTGTATAAATTTTATAAGTGTTTATGCACTATGTTTAGTCTTTAATGTTAAACCTTCCTTAACTTCAGGCTCTCCAGATGTATTGGATTGCCATTAGAGTTGAAAAAGATATTCATTGAATTTGAATTTCTACATGTACATAGTCATTTCATATTTCCCCAGACTGTCAATGGAACAGAATGAATCTTGCTTGTGAAATCTGCTTATTTCTCAGGTTTCTAATGTATTCTGTGCATAGTCAAAATGTGTACAATGGAAAATCGTGCATACATTTGCTTTGAACAATATAAAAATGGGTATAAAATGCACAGAAATCGATGGGTAAACAAGCACAGAAAGCTGTGTTTGTTTTAAAATGTATAAAATTATATATATTCATCTGGATTTTGTTTTAAATAGCCCTTTTCAACATTTGGGAAAGTAATGAGGTGAAACAAGAAGGCTGGTGTGAAACTGAGAGGTGAATTTGAGAAATTCACCACAAGTAAGACAGCAAGATTTTCATACTCCCAACCACAACTCCCATTACCCCCAGTCACCATAGCTAATGCTGACAGAGGTGATGGGAACTACTGTCAAACGCATCATGCGGATTCTCATTTGGACTTGATTAGAAACATGCTAAAAAGACCTTCACCTGGCATGAAAACACTAGTAGAAACAGTATCAAGAAAGCATTGCAAAGATGGGATTCTGCAATGGAAAAACCCATTTCATGGACTATCGCCGTCCACATCTCAGTTTAGAGGGAAGACTAAAGAAGAGCCCCATTTGAAGACCTGAACTGTCAGACTGATTCATGTCAAAGAAGGCAGATATTCTGATGTTATATTTAGGCTTTAATGATCATATCCAGTGCAATCAAGAGCATGTTTATAAATGCACAGGTTCTGTTGACAATGTTCACTTGTCTCTTTCATCGCAATAATTGAGAGTGCAACTAAAATGCCAAAATATTCTGAGAGTTGTGTCAGCGTATCCTTGTATACCATGACACATTCTCTGTGTGTCACTGTCTCTATTGTCATGTGCAGCTTCATTTGAACCAGGTTGATTCAGTGCAGGGGACTAAGACGCTCTTTAAATGGCCTTAAATAGACCCCTGCTTGACACTTTGATCTGCCCATTAGTCTGTCCTGATTCTGCCTGCATTCTTTTCCATAACCATTTTGTCCAAAGTCAATTTCTTTCCTCTTTTTTTATTCCAAGTGGCATAGCACTGTATCAGTGTTGCAGACAGAAAATGCCTATGTGATGCATGTGGCGCAGTACTGTTTATTAAAAAAATAAAAAATAAAAACCGGAAACAGTTTGGATAGTAGGCACGATTGCTGATTTCCTGATGGAACATCATCCAGACCATCTCAAACACATCACCAAGATTTCAGCACAGGAAATGCCCCATGGATAGAATAAAATGCTATGGCTGTTCAGAGAGCAGCAACAACAACAAAAAATAGCACAACGTAGTGTCGTTTAAAATAAACAACCTCCTGACAGGTTTTCAAAAAGAAACAATTCCTCAGAGAAAAGTGTGAGATTCCCCCATGCATAATATAGTGAGGACATTTTAAATTGATTCATTGTGCTGAACCCGGAGTAACTGGAGGAGTATATTGCATAGGGACAGGTTCAACAGATTTTGCCAGGTACTATGTCATATTATATCACAATAAAGAGATTCTATGGGTGTCTTGAGATGATGTGAGTGTTGTTCTGAAGCATCCAGGACTCAGGCTAAATCTTCTATGTGAGATCTGAAATGAATTTATCTTAAATGGCCACACCTCATCCATATCCACAGAAAAGGAAGCATTTATGTAAGACAAGCACTTTTAAAGAAGCAATTTAAAAACCAATGGATATCTACCATGTGAAACAGTAGCTATAACATGTCTTAAAGCACATGCCTTCATGGCCACCTGTGAGTGTGTATTACAGCTGTTCTCAAAAGAAATACAGAGGGACACACAGCAATGCAAACCTGAATCCAATCAGGAGGTGCTGATAGTTGTATTGCTAACATGTTCTGAGACATGTGGCATATTTCAGACGCTGGAAATACTATCATGATTAATATGGAAGACAGAGGGGGGAAAATCTACTTGCAACAGCAGAAGAGATTAACAACGGCAGGGACAGATGTTACAAGTAAGCATTTTTGGCAGACTTTCTGTCAGGTGGCAAAGACAAGACATTCCATTCCTTTGCAGGAAACCTCGTGGGAGTGTTGTGCAGCAATGGATTTAAATGGAGTCAACCGCAAATGTGTGGCCACAGTTGCCACCTGTTAAAGACAGAACAGCCCAGTAGCTCGTGTAAAACAGCTCCCAAGCAGAATGAGATTTATGCAGCAGTGCCTGCAGGTATATTCAGTTCTTTTGCCACCATGTCTGCTAGTGGAACAGATGGATAGATGGCAGGAAAGTATTGTGGGAAACATAAAAAGAGGGGTGAAGGGTGCAAATAAATGTTGGATTATATTAGCTATCTATACAATTTTGATTTCAAGACTTTGGGAAAGTTGTACCTTATGGTGACTATTACTATGCAATGAACTGTCTGAGAAATCATGCTGTTCCTTCCACCATGTGCACTTGCTTTGAGGCAGTAGGTTGGATCCAAGATCCTTCACATGCTGAACCTGTCTACATTGTTTTATACTACATACTGGAATGATGCATGACAGCAGTCAAATACAATTCAACTACAGCTTTCCTCTTGCTCAACCAGAACCATTAGAACTGCTAAAGAGTCAGCTGTGTTAATATTTGCGCAAGCTGTTAGAAAACATTTTTAGATGACTCTTTTCCTCTACCATCCTTTGGATCCAAACCATTCAAATGACCACAATCCCGTCCAAGCAATAGTGACTGTTATATCAAATCAGCTCACATGCCACCCACACCTACTGCTGTGTACGAATGGTAATGTTTCAATTTTTTTTTTTACGGTGTGTCTCCAATTAATAGGACAGATGATTGCAAAAGATAAGGAGAAAACTGAACATACTAGAAAACAGCATTAAAGAAAATAAGTCAGAATACAAAACAGTTTTTTTAAATCACTGAAGAATGAGAACAGAATAAAGGAGGTATAACAGAAAAGAGAGCTTTCATTATACAGTCGTTCTAAAAGAAGGAAAGTTGTTAAGCATGACTTAAGTAACCAATTAATCAAGTAAGCATGCCAGACTGAAGGTGAAGTTAGCACCCATTCTACTTTAAAAGCTAACACTGATCACACAGTTTTGCAAGTAAATCACTGAGCACATATTTCTGCACTGGGTTGCACCAAGTATGGCACAGCACTATGACAGCGAAACAGATTCATAGGAATGAGTTCCTGTCCCACTAGGAATGATGGAAGAACACTGCACCAACGTTTTCATTTGTGGAACTTTGAAGTCGTATAGTTGTGTCCAGCCGCACTAGAGAAGAATAGGGAACCAAGGCAGGTGGCACAAAGTTGATACTGAACTCAGAAGGATCAAATACAGCAAAACAAATTATGAACTCCAGATGCAGACTGCACTATAACAATTGATGACCAATTATTCAACAGAAAGCACTGTATCAAGCATTATGCTAATGCATATGCTAATTGTAAAACAATCCACCACAAAGAGCCATGTTAAAACTCTGTCCATCTGTGATTACTCAGATTAGGAATTTAGTTAGTGTTAATTTGTGTAGCCGTGAGAGTAGCCAGTAGCTGCAAGGCAGCAGATACATCTTCTAACTTTCAGTGCTTTCCATAGAATATAGAAATTTAGCAATTCTCTTTTATCCTATCACACGACAACCTGCCTACTAAAATCTGATACCAAAATACAAATAAACAGAGAAGCAAGCAAGAACCTGAGGCTGTGTTGGTATATATGCATTTCTGTTTGTACATTTCTGCCTTGCAATTAGTATCAGCAAATGCAATCTACCATTTGGGGGTGGGGGAATCGTTGGCTTGGATCTTACATAAAATAGATCTGGATGAAATGCAAGGTACTTCAGAGAACAGCATGGGACTGCCTTTGAATGATCCTCTTACGAGGTAAATATTTAATATTAAAATAAATTTCAATGGAATTATGTCACCTTAATTAACAGCTCCAGAAACACACACTGAATTATAATCAGTGAACATATAGGTCATGCTGCCTTGGTAAAAGATCCCAAAACAGAATGTTTCATCATATAAAAGAGTCTGAATCTTTCTACTTTAAGGGACAAGCAGTCCTCATATAACCTGAGGCTTCATAGAAGAACTTCGGTTGCCCAACAGCAGTAGTTGGCAACTTGTGCCACTTCACATGTTTGTTGATCCGTAACTCCCATCAATCTCAATGAACGGATGGGAGTTATTTATGGTGAGATATGATGTTGTTACAGCCTAACATCTTTGCCTGGTTTGTGGTCCAAGAAAAGAGGAACATATTTCACAGTGCGGTCCTCCTTTACTTGAATCACAGTATCTATACTTATACTTCTATTAGTGATATAACAGAGCCATAACTGTGTAAATTCCAAGGACATTTATGCTCTCTATGAATTTCTTTAACACACCGCTCTTCAGCAATCACACCCATCATGAACTGTGAATACTGCTGATAACAAAGCCACAGCTCAAATACAGTATTCATATAATGAATGAGGTTGCGACTACATGGTCAAATATTGGAGGATTTGCTGCAGGTGTAAAATAGATATATTTGCTCTTTTTAAAAATTGATCATATGACACAAAGGTCAATTCCATTCAGTTCAGTCCTTTCTGATCCTCGTGAGAAATTTTTTTTTTCTTCTGCCACTGGAGGTTTCTATTTTTTTCAAGCTGAAACAATTTGAATGGACTTTTCTCCACGTGATTTGTTGTTTTATTCTCAAAAAGGATGAGGAAGGCATGATTGTGAGTGGTATTCTGGTGATGTACTAAGATGGGTACTGTTACAGTAATGTTGACATCACCTGTCAGTCACTGCTGAAGCTGTATGTCATCTGCCAATAGCGTGACGGAAGGTGGGACTTAAGGGGCGGAGCTAGTGTATATAAGGGGAGTGAATGGTGTGAGTGCTTTAGATAGGGATTTGAGATAGGGCTGATTAGGGACCAGGATAAGGTTATGCTAGGAAGGTTAGGGCTTGAAGACATTGTGAAGTAAGAACTGTGCTATCTAGTGAGGATCTGTGAGAGAGTGTGTGTGAGTGTTACTTTATTACAGTGATTGCCTTATTATTTTTATTCAAGTGATTTACCATTCCTTTTGTCGTACACAATAAACACAAGTTCTTTTATTTTAAAATCATACATTGGCCTGAAGTATTATTTGAGGGAATGGTTGGTGGCAGCGTGAATTAAGTGTGAGTGAGTGTGAGGTAATATCCCCTTTGTGACACATGAGGAGGCTGTTTGTGAGTGGTATTCTGGTGATGTACTAAGATGGGTACTAAGATGATATTCAGGGCAGCAGGAACACCTACTACAAGGATCTTTCTCCCTAATTGCCTTGAAGTATTTTGTTTAAAGAAACTACTAGTTTAAAGCTGGATCACCTCTGAACAGACAAAATCAAGAGATAAAAATCGATATGAAATAGTAACAACTCTGATGAAGTACTGTAGACCAGTGGTCCCCAACCTTGGCCTCCAGATGTTCTTGGACTCCAGCTCCCAGGAATCCTAGCCAGCAGGTGGTGGTGAAGGCTTCTGGGAGTTGTAGTCCAGGAACATCTGGAGGGCCAAGGTTGGGGACCTCTGCTGTAGACTATTACTATGTTTCCTTGGTATATGTGTACGTGTTTGTATATTACGGAGAACTTCTGAAAGCAGTCCCTATTCCCTAATGCCAGGCAGTATTTTAAATAGCCCACCAGCTTTACAATAATCCATAAAAAAAATCCAGGGATTAACAGAAAGTGGGATCAAAGGGAAGACGGCTGTGGGGTGGATCAAACTGCATCAAATTGAGGGGCCAATGTGGATGCTGGCACCAAAACAATCTACAGTCTGTGCGACCACCTAATCCAAACAGAAGTGTAAAACAGAAGTGAACCAAGCTTCAGCAAAGCCTAATCACTCCAATTCAGCTTGCTAGTGTAGTCACAGCCTGAATGAAGAATGAATCCAAAGCAAGGTTTGATTTTGTGAAGCAGCTAAGATGGAGATCAATAGTAACAGGAGTGGTCTGTAAAAGCAGACTTTCTTACCCAGAACATGCCATTGACAAGACTGAGGAGTTCTGCGCCCTAAATTAGGCCTGGATGGAAGAAGCTCCTCCTCTCTCACAGGAGGAAAGCACATTAAAGACTTAGGAAAAGCATCTGGCTGTCTTCAAATGCATCTGACAGAAGTCTGCTTCAAGCCTGAGATTCCTATCTCTTTGCTAATCAGAAGAGCTACCCCTAGGAGTTCGCATAATTCCATCACCAACTGCCCTGCAACCTGACTGGGTCTATTCATCTTCTGCCCTTGTTTTAATAACTCAATTGACACATCAAAAATTATTCATTGATCTCCAAATCAAAGAAGTCTTTGAAGAACTGAGGAAGGTTAAGAAGATGTTAAATTGGCATTGATCGTTTAAAATACACCCAGCACTTAAGTGGTAAATGCCACTTTCACACACATGCACAAATGCATGCTTGTCTACACACACACACACACACACACACACACACACACACACACACACACACACACACACACACACACACACACACACAAATAGAGGTTGCACATGAGGCATTTTGCTTAGATGTCGTTCTTTGTATTTGCTGTATAAATTAGAAACAATGTCTTTCTGACTGGTTCCCTTTTGATAGTGACATTTGACTGAGCTCTCTAGACTGCCTGTGCAAACACACACACACACACACACACACACACACACACACACACACACACACACACACAGAGAGAGAGAGAGAGAGAGAGAGAGAGAGAGAGAGAGAGAGAGAGAAACCGATGTCTTCATGTTCACCAAAATAAATTAGATTGCTTCCTATATTTTAATTAGCACTTCATGTTATCAGTTTGTTATAGAGGAAGGCAAATTCCTAAACTTGGGGCAAATCC
Organism: Pogona vitticeps; assembly: GCF_051106095.1. Lineage (NCBI taxonomy): Eukaryota > Metazoa > Chordata > Lepidosauria > Squamata > Agamidae > Pogona > Pogona vitticeps. The sequence continues at coordinate 16,060,306 of NC_135787.1, read as the reverse complement.
AAGTACTTAGATGCTTAGAAAATAAAGAAGTGAGCAAAATCACAAGCAAATGTGAGAGATCAAATGCTCAACTGAGCACAAAGTCATTTTTGTTCTTGACATCCTGGAAAACAAATGAAACGAAATATCTTATTTCTTGTCCTGAAAACTACACACATCCAAAGATAATGGGAATATCCAGTTTCTATGTTGTTGCAGCTTGATATCTATCTTTTTCAGAATGAGCCTCTAACATATTATGTGTCAACCACCCTACATCTGGATGAGGTTGGCTGAAATATTATTAATAACAGTGAAGGAAATCTGTTCTGCTGTTCTTCAGCAATCCCCATAATACTAAAATAAGGTTATAGTAGAAGGTGAATACAGGCAAACATAATGTTGAAGAGCCACCTTATTGAGGAAAGAATGTATTCAAAGAATTCTGACAAGAGCAGACATGCATTAAATTCTATACTAGTAAAACAGATTAGGTCTGAAAAAATAGGACAAAGAATGCCTCCAAAATACCATGGTTGAAAAAGAACCATCACTTTCCACTCAGACTAATGTCTATCAACTAGAAGGTTCTGTCTAAAGTTTCCCATTTGAATTAAAATACTTGATTTGGTGGCATATACTTTACAGATACATGTACAAACTATGAACACATAATGTATATGATATAACATTAGTTGGATCACTTCACTATCACAATGACTTCCCTTTCTTGGGTTTAGAAAAGTGTTATGTCACATTTTCCTATAATATTCCACCTGCATTTATTTTCTCCCATATGCTTTTGCTAATATAAATTGGCTAAAACTGGTCAGATCAAGATATATGCATATCTGGATGCTTGTTAACTTATGCAAAGAACACATGTGCTATTATAATGAAAGATACTAACTATGAAACACAAGAGATATATTGTTGGAGAATCATGAAATGTGGTTGCCACAAACTATGGTTCACGTGCCCTATCACAGTCATTAAACAAAATAAAGCTGCAAAATAATGTTCATTTGAGAATTTATCAACCTTGGAAGATGCCTGTGTGGTGAAGTATTTAGCTTAAACTGTTCACATAGGAAAACAAGTGGGCAGTAGCATGCTCAAGGGTTAGAAACCTATTTGTGTCCATTTAAGGTTTGTGTTAATCTGATAAAACAGAACTGAACCAAATAGTTATCTTAAGGAAAGGTTTTTCACATCAAACTGAGGGGAAAAGGAAGGTTATAACAGGGCAAGGGCCATCTCTGCGGTAACACTTTTTGTGTGAGATTCATTTCCAGGGAGCCCCATAAAGCCTCTTATGACTGAAACTGAAGAAGCTTTGTAGCTCACATAAAATTCAGTTGTTTCAGTGGGATAGCAAGGCGTGAGTAGTTTTCTCAGAACACCGGCCTCTGTGTGTTTTCTCATCTGTGCATTGTTTCATCATTTTTAAAAACTGTTTTATTCTTGCTTTTATTTGTTGTTTTCTGACTGATGCCTTTTGCTTGGTTGGATAAAGATTTAAAAAAACAAAAATACTCTCTTCCTACATGTATTCTTGTAATGTAATAGTATCAGCATGGACCTATAAATTGTTCTCATTCATTTAAATCTTCCTGTTGTACATGTATGTAGGCATATATAACTCTGAGTTTGTATCATACCTCATAACTTCAATCTATTTTCTTCTTTTGCAAGGTACTGACTTGTGTAAGTTATCACTCCAGAAGGCTGATGATGTCACTAATTGAGATATTTTCAGAAACTGCAGACTTTCCCTTCACATCCATGGCTTGTCTGTCTTGCAAATAATTCCTTTCATTGTGTGGAAGCTGTGGGAGCCCAAAATGGAAACAGAAAGTCTTTGATTGCCATCAGATGACATTATTCACAAGGGTACATTTTTAGGATTTAAAGACTTCCTTCTTCCATGTCATAGCTTCCATGTGATAAAAGTGACTATTTGCAAGTTGGACAAACTCGTGGGACTAATCTAATCCCACCAGTGATGTCATCAGCCTTCTCCAGGTGTAATTTATGCAAGAGGATTACAAGCATTGTATGATGCACACATATCATTAAACAGAAAAACAGATTAAAAAGTAAAATGTAGGGGTGGAAATTCAGATAGACGTAGTACATCTGAATCACACAACTTTTAACTCAGAAAAACAAGATTCTTGATTGTTTTCTTGCAGTCACATGTCAGAATCTCCAGAACCATTCCTTCACCTATGATCCTGACTACTATTTCCATTTCTTTAAAAAGCAATAAAGCAAACCAAAATAATATTCCCTTGAAGTTAATGTCACGTATACTAAGAGAAAAAGTAAATTGTGCTATCCTGACCACTAATTCAGATGCTCATACATAGTCTTTCAACAAAAGTGACACACACAAAACAAAAATGTGTGCTAGTGGAACAAGTCAAAAACACATCCAAGTCTACATCAAACATCAGAGATTGACTTTAGGAAATACCATTGGGAAAAACAATAGTACAATGTTCTTTCAAATTGGTATGAATTTTGCTTGCAATGTTCTTGATTACCAATACACTTTCAAAGACAGCTGTAATGGGGGAGGTGGAAGAAGTACATACAAACCAATGTTCAGTTGTTCCACAGAAATGTGAACTTTCTTAACAGTCACTGTTCATAATTGCATCAATATAGAAATTCTAATTTTCAATTAAATTACTAGCTACACCCCCTGCTGAGACTCAATGCTTAAAATATTAATGCAAACTTATTTGCAAAGTTCTTCCATTTTCCTTTGTAGCACAATGTAAAAACCAAGGGTAGGGTGACTGGCTTACCCTCCAGTAATTACAAGCATAATAGGTTCATAAAGTTGCAATAAGTATGTAAATGCTTTTTTAGGTTTGAAAATACAGAAGATACCAATTTATACTAATACATATTCTCCCAGTTCATCTCCACACAAATTCTAGAGCATACAAGGGAACTGTTGGTAAAACATGCAATTAATAGGACATTGGTATGCTGGCAGGTAGCTGTAATTATCTTTTGTGTGTGTTGCAGAAGGCATTTGAGAATCATTTAGCAGTGAAAGATAAATGGCGTTGCACACTTTTACATCAATCCACAGACAGAGCAGCAGAAAAAGAACAGAGGAGGTAGACATTTAAATATCAATGCAGAAGATAAAAGAAAAACTGTTTAATACAGTTACTTACATCGTGGCCTACAAGTTCAGTCTGTGTAGATTTATCTGCTTGAGAGACAAGAGCGCTCTGTAAATGTTGGGCCTTCTCCTGTGAAAAAAAGACAACAAACATCAGGTCAGTCATGTTTCTCTTTTATGTTTCCTCAGGTAGTAACAACAGCAGCAGCATTCCATCAAGTCAATTTTGACTTATGGCCACTCTTTCCAGGGTTTTCTAGGTAGGAAATATTTGGAAATAGTTTACCATTCTTTTCTTCCAGGGGCTGTGCAGCTTGCCCATGGCTACACAGGATCATTTTTGACCCTGGAGACATACTGGGGAATTGAACACCCAACCTTATACAGTGGTGTCTCGCTAGACAGTTACCCCGCATGACAGTTTTTTCGCTAGACATTGACTTTTTTGCGATCGCTATAATGATTCGCAAAACAGTGATTCCTACGGAGGAATTTTGCTGGACAATGTTTGGTCCCTGCTTCGCAAACTGATTTTCGCTAGACGGCGATTTTGACAGCTCCCTCCACGCTCACAAAACGGGTGTTTTTGGGACCTAAGCTTCGCAAGACAGCTATTTAAACAGCTGATCGGCGGTTCACAAAGTGGCTTTCCTATGGCCGATCTTCGCTAGACAACGACGATTCTTCCCAACTGGAACGCATTAAACAGGTTTCAACGCATTCCAATGGGGAAAGGCTTTTTGCTAGACAATGACGATTTTAGTGGAACAGATTACCATCGTCTAGCGAGTCACCACTGTAACTAATTCACTGAGCTATCTAGCCAGCTCAGATAGTAACATCCAAATAACTACTGCAGACATTGCATTATAAAAGGTACCAGGCAAAGCTTATTATGGTGCTTATTCTAAATGCAAAATTCATTCCCCTGAAGCTGTCTTGCTAGTTCATTTACTAGGCAGATGCTAAGGCTTTTCGCCTTGATTTAGGTGTTAATTGAACAGCATTAGGAAGGGAGAACCACAGTGTGATATGCAAAGCTTTATTTCTTCAGAAACTAATTTAAGACAGTACCACTTTACAAAAGAAAACAAGACATCCACAGTCTTATTCTCTGGAGAAGTTACTAGAATTTTACACATCTAATTGTCTGTTATATAATGTGAAAAATGTAAGGACCATCACTTGCATTTGTTCATCCAAGGGAATACGCATAAACACAGCAGAACCAACACTGGGGAGGATTATAAGTGTAAGTTAAAGATACAACTCCATGAGGTATAAGGGTGAAAACACATTTAGAAGCTTTTCAAAATGTCAATATTCTGGGTTTTATTTCCCTCCATTTTCAGTACTTCATGTTTCCTCTAGTTTAGCTTCTTATTGTTGTTCTTTATCATCTGCGTTAGATTCCAAACACACCTCTGCTGATGTCTCATCTAAAGACTGGGGGGGCGGGCGGCGGAAATTAGTATCTCACTTGTTTTTGTCAGTTTTGTACATGCTCATTCATAAACCTCTTAATGTCTTGTTTTCATGTTAAGTACAAAAACAATCACTGGAATACAAATCTAAGTATATATTTTCAGTAACATTTCTGTGAGAATGTACACATACTGTATAATTCTGCAATCGCATACATATTTACCTGAAAGCAGGAGTTCTTAAAACTTATTAACTATTCTAAATAGATATGTAAAAGAGAGCAGTGATCCTTTATATTCTTTCAAAGCATATCCATTCAAATGTTTTGCAATCCTTTTTTTGAAACTGAGAACTGTGTCAGAGTACATTATTTGCAAAGTATGAACGAGACAGCCAGTGGACATTACCAAAGCAACTACTCCTGCTAGAGGTGTATCTTAGATAAATTTCTAGTGCAACTCTGTAAGATCATTTACACAATTAGATTAGCATTAATTTTTTCTTGGATGACTTAGCATCATTTTCCATTCCTCCCGGACGTCTATTACACAATGGATCATTACATGACCTGGATCCAATATCCACTTTAGTCATTTTCTCTTACAGTTGAGCAGAGCAGAATAAGTTTCACAAAGAAGCTTCACTGCAACAGAATACGTGGACTCTGTCTATTCTTATGGGATTTTAATAAAGAATTCTGTATGCCATAAAAGAAGACATAGCTACACGATTCTGAGGGAAGTTCCCAACTTATCCCTGCCTCCTGTTCCATCTACAAGCTGGTTTCTGCCAAGTTATGATTATTTGCGAATACCTGCCAAACATCTACAATAGTGGTTCCCAACTGTGGGTTCCCAGATGTTTCTGGCCTACAACTCCCAAAACTCCTGGCCAGCACTGCTAGTGATGAGGTCTTCTGGGAGTGTTAGTCCAAGAACATCTGGGGACTCACAGTTGGGAACCACAGATCTATTTTATTTACTTTTTACATTTCTATCCCACCCATCTAGTTAAAGAATGCTGCTCTAAGCAGCTAACAGCAATAGAAATAATAACCTGCCCACAGCACAAACTTACAAATGATAAAAACAAACAAAAGAACTCTTGAGGAAATGGCAAAAAAAAAAAAAAAAAAACTCTAATTGAAACACATGGGTCCACAAGAGTATCAAATGGGGAGGATGTTATCAAAGGGCTCTTAGAAAAGCTTAGCTTTCACACATTTCATAAAGGCCAGAAGGGAGGGAGTCTGATGAACACCAATAGGCAACATATTCCACAGTGTTGTGGCCACACTAAGAAGGCCCACCTCCTGGTGGTAGTGTTCCTGGACTCTCTAGGGATGATCGCTCGCAACTGCGAAGCCTGGACAGACACGGTGGCTCAGGTCAATGACCTTAAGGAGAGATGATCTGACAGGTAACAAGGTCCCAATCGTGAAGGGATTTATAAGTTAACACTAGCATTCTGAATTTGGCGTGGAAGCAAAAATAACTTTTTTTACATCTTGGCAAAGCAAAAGAGTTATGCTCCTTAGGTTTCACTGGTATAAATTCTGGCTCCTTCTTAGTTGTTCCTCCCCTTCAGCTCTTCAATTAAGGTTACGTTCCAATCTAGAAAAAACCTGTCTAGAATTTGGAGTCATTGGTCAAAAGCCTTTTGGTGAGGTACGCTTGTGTAAGTTAAATTGTGTAACTCACTACAGTAAATTGCCTCTAGCTAGTGAGGAGCTGTTTGTACTACTTAAGTAGACACCTGTTGCACAGACATATGCCTTCTAAAACAACCAGCATCTCATTAGTTATTTCCAATTTGCTGTGATTAGTTACTCAATTAAACTTATGCATGTGCAAATAACCAACAAGATGGCCATATTTTGCAAGGAAGATACAATCTGAATGAACACGACTAAGATATTAAATGTAGTGGTGTAATGAGTTACGTTTTATAAATTCAACTATCCTTTTAATGACATTTTGAGGGTTTTCAGATACAATTTGACAAGAAGTTTGCAAGTTTCATACACTCTCTTATCAATTGTCAGGTGCTGTTTCAAAATTATACATAATACATAACTAATAAGCAGGGCAGCAATTAATAGAATAAGTAACGTTTGCAGCATTGTTATGAGTAACAAGTTTCTTTTCAAATCCTGTAACAAGAAAGAGGAATGAATTACCTTTAAAAAGTAACTTGCCACACTGTATTGCTTTCTGTTTTGCTTCCAGGTCATGTGCAAGGTACATGAGACTGAGTAATGTAAGTGACATAGTGAATAGTGGCATAGCAGGGCCATCAGAGGGGTTCTCCTGCCCCTCGTTATGAGCAGGAACTGTTTTTCACAATACATTATACATGAAATATTTCCTTTGCTATTTATATTCACGGTAATGGTCTCTAACCTAAAACGGATTTTATTCCGCACTTTCCATAAATCCATAGTACCTGTCAACTATTGATTCCAAGTGAGACATACATTACAAAAAACCTCCCTCAATGAAGATGCATCCAAGAAGAAGAAATGATCAATTACACCAGAACAGCCTTCTCCAACTTAGTGTCCCCCAGGGATGTTAAATTACACTATCATCTTCTCACATCATTAGCTACACTAGTCGGGACAATGGAAGCTATAATGCAACACATCTGGCCACACCAAGCTGAGGAAGCAGAGTACAGGAAAAACAGAGTTTGAAGCACAAATAGGGATGTGCTAGCCATGGGTCATTTCTAAATAGAAAGTTCCTCCCTAACATGAGTAGGGCATGGACTGAATGTGAGAAAGCTACTGTAGGATATAACACAGAAGGAATTATTCTAATATAGGGTGATCAATTACAAATAATGCTCATTGTTTTGTATTGATTATTTTAATATAAATTACAACAAATTCCAGTATTACACATTGCATTACTTCTGGACTTGCTCTGTCGGCATAGAGGTCACTTTCTTTAAATTATAGGTCTCACAATAACACAGCAACAGCTTGGAACAATCTCTTGGAAGACCAATAACTGGAAAGCAAGTGTGTGTGTGTGTGTGTGTGTGTGTGTGTGTGTGTGAGAGAGAGAGAGAGAGAGAGAGAGAGAGAGAGAGAGAGAGAGAGAGAGAGAGAGAGAGATGTCAGAGACATTAGGATTTGGCCAAATATTGAATACTCTTTGTGATTATTTTGTGAATCACACCTTTGAGCAGATGGGAAGCCTAAGCAATTTTCAAGTGTTTGGAGAAAGGCTTCTGAAAACAGCCCTGGAGAGATTGGGCTCACAAACATAAATAAAAAGACATCACAGTAGAAATAAAAGGATTAGATCAGGAAGGGCAGGTGAAAAAGAAGTTTGTATCCATAGGTCATACATGCATTCAGAACTGTGCCACTATAGTAATAATCCCTTGTTTGCCTGGATACTTATTGATCAAACTCTCTGAACTCCATGATTCACTAGCTGCTCTTCAGAAATAAAGAAATCAGAATGAAAAAGGATAGGATGAAGCCATTTTTTCAATGACTCACAGCCAACTATACGCCTACTCTCCTCTGTGAATGTCTTACCCTTTTCAGAAGGTAGCTGACATAATGCCCATCATCTCATCTTACAGAGATCAAAACACTCCCTGCTTAGTTTATCTAGGCAGATCAATAATAGATGCTCCGTCATATAACACAGCCTATACCTAGAGTTTCCCTGATATCTTAGTCCGGGAAGAGTTCTGCATCATGGGTCCCCATGACAACTCTGCATCATGGTAAGATCTAAAATGTCTAAGACTAATTTAATTTCCCACCACGTTTGGGCAGCACAAACTGTAATCCTACAAATCTCTACTTAGGAGAATGCTCCCTTGACCCATTTGGACCTATTTCACATTAAATGTTTACAGAACTGAAGATCTGAAACGAGAGGTGAACCAAGTTCAGTATGTGTACAGCCAAAGGTGGCTTACAGCTCCACAGGTCACCATAGAAAACTCTATGTATCAAAGGATGAGGTTTTGTCTGTGTAAAATAGTTCCTAAAAAGCTTGCTTCGTTCCATTGCTTTTCTTATATAAAGTAAAAGCAGCTCAACTAAGCCTGTTATATGCTATCAAATCGTCTCCAACTTCAAACAAGCAATCCTCAAAATGTTCTGTCCACCACTGCCCTGCTCAGTACATGTAAACAAAAGCCTGTGGCTTCCTTTAGGGAGTCAGCTCATCTATTTGGTCTTCCTCTTTTCCTCCTGTCTTCCACCGTTCTCGGCATTATTGTCATTTCCAGACAATCCTGCTCTGTCATGAAATGCCCAAATTAGGACAGCTTCAGCTTCAACGTTTTTGCCTCCAGAGATAGTTCAGGCTTGATTTGATCTACGACCCACTTGTTTGTCTTTCTGGCAGTCCAGGGTATCCACAAAGCTCTCCTCCAGCATCCACATTTCAAATGAAACTTATTTTTTCCTTGTCAAAAATTCAAACACACAAAAATCCAGTATTTCTACTTTTCAACAGTTCATTTTGGAAACAGTTGCCTTCTGTGCATTTCTTCAGAAAAAAAGTCCTGGAAACAAACATATTCTCCTCGAACTCCACCCATCTTCCTACTTTTGACTTTCTATTTAGGTGTCTAATCCATTTTCTCCTGGACATCTCCATAAAACTTTCAGTTTCTTCTTCAGTATATTTAGTTGAATGAAGGATGTGAATGACTGCAATGCTGATCTTCTATGAAATCTGATGGATATTATCTGCTAACATTAGAGCCCCGACATTGACTACTATGCCTCACCACGTTATTACAGCCCCATCATGTCTTCTTGGTTTGTTGTTTCCAGAACTTTGTAATTATTTGATTGAAAATACTGTGTTCACCCATTTTCTTTTGCTCACACCAAATTCTGCAATGTTTAAACAATCAATTTCTTATTTTTTAAATTGTATTTTATTTCAAGCTTATCTTGACTCATAATCCTCACATCCACGGTTCTAATTGTATGCATTGCGTGTCACTGGCTGCTTCTATTGCCTCTGTGCACATCAGCAACTAAACACCCTTTTGACTTTTATCCAGCTGCTTAATTAACAATGGCATTATTCATACTTACCCTTTGTTTTCCCACTACCTGAGTGCCTTCTGACTACCATAGGTAGGAACAAGTATAGTTAAAAGAAGAACTATAAGCAAGCAACACATTCTTAGGTTACTACAGTTACAGGACTGTCTGCTTGGCAAAAGCTTAATAAAATACTTGTCATTAGGGATAAGATTTTCAGATTTTTTTTTGCATTACAAATCCTATAATTCTCCATTTGGGGAGTTCTAGAAATGCACCTTATACCTAACTAAATGTGGCTTACTGGGAGAAAGGTCTAAACTGGAAGGCCTTGAGGCATAGCTGACCTAGGACCACTCAAGTTTCCTGTTTCTCCCCAGTGCAAGCTGGGAGCTTTCTTTCTGAATGGGATGCTAAGCAGAGCTAGGCCTTCATTCTAGGCCTTTATCCCAGGTGAGTCAGCTAGGTACAAAGTGTCTGTCTTGAGAGTTAGAACTCCCAGAATGGAGAACGGTGGGATTTGTAGTAAAAAAACAAACAAACCTGAAAATGGTTGTTGTGGGTTTTTCGGGCTCTTTGGCCATGTTCTGAAGGTTGTTCTTCCTGACGTTTCGCCAAAACACTGGTAAACCGGGCAAATTGGAACTGTGCTCAATTTCTCAGCACCGAACTCAACCATCTGAATTGGGCCCTACAGGCGAATGGCTATTCCAAGAATGAAATCGAAAGAGCCATCGAACCAAGAAAACACTGACAGAGCATGGACAGAGTTCCTACTCCAGTCCTCTGAAGATGCCGGCCACAGAGACTTGCGAAACATCAGGAAGAACAACCTTCAGAACACGGCCAAAGAGCCCGAAAAACCCACAACAACCATTAGATCCCGGCCGTGAAAGCCTTCGCGAAAACCTGAAAATCCTATCCCTTCTGGCCAATCTCTTTAAAAGACAGAAAGGTGTGGCATAAATGTTTTCAGCAACATAAATAAATACAATGTGAATTGGCTGATACGATGTCAGTAATAACACTGACCCAATTCGTATGGTGTATCCCGTAAGAGTCTTTTCAGCCATCCTCCCCAAGCCTCAGAATGTGAGGCACAACAACCAATGCCAGTCACCTTCCACATAGATTTTAGTGGCAGGTGCATTAGTCAGTTAGATTGCAAGAATCATTACACTAAGCTTATTCCAATTGCAACTAATGTTTATTGATGACTCTTGACATTAATTAAATCTCTCTGCTATGTGCTTCCAATATTTCTCTGCCTACCAAGTTGAGGGAACTGTGTAAGCACAATTATGAAAGAGAGGAAGAAAAGAGAGGTTCCCATTTCCCTGGAGTTTGTTACTTTTAATCATCAGAACATAATGTAAGGTGAGCAAGATACAAGTAATTTTAAGAATAAACACATGCATGCATGCTCAAATAGATCATAGACGACCTGATCTGGCCTGGTATTCATGTCAACCGGCTCAGGCATTAGCCATTTCAGACATACCAACAAAATACAGCGTTTTCCTCCCTAAACAAAAAAAAATATAAAATAAAAAATCCACTTCCACTGCTGTAGCCATTGCCATAGAGAGGAGCATCTTCAGAAAAATCTACTAAGAAAAATCATTCGCCATCCATCTGAGGTGGCATCCAATCTGGAATCCCATTCCACCCCATAAGGAGTATGGTGATTAGGTGCATGAACCAGAGCTGTTTGGAGGAGCTGCAGAACCCCCAGCATATAGCTCCCCAAAAGTCATTCTTTTGACTTCTCCCTTGCTTCCTTTAAGATTGGTGATGAAAATTCAAGGCTTTCAGTTTCAACCGTTAGCTACAGAGATATGTGCAAATAATTTTGGAAAATAGTGTTGTATATTTGATTGGCATGAGCAGCTTGCCACTGAGTTTGTGCCTAAGAATATCCAGAATATCATTAACTTGAATTTTACAAAGGTGTTTCATTAATACAAAAGTTATGATAAATCTCTGTAGGAAAGCTATGAGAAGCACCACAAAAGGTACCAAAACTGAATAGAAAATACATAAACATTCTCAGGATTCAGAACCATGTTGATATAGCTGTGTGCCAGAATCCTGTTGTATATTCTGTTATTGTTGTTTAGTATTTAAGTCGTGTCCGACTCTTCGTGACCCCATGGACCAGAGCATGCCAGGCCCTTCTGTCTTCCACTGCCTCCCAGATCTGGGTCAAATTCATGTTGGTAGCTTCAGTGACACTGTCCAACCATCTCATTCTCTGTCGTCCCCTTCTCCTCTTGTCTTCACATTTTCCCAACATCAGGGTCTTTTCCAGGGAATCTTCTCTTCTCATGAGATGGCCAAAGTATTGGAGCCTCAGCTTCAGAATCTGTCCTTCCAGTGAGCACTCAGGGGTGATTTCTTTCAAAATGGATAGGTTTGTACTCTTTGCAGTCCAGGGGACTCTCAAGAGTCTCCTCCAGCACCACAACCACACCACAACCAGCACCTGTTGTGCATAGGTAGAATTTAACCCCAGCATTGTGCATGCTCTCATCTCTTGAACACAGGTGGATTTTAATGGCCTGATTGTGCAAGGAGGTACTGGATGATGTCTTGCACTACCTTACAAAATGTTAAACCAGTTGCACAACAAACAGTTGTGCAAGTAGTTCACCCAGAACTCTCCTGCAGCACACCTCACTTCTCATTCCTCTCCTAGTCTGCTTTGTCCCTGGAGAAATGTTCTGCTCTGCTCAGCCCAGTTTCAACAGGGCGAAGTCAGAAATGACTCTAATGTTTGCTTCCCTTATTGAGCAGATGCAAGTATCAGGAAGGACTGCATCACTCTTTCAGCTGAGACCAAAGATTTTCCAAGCTTTGCCTTGACATTACATCTTGACCATGGCACTAAAACAAATGCTTCTGATGAGCTATGATATCAAGCGATAAAAGGAAAGGAACGCTTCATAAGTTTTAATGATGGATGCAGTGAACATGTAGAAGAGACTGCAAGCTTTTGTAGAGAAAGTTTGCAATTTGTTTAATTTTTTCAGTGCCCCACTCTAACATTTGTGTAATCTTAAGGACTAAAGGGCCTTTTCTCAATTCTTTATAATAATTTTAGAATAATAATAATCTTAGAATTGCTGAGCTGGAAGGGACCTTATGGATCATCAAGTCCATCCATTGTTTAGGAGGCACAGTGGGGAACTGAACTCCAGCTTATGGCTCAACAGCCAGAGTCCTAAACCGCTCAACTATTCAGCATGCTTGTCATGTTCAGCTATGACTGTCACACAAGTTGGTCTTACTTGGTTCTGTGGTACTGTGTCTCTGCATGTGTGGGCGATTCTAGGCATGATACTTTGAAGAAAGTAAATCTCTAAGTCATGCATAAAGACCTAAACCAAGCCCTTTCCCTCCATTTCAAGTCTTCTTGCATTGATGATGATGAAAATACTGTATTAAGAGATATTATGTGTTCAGTTGAATATGGGTATAGTCCCTTCCTACAAGTAGGAACATATATTTAGGGCCAGCCCAAGCAATTTAAGGGACATGGTGGCGCTGCGGGTTAAACCGCAGAAGCCTCTGTACTGCAAGGTCAGAAGACCAGCAGTCGTAAGATCGAATCCATGCAACGGAGTGAGCTCCCGTCACTTGTCCCAGCTCCTGCCAACTTAGCAGTTCAAAAACATGTAAAAATGCAAGTACATAAATAGGTACCACCTTGGTGGGAAGGTAATGGCTTTCCATGTCTAGTAGCGCTGACCATGTGACCACGGAAACTGTCTTCGGACAAAACGTGTCTCTATGGCTTTGAGATGGGGATGAGCACTGCACCCTAGAGTCAGACGCGACTGGACTAAATGTCAAGGGGAGCCTTTACCTTTACCAAGCAATTTTCTCTGCAATGGAACAGGAATGATGCCTTCTCAGGTCAAGGTACCAAGCTGTGCCATGGTATTCTGACACATGAGACAGAAACTCTCCCCCTCCATCCCTGGTTGGGGTAAAAAATAATAATGGAAAGCATTATTTGATGTCCTAAATGTGCTGCCACTAGGTTCATCAAAATGTGTTCACAAATTTTGTTTTGGCCTCAGTAGGGAATGATTGAAGGGATATGGAGCTGGCACTAACCCCTTAAACTCTGCAGTCCTTTTCCACATACAGTGGTGCCTCGCTTAACAACGAATCCACATTACGATGAGGTTTTTGCAATCGCAAAAGCGATTGCAAAACAACGTTTTGAATGGGGGAATTTCGCTGCGCGATGATCGGTTCCCTGTTTCAGAAACCAATGTTCGCTTCCTGACAATCAAAACAGCTGATCGTCGGGTTTTCAAAATGGCTACCGGGTGCTCAAAATGGCTCCCCGCTGTGTTTAGGAGCCATTTTTCGCTGTACAGGCGCCTGAAAATGGCCGCCCCTATGGGGGATCTTCGCTGGACAGTGAGTTCTTAGCTGATTGGAACGCATTAACCAGGTTTTAATGCGTTTCAATGACTTTTTAATTTTCGCTTTACGATGTTTTCGTTCTACAGCAATTTCGCTGGAATGAATTAATGTCGTAATGCGAGGCACCACTGTATGTTCCCTGTTGTGTATGTGTGGATTTCACTTGGAAACTAACTTTCTGAAAAGCTAGTCTTCCTGTGTGACAAAAACAGCTATTCCACATGCCAAAAGAAAAGTGGAAAAAGAAAAGAAATTGAGCATGGTTTTGACTTCAGGGCTTGAATAACTCAGGATTCAAGTTGTGTGCATTCTGAAAGCAGAATTTCCTTTCACTGTGACAGGATGTGGTTCTTCCTCCCTACAAGAGCAACTCATTGAGAGGTTTAAATGTGTTTGGTAAAAAGCTAACATTTGCAATGTGGCACAGATAAAAACAAAAATTACCTCAGAAGCTGAAATACAGAAGCTCATTTGGTGGGCTTAGTATGCTGGGTTTTAGGAAAAAGGAGGGGGAGAAATATTGTTGTTATACCCAGCCATGCATAACACAGATGAGGAAACAAGCTTAGTTAAAAGGGATCCAGAGTTACATTTCTGCCCTGTTCTTGAACCAAAGGGACGAACCCTTTGAGATCTATCCCACTCTTATAATTGGAACATTCCTATAAACATGAAGGGTGTAAGGTCAAAATAACAAACTTTAAACATATGCACAATTTTCTTTTACATTTTCACATTCCCTCCACACACACAAACCCAAAAAAGCACTAGCAGATGCTACAGGTCTCTGGGGCTCCCCAGCAATCAAATGTTCATTCTAAGAGCCTTTTGCTCTATTTCACATTACATTTGCATAGAAACGATTTAAGTCAACGTTTCTTCCAGAAACTCCTAAAAGGGTCTGGTCCAAGTCAAGGAGCATACAGATGTTGCTATGCTTCATTGCTTGGCATGAAAATTGGGAATAAATTTCTTCAGAGCTATTATGGTTATAGGACTTGGCAAGCTGCTCAAGGCTTCAGGAACAGACAAAATGTTACTCTCTTTTCTACCACTTTGTGCCTTGCTCTGATGTTATTTCTGACATTTCCCTTTTCTTGGGTCTTAAGGCCATATCCCTCACATTGGGCTGACGCTACTTCATTCAGGTTTGCTACTAACTACTGTCCACAAGGGGCTTCAGCTAAGACATAGGGAAAGGTTTTTAGAATATGATTATTATAACTCATAGTATATTCCAGTGGCCATGCTGACTAGGGCCTTTTGGGCGTTGAAGCCCAAAATGTAATTTTTCACACATCTTCTATAGCTAACCGTGGCTCCCTGACACATGGGACACCTGTATCTGTGTGACAGCTCTTTTTAGCGCAATTCATATGTTGTGTCACATTCACATATATTACCTTTTGGGGTGTACACTTAAAATATCCGAGATTCATAATCAGATATTATATCACAGACTGGAAACCTCTACTTCGATTATTCTATTTTTACTACGCATTTTGTTTTGTTTCTTATACATATTTCTTTTCTGCTTTTAACAGAGAGGTGCCAAAAAGGTAGCTTACTACACTGTTTCAGCAGGTTGACAAAATTTAAGGGGCAAGAAAGAACAAAATAATGTGACATCTTATTAACAGATTTGTTTCAGTGGCTGGATTCCTGTTGGTGCAGCCTTTGAGTTGTGAAGGCTGATGATGTCATCAGATGTAGTCTTTAATTAAACATTTCCTCTTCTTCTCCCTTTCAGGTTCCCAGGGACCCATGGGCTTTCTAAGATTCAGGCCAGTATCAGATTTTATGGCTCAAACTCCTCTTCCTAAGACACATGGAGAACTCATACTTGCCATATTTATTTATGCATATCTCTGTGGTGGAGGAGAGAATCAGGATAGGGTTGAGGATAGACAAAGAGACAAAGCTATGAAGCAAAAGTCACGAATGCAGAAATTGAACTTTAAGATGCTAATTACTTTACACTGCACAGCAAGCAACATTCCCGCTAAGCTGTGCGGGGAAATAATCCCTTTTTGTCTCCTTATACCTTTGAAACTTGGTAAATTGTGACCAAAAACAAACTGGAAGAAATAACACATGCGTGCCAGTGTTGATTCCAGTGGTATCAATCTTGGTGGGAAATGGCTGATAGTCAAGAGACCAGCATTTGTATGTCTTACCACACATCAGTCACACAACTTGGTATGTGACAAGAAATATAGGTTTTGACTTTTTAATTGGTGGCAATTTGCTCTGGAGATTCATGCTGTTGGACTTATGCTGGTGGGCATACCACTGTTTTAAAAAAATCACATTATGACCCACATAAGTCAAAACTAAGAAATAAAAAAGCAGCATATTTGTCTGAGCAACATAATTAAGAAGGGTTGATAAGATTTAATAACAACAAACAATATTAGGAATGTTTTCTGTATACAGTATTAAATTTCTACTTGAACTGCAACATTAAGTCCGCTATTAAACTGAAGCCCCAGAATGTAGAGATGTACTGTAACTTAAACAAATAAATGATGTTCATAGATCATGGGACATCTTATGGACTGACCTTCAGTCTTTTGTTCTGAATTCGCAGCACGGTTCATTTTATTCAAGCTGTTGGAACATTTGAGCTATAATGCATCACATTAAAGCAACCAGCTATGATGTTTAATTTAAGCTAAAAGTTTATGATCTACAACTACATAATATCTTTAGAAATTACTGATACTATGTGGTATAGCAGTACCCAAATGTGGAACTAAGTGCTTAGAGAGCTTCACCCTGCTTCATCTCAATGGCCCTTAGCCATTAGTAGTTATTACTCATACCCAAACGTATATTGTGAATAGGGTTCGTTTCAGCTGTTCTCTCAATATAGATTTGTAGCTCTGCAAGCCCTTCTTTCTTCTGAGATAAGTCCCACACATTTGATTCTGCTACTGGATCATAATGCAGAGTCTAAACATTTTAAAATTCACTTTGCATCGTGGGCTAAGACAACATTCCAATCTCTCTCATAGCACTGTCTCTGGATGTAACATAATAGATAGAGAGACTACCTAGGGGAAAAAATACCAGTAGAGGAGAAATATATAAATTTATGGTAAAGGCTCCTGCCTGGCAATTTTCTTCCTCTATTGAAATATTACAATCATTTTTTTAATTTTGTAAAGATTAAATGCAAAATGTATCATCACCTTGCAAACTGTCCTTCAATACGATAGGCTGCGTATCTGTGTACAGGGGTACAAGATTGTAACGACTCTTGGGAGGTTACAGAGGCATGTTATACACTTTTTCTGGGTTATTTTAAGTCACGTTTCTTCACTGACCAGCTTTCTCAACCATACCCAATAACTGAGAATGCCATGGTCTGGATGATCATGACCTCGGTCTCCTGTGACACTTGAGGATTTTTCTTAGTTCCTTCATAGCTGCCGTTCCAAATCTCCACTTTCTTCTGAAGTTGAAATATCCCCTACAAGCATAAAGGGGGGGGGAGTGGCTCAAAATGGACAACTATACCCCTGAAACTGGTCATTTCAGTCCAAATGCTTTTAAAGCATTGGAGGAAAGGTGGGTTCTGGGGAACTGGAGCTGCATAACCATGTGCATAAATGTCTGTTGCTAAGAAAAAGATTAATTACTATTTGCTTCTTCCTGTTATTTATCTTTCAAATCCTGAATTCAGAATCCTACTTTTCAAGTATTTTTTAAAAAAGTGGTCTCACTAACAAGCCAACCACAGTGAAGACACTTCACTTCGGGTGGAAAAGTAATTTTTCAGGGGGCACAGTTCTCAGAATCCCCCAGCTAAATGCCACTCTGGCCAAGGCTTCTTGGAATGTTAGACTGAATGCAGGACATTTGACGTGTCAAGGACCTCAATCCCTGGCCTAGAAGAAGGCAAGATAGTCCAGTGGTTCAGCATCACTGGTCACCAGCCAAGTAAGAGGTTCACTACTACTGGGGGCCCACTGACATTTCTTAGGAGTTCTCTAGCCCCTAATCTCAGTGTACGGAGATGAATGTTAGTGAGTGGGATGCTGCTGATGTGGCAATTCTATTATCAGTGAAGAAGGAATGAAGGAGGGACTGATTACCTCTACATACAATCCCTCTCTTCTTTCTTTCATTTTTCCTCTCTAGGAAATACCATATTTTTCTGTGTATAAGACACCTCCATGTATAAGATGCCCGCCTTTCTAATCCTAAATTTCTATCTTTGCAAGAAAGTGGAGGGGGAAGGAAGGGATCAAAACGCTTTGATTCCTGCTTCTCCCCTCCACTTTCTTGTGAGGAAAGTGTTTTCCTCCTCCACTTTCTTTGCAAAAAGCTGCTTTCCCACTCCACTTTCTTTGCAAAAAGTGCAGGGGGAAAGCAGAGATCAAAGCGCTCTGATCCCTTCCCCCTCCTTACTACCATGTATAAAACAACACTCAATTTTTCCTTTAATTATTTTAGGAAAAAGTGTCATTTTATACACAGAAAAATATGGTATCTCACCTACAAAGATCTGCAGGTGTATGCTCAGAGAACATCCTCCCTACAGCATTTTAATCAACCGTCTGGCAAAACACAGAGCTGGCACCACATCAGAGTTCTGAAAGCAGGTAATGCTATATGAGAAACAACACAATGACAGCCTTCTTAAAGCTGCACTGTTCAGGCTGCAATCCTATCCTCACTGAGGTAGGAGAAGTCTTACTCAACTCTGTAGCATTTAATTCTGAGTAGCCATGCAGAGGTATTTTATTATTTGGTATGTTAGAAATTTTATCCAGTGCTAACACAGGTATATTTCAGAGCATTATGATTTTATGATCTAATCAGTCTTTTTTTCTGAGAGCCAGGAATACATCAGAAAGAGAGATAAAATGAATGCAGAAGTCAGTGGAACTTCTTCAGGGGAGACCATTCATGACAGCTGCTTCCTGTGGCTTGCCAAAATTATTTAGTGTTGCCTGCCCCAAAGAACGTGAGGACTTCCTTAAAAAAAAAAACCCACCAAAAACAACACTGGGTTTGCGAAAGAAAATGAAATGGACATAAATATAATTTCTTCCATGCTGGGAAAACAATTTAATTTTTTTTTCATGCTGAGAGTTCAGATAACACTGCACATAAAGCACAGCTTTTATTTTTTGCTGATGGGCAAAGAGTTATTTTGTTGTTGGCGCTACATCTATTAATTTCTCATGCTCCACACCGTCTGACTTCTGTTCAATAAACCTGACCAAGCATGTCTTCCTTGATCATACCTTGGAATTCGTATGCCCAAATCACAATCAGGCAGAAAAAACATCCTGAAGAAGTACCACATTTCCCCTTGTTTCTTTTCTTCTTCTTTCTGCTTTCTACTTTTTGGTAGACGACTGTTGGGTTTTATATCTCAACCACTCAGGAAGACTGCTAGATGGACAAAAATAAAACTAAACAAAAAACAAACTAACTAACTAACAAAAAACTGGTCAAAACAAACTCTGTTGACATCTCAAAGACCAGCCAGTCAAGGTTTACAATAAAAACAGATGTTCCTAGTAAGCGAAAGGGAAGACTAATGTACCACATACAGAGCAGCATTCCTCAACTAGTCATGTTATCTCGGAAGCTGATGGGAGATATAGCAATACAGGAGGTTGGAGAAGGCCAGAGTGGAGAGACAGATGCAATATGGAGCATACGGCTCTACAGTAATTCCTTTCACAGATCTGTTTTGCCTGTTCAGGGAGCTCTGATGAACAGTTCAGCAGCACTCCAGTTGACAGATGGAAATGTTATGCTTTTGAAAAATGAAGCTTTCACTGGGACTTAACAGCTTACCCTACACACAACAACAAAATTCAAAAGAAAAAAGAGAAGCGCTAGGTAGTGGGAGAAGTATTATTTAATCACTGACATCAGAAGGAAATCAGAAATCAGAACTGAAGAGAACTAGGTATAAACACAGAGCACTGAATACCGAGAGCTTGCTTAGGAGTTTCTTGTAGCAAACTGCTTCTTATCTACTTAATGAATTGGCAGCTTCCAGAGATGAGAAGCCCAAAGCTAGGTAACAATCTCAGGCCATAGAGGAGTTTGCTGGAAGCTGGCAATAATAATAATAAACACATACTGGGATACTATTGAAGTAGCTGTTGATATAAAATTACTTGCTAAGAAATAATCTGCAATATAAATCGTGTGTTCATAGAAGCCTTGTTTAATTTCCAAATATCTTCCTGTTTTGAGACCAAATTAAAAACTTGTCCTGGAGATATTTTGGATCTGCCCCACACTTGATTGGTCAAAGGAGGCAAACATTTTACTACGATTGTGTCATTAAGGCAAAATAAACAAAATGGCTTTGGAAATCCACAGAGGAAAAAAATTACTGCTCGAGGGTGAAACTTGTTCAAAGGTCAAATATATTTCATGTGTTTAACTATCTGGCTGGTTGTTTTCACTGGAGTACAGTGGAGTCTCGACTTACGGTCGGCTCCACTTACGGACTCTTCAACCTACGGACTTTTCTGGCTGCAAAATTTAACTTAGACTTGCGGCCGGAGAATCGACCTATGGATCAGAAGGGGGAGGCGGGGAAAGCGCCAAATTCAAATTTGGCGCTTTCCCTGCCTCCCCCTTCCAGTCTGTAGGCTGTAGGTTGTGCCTTCGGATGCCTTGCAGGGCTTCTCTGCCACCATGGGTGGCTTCGGAGCCACTATCGGCGGTGGAGGGGACCTCCAAGATGCCTCCCATGGCAGCGGAGAAGCCCTGCAAGGCATCCGGAGGTCCCCTGCCACCACCACCGCTACTGGGAGCCGCGCCGCGCCCGGCTATCCCAGCCATGTTTGGATTCCCGGGAGTCCGAGCATGGCTGGGGTTGCCCAGCGTGGCGCGGCTCCAAGTGGCAGCGGCGGCAGGGTGGGGGGTCTCCAGATGCCTTCCATTGCTTCTCCACCTGGAAGGCATCTGGAGGTCCCCCACCCTGTTGCCGCCACTGGTAAGGAAATAAAGTGATTCATTCTGCCATCTTATTTTCTAGGACTCCCCCTTTGCATAAAGTATTGCATCAAATCTGCAATTTTTCAGATGTCATGAGTGCAGCTGAAGATCTGGAACCCGAAGGGTTAACTGTAGCTGAGGAGAATGCTGAGCAATCAGAAATACAAACACCTGAATCGCCTCCAGAATCTCCTCCCCCAGTGGACAGGCTGAGGGCCAGGCTTCGGGGAAGACTAATGCCAAAAAGGTCAGAGGATCGCTTGAAGACTGCCCCCAGAAACATCCGATCAATTAGCCCTGAGTTCTGACAGGATGAAAAGGCTTCCAGCAGTTCAAGGGCTGTTTTTACTATATAAACAGCTCTGAGACGGCTGAAAATCCGTGGAAGCAACAAGTCAAACCTCTGGTTTGCATCCATGCTCCTGACAACCTTGAACCTTGTTCCTTGGACCCTTGGCTTTGGACTCTAACCCTGGACTATGTTGTGCGTTTTAGCTTTGGACTCTGACCCTGGACTATGTTGTGTGGGTTGGCTTTGGTATTTGGATATCAGCTCTACATTCCCTGAATTACTGACATAGGACTGGTTTATCGGACTCTGCTGTTGTAACCCCCAGGAACGTGACATCAGGCTTGTTACTTAGGGCCATTTGTACAATGGGTGTCATGTTCAGAATAAATGGTCCACAAGAAACCTGAGGGATGAGCATGACATTTTCTCCACATAACCCCCACAGGGAAAAGGTACTCTTATATATAAATTCCTGCACCATTTTCTCCACATAACCCCCACAGGGAAAAGGTACTCTTATATATAAATTCCTGCACCTATTCATCTGAAATTTGATAGTCTTACTTCAGTGAAAATTGGAAACTATGCCTTTTAAGCCTGAGCAAGCCATAGTATTTTTTGAAATTCCAAGGAAACCAGAAGGTCCTAAAAGAAAAATGTAACTTTTATTAATATTATAAAGAAAGTTTGTTAACATTTATCTATAAGAGGAAACTGATTGTACTGGAACTATTAATTCAACCTAAAAAAAAATGAAAAACACCAAACTACAATGAAAATTATGCTGCTGGCAAATAATCTGTTTAATTTGACAAGGCGTTATATATGCGCTAATTTGAAATGACAGAAAAGTGCATGCTTGTGGTGCATTAAAAATAGATAAAATCTAGTGCAACTATCTGACTGGAAACATCCAACTTTTTTTTAAAAAAATGCAATTTTTCTTTTGTTTGTGAAAATATACTTTATAGGATTTTCAGATGCAAAAATGCAAATTAGTTGCCCTGGAGTGTCCATAATTTTCATGTGATGTATAGAACATTCTCCTGAACAAAGTATAAGGCTAGAAACCATATCAAGCATTTCAGCTGTAAATCAGTCTCATCTTGAGGATACCCAGATGTTTTCAGGCTATGTCACAGTTTTCTTTAGTAAGTGTAAGGATGTGAAGAATACTGGAAAATGTCTCTATCTTAACAACAAATCATTATACCATATAAAGAGTTCTTGCTTCCAGCACGAGAATGAAACAATGCATATTCATCTGTGAATTATAATATTTGTGCTGGAAATCAAATCTGACTGATGACCATGGGTCATTCCTGAAATAGTACACAATGTAGAACAAAAATATTCTTAAGAGGAGGGGATGTAAGGGGAATAAATATAACTACTCCCTGCATTGGAAACAAAAAAATTCTAGGGAAATAAATAAGTAAAGGTAAAGGTTCCCCTTGACATTTAGTCCAGTCGTGTCCGACTCTACGGCGCAGTGCTCATCCCCGTTTCCAAGCCGTAGAGCCAGCATTTGTCCGAAGACAGTTTCCGTGGTCATGTGGCCAGCACAACTAGATATGGGACGCTGTTACCTTCCCCTTCCCACCGTGGTGGTACCTATTTATCTACTCGCATTTCAATGCTTTCACACTGCTAGGTTGGCAGGAGCTAGGACAAGCGACGTGAGCTCACTCCATCGTGTGGATTCGATCTTATGACTGCTGGTTTTCTGACCTTGCAGCACAGAGGCTTCTGCGGTTTAACCTGCAGTGCCACCACGTCCCTACAGAAATAAATGTTTTAGTTAAAACTGGAGATTTATGTCTGTGTAAGTATAACTGCATACACCATGGCAGTGTGTTGTGGTTAATTAAAAAAGGATTATTTCCATTCCTGTTAACACATTGAGTTGTACTATTGGCATAGGACAAGAAAAATGAAAGTCACTCATTCATTAGCTACAGTTTGCCATAAGATTTGCACAATTATACTTATACTGGCACAAAATCTTAATAGGATTCTATTCTCTATATAAGGGACGTGGTGGCGCTGCGGGCTAAACCGCAGAAGCCTGTGCTGCAGGGTCAGAAGACCAAGCAGTCGTAAGATCGAATCCACATGACGGAGTGAGCTCCCGCCCCAGCTCCCGCCAACCTAGCGGTTCGAAAGCATGCAAATGCAAGTAGATAAATAGGGACCACTTCGGTGGGAAGGTAACAGCATTCCGTGTCTAAGTCACACCGGCCATGTGACCACGGAAGATTGTCTTCAGACAAACGCTGGCTCTATGGCTTGGAAATGGGGATGAGCACCGCCCCCTAGAGTCGGACACGACTGGACAAAAATTGTCAAGGGGAACCTTTACCTTTTATTCTTTATACCTAATATATAAACTGATGAAATGTGTAAAATGAAATAATTCTAGAAACACTAGTAGCTGAAATTGTGCGGTATAATATATACATTACCGCAGTTAGTTATCATTCCAACTAAACTAAAATGACTGCCACTTTACCTTATAGTTCACTCTCTGTTACATCTTTGAATTTCAACCTATTGTCCTTCAACCACATTAACGCATGCAAACTTTCAGAAACAAGTGCTTTCTTGGGGACATGTACAGCCTTCTTGGCAAAGGTTTTCACTGCAAGAAGTTAAATATATATTTTCCTTAGTATAAAATGTTATTTCATATGATAGATGATAATCTCAAAAGCATCCTGAAAATTACCACTTTTATTCTCATCCAGGAAATTGGACAAGTGCCATTATAAAAGAAATGCAATTTAACCACCAGCCAACCCCTGATGCCTCCTATATTCACACTAATATTATACAAACTATTTCTAGAACCCTAGAAATTAGCACATCTCATAAGAAAACTAAGGTCCAACAATGCACTAGGAGAAGAGCTAAAGATATGGAAAGACAGAAACTAGAGATGCGGGTATTTGTATATGAATATGAATATCCCTGAACAGGAGGCAATGGTCTACTCACAATTCTGCCGCTGCTGAGAGCTCTATCCTTCCTATCACTCTGGAGATCGCAATCTGTGAGCCACTTTTTGACCTGGCAGAGAGGCTTGTTGTCCCGCCTCCTCCCAGGACTGGCGAGCCACTCGCGAGCTCCAGAGTGATAGGAAGGCTTTGCAGAGCTCGCAGCAGTGGTGGAATTGTGAGTGGACTCTTGCTATCGCCATCTGTGCGGTGTGATTTCTCTAATAGAAATCTTTCTAATACTATTTTCATGGGATTCCGATACAAGGACACAAATACAATGGATGGCCTACAAAAACACTCTACAATTTTCTTGTGGTTTAGAATCAGGCTTTTATTCAGCAATGAAATCATAAAATTCCATCACACTCTTTACACAGATTTGTACAAGACAACAAGAAATTTTTAAGATGCAGTCATTTATTTACCTACCAAACAGCATATCTGGCTTGAAATCAGTGGAAACTAATTTTGAATAGGCATATATGAAATTGCATTACAAGTTGCATTAAAGGGGCTTATTTTGGGGTAGACATGAACATGCTGCTAACCTGACAGTACATCCACTTTCCCACGGAGTGGCACTTCACATAGAACCATTCATCTAAAGTCCCATTATATTATGAATTATATATTATTTTGCAAATGGAATTGTTTGGTTTTATTTTAGTAGGGAAGCCATGTTAATATGTCATAGCAAAAATAACCAAGAGTCTTATAGCATCCTAAAGAATAAAAAACTTTTGATGAGCCTGTCAAGGACTGCATCCTGTTTATTCAAATGTATCTTAACAAGCAAGCTGCAGTCCATGGAAAACTATGCCAGATGAAACTTGTTATTCTGTGACGCAAGACTTATTGCCATTTTCATCCAAACAATGTCAGATCTTCTACACAGGATGATGTCTACTGAAGATGCTAAATTGTACCAATACAATTAAATTCTCATTAATTCATATTCAATGAGAATTAATGGACCCAAATGAAAGTATTCAAACAACAATCCTTTTTAATAAGAAAAATAAATATTTTCATTTTTTATGTATACACAATTATACGGTAATCAAAATGACTCAGTTCATTGCATTACTTGACATGAGTAATTGAGGCAAGTTAGGCAACACATGTACAAATAATGTAACATCATTCTGGTGTACAGTATTTGTTATGACGTATGCAAGCTCAAGGCTTGGTTTAGGTACATTCTCAGGAGGCTGGAGCATATTATGGCAGAACTAGGATTCAGTACCAGCCCAGGGTGGGGCTCTTAGTCTTTCATTTGCTAAAAGAGGGAGAGGGTGAAAATTGTGGAGGGCACATGGAGAGGCGCATAAACCTAATTGCCAAAAATTCTGCATCTTTGTAAAATAGTCTTCTTCAGTGCATGGAGATCTAATATAATTTCAAGTGATGGGGATGTTCTAGCAGTGGGGCTGATGTGCCCCATCCAAAGTGCACCACAAATTCAGCCTGAACAGCAGAAGACAAATTCCTGCATGCAGCTCAAGTCACCACAGGCTCCAGGCATAGCTTTGTCTGAGCTGTGCTTTTTCTGCCACGCCTGCAGGAGGATTATATAGGTGAAATCCCAGCATATGTTCTTTTTCTTATTCCCATGTCTGTAGGAAGATCATCGTAAAAGGCAGAATAAGAAGCTTGATTAAATGCTGCCGCTGGACTGGACACTTGCAGGTCACTTAACCAGCTTCAAAGTACAATTTCATTCTCTCTGCTCTAGTAGTTCAGACTCTGAGCTGGGCTGAACATTTCCAATTACCGTACTACAATATGGTTGTCTTACGGGTCTCCGCTTATAATGACAGTTTTTTTCTTGTTGCCTGCCAGTAGGAATAATGTGTATAGCGAAGGTCGAAGTATAATCTGCTTCACAGGAGCAGCAAGCCAGAAAGAAACCCTAAGGAGAGGCCAGCATGTGTAGTGTAGATTTCCTTACTTCCCAATTACCCCGATTATATTAACTCTAACATTCACAAAGACAAATAATGTTCATTAACAATGCATTGGAGCCCACTGTCACGGAACGGCATGAAGGAAAAAAAACAGACTTGAAAAACCAGCACAGCAGAGTTGACCGACTCAGCAAGAAAGGTCAACAACACACTGCTGGAATTGAATATGAGAGTAATATTTATGCTGGTGATTTCCTATAATGAAACGTTCCATTATCAGATTTCAAACAAAGCTATGTTCTTTCATTAAAAAATGCATATATCATCTCGAAGCGCAGCTCAGTAAAATCTCTTCCCTGCTTCCATTAGGATGCTAAACTTCCTTTTTCTCTTCCTCGGACACAAAGATGAAAATGTACGACATTCCTCACCTTGTTGACAAAGATTATAAGATATCTCCTGACATTCTCAACAGAATTATTACAATGTCAAAAATGATATTTTGTGTATGATTGCCCAGTTTTACATGAATCTGGTCATTCTGATGCAAAACAATGCTCATTTTGCGCCAAACTCTGCAGTTGAAACCTAGGATGACTCTTGCTTTTATTAAGACTTTATCGTGTTAAAATTCATTGTTGATAACAGCTCATTGTGTTGTGGCAACCTTAGCAGGGATTTTAAGGTGTGGCTACACTATTGAATTAAATTGGGAGCTGTTTTGGGTTTTTTTAGAAAATGATATAATGTCATGTAGTTTTTGTGGAGGTGTGTGCATCCTCATGAAAGCTGGCTTTCTCCAACCTCCAGGAACTCTGCAGAGGCAAGATGCAGGGGGCAGTCCCACGTCCTGAAGAGGGGGAGTATCCAGGAAATGGCACCAATTCAGCAAGGAGAGCAGAGCAGGTTCCCAGAACAACATGAAGCCACTTGCACTCTGTGGCAGAGGACACAGCTTCATGGCTCCCTTCACCAGTGTGCCAGAGGTGGCTGGGTAAGTAAGTATCACAAGTTTTAGTACAGCTGCAGGGAGACAGCAGCAGTGGATCACCCTCAGTCTCAAGTTTTTTAATATTTAACTTTTTGATATATGAGTTTTGAACCGTCACAGTGATAAATAGATGCAGTGCTAAAACAGAAACAAATTGGGGGGGGGGGGAAGAGTTTTGATGGCAGAGTTTCTGGCAGTCCAAAACTTGTTGTATTTGGCACCCATTTTGGCAAACCCCACAGACTTCCACAAACACTATTTATGCCAACACAGGTGTTCACATATACCAAAACGGTTTTTAAAAAGTGTGACCAGATTTAAACCATGGATATTTTATTTCTTAAAAAAAAAAAACACACCCCACTTTCTGCCCCCCTTCAAATGTGCACTTAGCTGTACATTGTGTAGCTGAATATTGTCAAATCAAGTTCAAGCATGGTAAACCCAACACAGAAATAGAAGTATTACAACATGTAGTTGAGCCCTCAGTTAGTATTCTCACCATTCCCAGCTTCTTAGAGTTTGTAAAAACAATCAGCTAGCATAATCTATTCTGAAAATGAAATAGAAAGGGTGACTTTGAGAGGGCCAAAGCAAAAGAGATTGTATTCCCCTCAAATTTTGACAAAGGTAGTGCCACTACAAAAGAGAGTGTTTAATACTCCCCCAGACTATTTCTTTAAACAATCTCCCCGCACACACACAAATTCCCATTATAATTGACACAAAAAGGAAAAATGAAACTTGTCTATATATTTTATGTAAATGAAATATCATCTGAAAGATTTATAGGAGGAAAATGGATTCAAGTATTCCATAACTGAAGATTATTATTTCATAATAATATGACTTCCAACCAACAAATGGACATTAAATATGGCTTTCCAAGCTGTACAATTCCAAGGCAGCTCTTTCTCTGCTTGATAACTATACATGATTATTTCTCACTATTGTAGGAAACTCTAGGTTGAATTAGTTTGCATTTGATGAAAAATAGCCTAGCAGCCAACCATTCATCCAGTATTTCATTTTCCCCCATATGTCTGACGAAGTGGATTTGTTCATGAAAGCTCACATTAAAATATGTCTTCAAGGTGCCATTTTTCAATATCTTTTTGTTTTGTTCTGTTTCATCTCTTTGAATTTTGCCTGATATCTAGCAGCAAGCATATCCTCTGAGTTCCAAACTCTGTATGCCCAAACTAGGCAAAAAGGGCTGAGCATATTGAATGACCTTGGAACAAGAGTGAAAACTGGGGAAAGGGAAAAATGAAATGAAGCAATGTGGAACACGTCATGGCTTAGCTTGGTGAAATCTTGAAAACGATGCTTCACATTAGGTTTTTTTAGAAGAGTCATGTTCTTCACATTTGGTGTGGGTTTTATTTGTGCCAATGTCTACTGTCCATACTTAAAATAAAAATTGCATTACCAGATCATTGGTTCCTCTCTGTACGTACTGGTTACTCTGGCCAGCATTTATTCTCCAGGGTTCATGGCACTGATGCCCCAGAGCACTGCTCTCTGAATCTCTTTAACTGGATTTGCCTAAGATTGAGTGAAGAAACTTATTCATGCAAATCATGTACTAGGGTACTGAATGAAAACCCCTTCCCCTTTGGAATAAACACACAAAGAGCTAATGGCAGTGACAGATATTGCTGATTTAGGTAATTGCCCATCATAAACCGCTGGTGCCATAAAGGAGCTTCTTAAAAGTCTGCTGAATCAGTTTCTCCTAAAAGTAGCCAGCAAGGAACATTTTCACCAGGAGACATTAAACTAAGAGTATAATTCATCTCACCTGCCATTCACTTTTTGTGGCTACACAATACTAAGCCTTCAGTTCTGGTCAATAGCTTATAGGGGAGGAAAGGAAAAGAAAAGAGAAAAGGATCAGGGATTATAGGATTCATTTGAATAAAAGAACAATTTTTCACAATTTGAAGCGTGTACTGAAATTAAAATGGAAAAATGTTTTCGACAGTACATGTATGGCTTAGAAACTTTTCAGAATAAAGGTTGGGTTTTTTTTTAAGAAAAGGGAGCACACCTGTGATCTCTTTACATGGATTTATGACTTTATAGCATCCTCTGTCATCTTTGTATTTATAACTAGACTGGACCAAAGAAGTTTTTAAAAAAAACCCAAGGAAAAAGATGAGTTCTTTCAATGCAGAAGCAATGAAAGGACCATTTGTCCAAACTTAAGATTGCAGGACTCTTAGCCAACAATAAAGATAGCTTTAGCTGAAATAGATACCTTTACTTCACAGATTTTTTTTAACTTTACTTTTATTGATTTTTACCTTGCCCCCCAAGACAAGGTCTACTCGGTCTACTATAGGTCTACAAGGTCAACTATACCCATGCAGAAAGGATTGAGAACAGAAATGGAAGAATGCTAGCAAGAAAAGAAGCCACAGGTTGGATCTCAGACTCTGGATGTTACAGAGCAGTTGAATGGTTGGATGGAACTCTCATAGAGTATAGACAGTACACCTAAAGGCACTGATGTAGCCAGGACTCGCAGATCTGTCTTAATAGCAGGGACTATGACATTATCTACCTCACCAAACTTTTTTATTCCCTCCTGGTTTAGGTCCAATATTCACAATAGTTGTGAGAGAAATGGATTTTAATGGGAGGAGTATATTGTTGCAAGCTATCCCTGTTATAATGCAAAGTATCCAAAAGTGGTTTGATCTCGGGGGCCATTAAGTTAACAGGAAGACATGTTCTTCCAACAGTTGATAGGCTGTAGAGTCTAAACTTTTATGTTTAGGTTCTTCTCCTCATATGGAATGGCTATGCAAGATGCATTTCTAAATTTCCACCACTCCACTGCCATTTTTGCTAACAGTCATGTACATGGTTGTTGTGGGTTTTTTGAGCTCTTCGGCTGTGTTCTGAAGGTTGTTCTTCCTAACGTTTCACCAGTCTCTGTGGCCAGCATCTTCAGAGGACAGCACTCTGTGCTCTGGTGTAGTTGGCTTGGGAGTACATGTACATGTTACTACTATTCACATCAATAGGATTAATAATCAATAATAACCAACAGGAGCTGTGCTTAGCACTGTCTTGTTGCTACAAAATCCACAGGAATATTTCAAATACACTTGCTGTAATTAACAGAAATTACAAAATTACATAGATCTGTCCTTTTATGTGCAACCGGCAACCTTAGTTTGGAGTCTTATCACTTACCTTGATTTTGTTCTGATTTGGTTTGGGCCCATTTGGATCCCTTCTGCCTTTTCGGGCCTAAATCTGAATCAAATTTAAAAATCTTGTTGCGGGGTTTTGTGCATGCACTGCCCAATGATTTGCACTAAGAAACTACCTGGATTGCTGAACTGGTTTGTAGCAATTTATATAGACTATATGGAGATGCATCAGAGAGTTGATTGAATCCATTGCACAGCCCTACTAAAGATATTTTATTTGGGTGATTGCTTATGTATAATTTATACAGGTAAGCTACTCAGTAAGAAAACAAATTTTATTATACTCCAGCTCCATAAAAATAACATCTGCCTGATGATTATCAATTATGTATCATCCAAAATAGTGAACCCAGGTTCTAAGTGTTGACAGGATGGTGGCAAAAGAGGG